>NC_138548.1:183399461-183904461 GCF_964273705.1 Natrix helvetica
TACAGAAGTATATTCCTATAAACAAAATGGGAATATCTCCTCACTGCTTTGCTTCAGCAGACAGATTAGTCCCTGTGAAGTGTTGATTGAGACAGCATCCAGGGTGTTCCATTAATTCTAAACTACTATAGCTGGCTCTTTTTCCTGATTTTAACATGTTTATATACTGTATTTCTTCAATTACAGAATTAAAAAAAAATAGTATTGGCAAGTTATTATTCCAGACTGGATATATATCTTGCTTTATATATATTTATTAACCATCATTTTTTTAAAAAAATGACTATAAATATTATAAGAGAGAGGAGCCTCGTACTAATCTGAAGATCTAAATACATGTACAATCTGACAGATCTTTCAAATTAACTAATTTATATAAGATTTCAGTTATTCAATGATGTTGCCCCTGAAATGACCTAATCAAGAGGAACCACTAGCAACCCATTCTGGCTGCAAGAATTCTGTGTTCAATTTATAATACATCCATGCCACCCTCAACAATCAAATACCTGTACATATGTGTAGCATATTCTGCATGTTAAACAAAAGGGTAATAGTGGCATGTAGAGAGTTACAGTTCTGTGTTTTTCATTTAAAATTCCCAGTACATATAGTTTCCGCTATCTGGACTAATTCTTTTGTCACTCTTAATAATTAATTCAGCTTCTGGAGAAAAGATGCTAATTCAAGCATCAAAGTAGCACTTTCTTTTTGTTTAATCAGAGTTGCTGAAAAAGATAGTTTAACTCCCATTGGACTCTCTTGGAGTGTAGCTATTTTGGTCTTATTCTCCAAAACAGGAAAAATTAAGAAATACATAAAAAAAATAATGAGATTATGCACCAAATAATATTGATGATATGTTTCATTTATTTATTTTAATGATACTGTTCCATATTTCATTGCAACACTTTCTATCATTTTTTAAAAAATTGTTTGTAAAGACAAGGAATTGCTATGCATCAAAATCAACGGGAACCAGGTTTCTTTCTAAAATGTATTTGAAAATGTGTAAACTTGGTTTATCCAAATGCCACTCTATTTTTCAGTTTTCTAAATGAATTGTTTCCAAATACCCTTTCAAACAAAATGAATAATTAAGCAATCTATCTCCAAAACCTTTTTTTTTGTTTGTTATGTAGTCTTCCTCCTTCTATAAAAGCCCTTATGCAGAGTCCATTCGAAGTCAGGATGGTGAGAACCTCAGTATCTGCAGAAATTTCAGGAGGTGGTTGGAAGGGAAGGAGATGATTCTGAAAGTTCTTTCACTTTTTTTCTCATCAGCTAATGATGTAACTTTTAAACTATCAAGAGGTCTGGTAGTTACGTTGCATTGTAATAGCTGGGTTTCAAAATCTTGCTAAATCATATGATAGCCAAACATTGTAGAGGACCAGACTGGGGATTAACAAAAAGCTCTGCATATTAATCTAATATTAATACATGCAAACCAGGCTACAACTTCGTTAGTATTTCAACAGAAGCTTGTGTATGATTTTTAGCCATTCAAAATGATCATATTATGCTAATGAAAGTCCTTCTTTACTCCCCCTCCTTGATTATTTAGTATTTTTGTGCTATTCTCTCTTTCCTACAGCTGTGAATGATAGAGGTTTATTTGTTTTATGTAGTTCTAGGTCCTGTGTGCCCTGTTAGATTGGCCTTCAGCAGATGTACAGTTGTCTAACATAGTAGAGTTTTTAGAAGACCACACTAATCAATTGCAATTCTTGTTTTGAATTGGTACAACAATTATAAAAATAACTAAATAAGAGCCTGCAAAAATAAAACCTGCACAGGAAGGCACTCTAATATCCAAGTAGATATCTTTTAATTCCTATTTGATGAATAGATTAAATAACAGTGTAGGGATGTAGATTTCAAGCAAGTTATATACACGTAGTCTAATTGTCATCTGTTCTCTTAGAAAATAACATTTGATGGCATGTTTGGAGAGTTTCTGATTCCACATTATTATAATATATCACAGCATCGGAATACTTCCATAATTATATTTTAACGATAAGATGTTGCCAGTAGCTGGGAGAATAAATAGTTTAATTTATTTTTGTTTTACTTTTTAAATCTCCATTAATATGCTTTGATATTTTAATTCACTTTATCTTTGTCATCTTAATATTTCAAAAAAATAGAAGACTGATATCTGTTATTACTGCATACTTTTCAGTTTGTTTATTTATTTCAAAAGTAAATGCTAAGTCAATTATGATAGGTTAAAAAATTGTAAGGACCCACAGCCTGTTTACAATGTCTGGCTAAGCAATGAGTTTGTAAATAATTCTACATGCCTTCGTGGAAATATGTATTTCTTTTAGCTAGTGTTTTTAAAAATAATTATTCCTTTGAAGAGTTTACAAAACAGAAGTTAGCACTTGAACTTTTGGTTCTTTTTCCAATTAATTTGTTACTCCGGTTTTATCATGAATATTAAGTCAAAATTTGTAAAACTGAAAAGAGCAGCTTCTTTAATTGCAGCCTCAGTAGAGTAGTGCTTCTACTTTTCAAGAAACCAGTGTCTTGGCCTGCTTCTGTTTTCTGTATATGTGTGTGTGTTCATATGCAGAATATGTTTCTATTTTATACAATAAACTCCCTTCCCTGCGATACTTTTGAATTAGAGCTTGTGACAAAAAACTTTGTTTAGTCTATACCAAGATTCCACCTTGAAGAGGATTGCATCAATGACTGCAGATAAAATAGTTTCATAAAATCAAATTGATGACACTTCACTTGTTAGAACACTCAGACTCACAAACAGACAATAAAGGACAATATTTGTAGCTCAGGGTTGAAATGAGGGTCCCTTGGTGTTCTCTGAGCTTGCTAGTCTAGCACTGATGATGTTACCTAGTTTGGGTAATGAAACATCCGCAAGAAAATAACCAAGCTCAGAGAGCATCAAGGACTCCTCACACAGAGAGACACTAATGAGTATTCACCAAGTATCAGGTGTGGGGGTGGAAATCCTCTGCTTTCTTATTCTGTTGAATCTTTCCTGTGCCCCACTGAACTCTAGGCTCTTGTTTTAGTCAGAATTGGACCCTGAACAGCAACTTTGATCTACGGCAGAACCAGCTCTACCATTTGATAGAGGGAAGTGACTCTCACACACCAGATACTGGGGAGCACCATTTAAATTCCTAGGGACCATCGATTCCACTTTGTTGCAGGGCAGTGATGTATGTCCTCCATAAGCCTGTCTAGTGCCACCAGTCCAGTGGTGGGTTCCTGCTGGATCGCACCGGATCGCGCGCGCTCCCTTTCAGCGCTCCACCTGGCTTGCGCGCTCCCTTTCAGCGCTCCACCTGGCTTGCGCACTCCCTTTCAGCGCTCCACCTGGCTCGCGCGCTCCCTTCCGGCGCTGAAACCGGAAGTACAGTCTTGCCCCGCCCCTGGCGAAGCAACGACGCCTGCCTGCGCTCCACCAGCTCGGCTGGGAACGGAGATGTTTCCTCAGCGGAGCGGAGCGCCTGAAAAGACTTTTCAGGCGCTCCGCTCCGCTGAGGAAACATCTCCGTTCCCAGCCGAGCTGGTGGAGCGCAGACAGGCGTCGTTGCTTCGCCAGGGCCGGGCAAAACTGTACTTCCGGTTTCAGCGCCGGAAGGGAGCGCGAGAGCCAGGTGGAGCGCTGAAAGGGAGCGCGCAAGCCAGGTGGAGCGCTGAAAGGGAGCGCGCGAGCCAGGTGGAGCGCTGAAAGGGAGCGCGCGCGATCCGGTGCGATCCGGGAGGAACCCACCACTGGACCAGTCCATTGTGTCAAGTGTAGAAAATGATGACATCCCATTGCCAATGTTGAAATAAGATTCAACTGCAAGTGCTGAACAGAAGAATGGAGTACTGAGGTCTCACATTTTTTGCTTTGGTAGTAATGGCCATCATTCCTTGGGGTTAAATGCTGAAAATTAATTGTGTTTCCAGTCTCACTTTGCCTTATTCTAATTATTGTATGAAATACAAATCTACGTTTGCTTTCAATGGTTCCCTTTCAAACTAAGCAATCTTTCACTTCTTTCAAAGCAACTTTCACACATCCTTGTACTTTTATTTTCATAGCACTTTCTAGTACATGTACACTATTTCTACTACACATGCTACATGTGCGTTTAACATGCTTTTTTTAACTTCGAGAAATTTCCCTTCTTTTTTCCAAACCAATTGTTTTATTATAGAATATAAACAGTAGATTGTACGAACGAAATAAAAAGTCTAGTCTATACAATAGAAACTGGAAGTTGTTAATGCTCTAATGATTAAAGTAAATTAAACCATTCAGATTGCAAATTTGTATCACTGTTAAATAATGTCTAATATTTGATGAACATAGTTGCTTATATGTTGATGCTTAATTTGACATTGATAAGAAGTTGCAAAGTGCATAAAATTATTTTGTAATATTAAAAAAGTTTAAAACTTTGAAATTCATATTAATTCTTGCACTGTATTATTTTTATTATTATTTATAACTTCTAAAAAAAGGAGGAGATGAGAAGGAGAAAAAACAGTTTCTTGGAAAAAGATAAATACAGCAAGTCCCCTGGTTAAGAACGAGTTCCATTCTGGCTTTAAGCCCAATTTGTATCTAATATGAATCGGGATAGTGATACCTCACTGAAAACAGCACAGTTCGCACACAGATCCTGGCCCAGGGAGGAGATTGCGCGGTCATGTGCAATCAAGAAATCATGCAAGTGGGAGCCGAGGAGTGGGGCGCTTGGCAATGCTGCAGCAGAGCTGTAGGTGGTGCTGTGCTGCTCAGCCATAGCTCCCCACCTGCAGCACTGGGGCTTTCCGTGCTGGTGAAAACCTGCTTTTCTTTTCTTTTTTCTTTTTTGAGTTAGATCTTGTTGCTGGTTGGCTGCCTGCCATTTTAAGTACTTCAGGCAGCCCATTCATATCTACCAGAATGCTTCCAGCTGCATCTTCAAATATTCCTTTTATCTTGTATCCTAAAGTGGTAGAGAGGCTTTAAATACAGGTTTCTGAACCATTCCTTTATGATTTATGACTTACAACTTTCTTTTTCAACTGCCAAGCCGCTTCAATATTTTTATCTTTCTTTATACAAGACAAAAATAGTTTGCACTTTTCTTTTTTCCTGTAGCTTCGGCGGGAGAGGCTACAGCTGGGTTTAGTCACAGCCTAATTGGTCCAGAGACTGAGGGAATTTTCTTAAGTATCCTTCCTTCCCTATAGGCTCCCAGTTTCCCTCAGTCTTTGGTCCAAGCACTAGCTGTGGCTCCAGTGAGGTACTTATTGAAATTTATATTTCCTAATTTGGTTGATTGGATATTCTAAAATTTCTATTAAAAAATTTGATTGCTGGCCATAGAGACTGTTCCTCAGCCTCATCAAGGTAAGGAGAACCCTAGTCTCCTACCCTGGGCTCGAAGGGGGGCTTGCCTGATCCCTGGGTGTGCAGGGGTGGCAGGTTCCGATCGCAGTCGAGCAGATTGCAGGCTCTGCGGGCGGCATTTGATTGTCAAATCATTTTCAAATTGAAGGTTGCGAGTCTTGCTGCAGCTTTAACAACTCGTTACTGATGCAAGGTCTCGCTGCCGCCAGAGCCTCACCGCAACTTTAATAATTAACTGTGGCTTTAATTACGCTTTGAGAGGCGTGCCTCAGCTGTTAAGTGCAATGCACCTCGTAAAGGAGCGTGGAGCGCGAATTGATCGATCTAGCTGCTGCAGGAGTTCCAAGGAGACTCAGTTCGCCTCAAGGCCACAACCTCAGAGCCATTGATATCGGGCACCTTCCCCCTTGATACACAAGGTGCAGTGGCCATTTTTGGTGTGACCTTGTGGGCGGCGGCCATTTTGGAAGGCAGCGGACTGCATCGGGGCCATTGACCGAGGCCTGTAGACATCTCCTCCTCTGGCCTACTGTCTAAATCGCGGCCATAAATCGAGGCCGGCAGGCTTGCCGCAGTCAATCCAGACACAGGCCATGTGAGTGAGGCATGGCCTCCACAGGCCCAGGGAGAAATGGCAGAGGAAGGCCAAAGCAGACTCAGGACAAAGGCAGCGGCCTCCAGACCTGCAGCTGACCAGCGCCCTTTCGGAGCGGATGCTAGAGATGAGTCAAGGAGACAGAAGGCCTTAGAAAAACAGGTGGCCAGGGCTGAGAGGCTAGCACAAGTTGTTAGGCCTGAATCCCCTTGTAGATCCAGATCCCCTATAGGGCCCAGTTCTCACCATTCCGGCTCGCCCCTCAGAGGCTTCAGTCCTTCTTCCTCTTCCATCTCCCCTGCATGGCCTCGCAGACAGGTGGCTTCTCCTTCACCTCCCATCTCACCAAGAACATATAGGGAGGGGGAGGGGATCTAGGATAAGGGGGATCTCTGGACTATCTCCCGCCTGCACAACTTGCCCCCGGGGCCCTCATCCCGGGGCCCTTCCAAAGAGGATTTAGAGGATCTTGAATTTCTGCCTGACAGCATCAGGAGACTCATTTCCACCGCTATATCTAAGGGCATTGCCTCGGGCCGTTCCCAACGGGAACGTCCCTCCCAAGGGGTAGCAAGGCCTCACTCTGTCTCTAGACACCCCAGATCTCCATCCTCCTCTAGGGACGGGATCCTCCCAGACCTCCTTCCCCTTCGGTGGGGTTCTCGGAAGATGAGGACTTAGTTCCTCCTGACCCTCCGGCATTTCCAGGCCTCTTTCCTCCCCTGGCCTTCAAACCTCTTCTGAATTAGGCTAAAAAGACTACTCAGATTAGTACGGGGGCCTCTCCAGTGTCCCAACACAGGGATCCCAACCTAGCCATGTTTATAAATCCCAATACAGATAAGGAGGAGGTCCCAGCCCCCCTCTCTTCCTAGAACCAGTGACCTCGACCTTCTTCCTTGTCTAGCCCTGGGAGTAATGATAGGCGCTTTTACAATATGGAACAGGCCTTCTCCCAGGCCCCACAATTACCAATGGTAGACGCCCCCGTCGCCCTTCTCGCCAATGCATCCACCGTAGTCTCAGGTGATGTAGCCAACAAACTAAAGCCCGAGGACAAGTGTGTGGAACTTACACTCTGTAAGAATGTCAACGCTTCGGCCTGGGCCATTAAGTCGGCTGCAGCAGCTTCTTACTTTAATCGCACGGCGGTTATGTGGCTAGGACTGCATTCCACTCCAGGATGAGCGTCTTTATCAAGACCTCACAAAGATCATCTTGGCCACCCACTTTTCCATAGACACCACCTTAGGTTCCATCAAATTTGCTTCAAGGGTGTTGTCTACCTCAGTAACATCGAGGCACCTCTTGTGGCTCCGCAATTGGCAAATGCACAACAAGTCCAAATGGAATCTTGCAGCGGCCCTCTTCACCGGTCCCAACCTCTTTGGGGCTTTGCTTGATCCAATCCTTGTGGAAAATAAGGACAAGAAGAAGTTCCTTCCCTCTAACACCAAGAAGCCAGAGTCCCGTCCGGCTTCTTACCGAAGACTTTCTTCTTTCAGGCCTCCTGACCATGACTATCGCCAGCAGCGGTATGCCCCCTACAGATATAACAGGCAGGGTCAACGCCCCTTTTACCAAGATAGGAGTAGATATCAGGGTCAGTCCAAACGACCCTTTCGCGGAGGGTCTACCGCACTACCACAGAGAGAAATGACTCCAATCCGGGTCAGCCCATAGGCGGCCACCTTGCATCCTTCGTGGATCAGTGGGACCAGTGGGACCAGATACCTGGGTCAGGTCAACAGTCAGGGATAGCCTCCCTCTGGAGTTTCTCTCTCTTCCCCTGACGCTTCCCCCCTTCCAGGACCTTCCCCCCTTCCAGGGATCTGGAATGGTGGCAACTAGCCATCCAACACCTGCTGGACATTTGAGCCGTTGAGCCGGTCCTGCCGGAAGAGCACGGGTTGGGCCTATACTCCAACCTATTTGTCATCCCGAAAAGCTCCAGGGGATGGAGGGCGATTCTGGACCTGAAGCGCCTAAACTCTTACCTAGTCTACCGGTGCTTCGAAATGTTCTCCCTCAAGTCCATCCTCCTGGGGATCCAACGGGATGACTATATGGCCTCAATAGACTTGACGGAAGCATATCTGCATATCCCAATACTGCCAGCCCATCGCAGATTCCTTTGCTTCTCCCACGAGGGGCGCCACTTTCAATACAGGGCACTTCATTCAGTCTGGCCTCTGCCCCTCGCACATTCACAAAGGTCCTGGCGGCATTGGTGGCTCACCTGCAATCCCTCCCGGTGAGACTCCATTGCTACCTCGACGACGTGCTCGTCCCTGCCCAATCCCGAGCACAAGCAATTCGTGACCTGAATCTAACCATCCAGACTCTACAGTCTCTGGGGTTTTCCATCAACTTTCCCAAGAGCCATCTCCTTCGACGAGAATACGCCATCTGGGTACAGTGATAGACTCTGTAGAGGGACTTGTTTGTCTTTCCTCAGAACGCTTGACAAGCCTTAAATTCTTGGCATGGCACATCCACGCAAGTAGGTCAGTTTCCATCTTGACCTTGGCCCGCTTTCTGTGCAAGATGGTGTCATGCATAGGGATAGTTCCCTGGACTTGCCTCCACTCTCGGACACTCCAATGGATGCTCATTCCTTACCAACACCAATGCATGAGCAATTCCCCACATTCAGTCTCCCTGTCACCGGGATTCACTGGTCCCTGAAGAGGTGGCTGTCCCTGGTTTTGCGCCGCGGATCCAAGTTTTGGGAACCAGATCGTATCTCGATCACGACTTTTTGGCTGGGGGGCCTTGATGGAATCCTGGCTGGCGCAGGGTCACTGGACAAATTCAGACCTGCGCCACAATATAAATTGGCTGGAGCTGAAGGCAGCTTGCCTGGCCCTGCTTCACTTTCAGGACTCAATTGCCAATCATCATGTGCTCCTCCTGATGGACAATGTTGCCACAAAGGCCCACATAAATTGTCGGGGGGGGGGACCCATTCCAAGACTCTATGGCTGGAAGCCCAGAAACTCGGGCTCTGGGCAGAGAGTAACCTGGCGTCAATAACATCAGAGCACATCTCAGGCATAGCCAACCATCAGGCCAACTGGCTGAGTCGGGCGACAGTCGACCATGGCGAGTGGCAGCTAATTCCAGAACTCTTCCACAGAATTTGCCTCCAATTCGGCAACCCGATGGTGGACTTGTTCACCAGCTCGACCAATGCTCAGCTACCCCGGTTCTCCTCTCACTTACCAGCATGCAACCAGGCCTTCTTTATGCCTTTCCCTCTCTCCCTCTAATCCAAGGGACCCTGAGGAAAATAGTGATAGAGAGGGCACACATCATCCTAGTAGCGCCATATTGGCTGAGGCATCCTTGGTTTGCGGACCTAATCCAACTGTCCATATCTCCCCCCCTGGAGGATTCCTCAGAAGGAGTTCACCCTGTGCCAGGGGGTCCTGTCCATCCGGAGCCCCAGTGGCTCCAACTGACTGCCTGGCACTTGAGCGGCGACTCCTGAGGGACGCTAATCTGTCCGCCAAAGTCATTTCCACCATTGAGGCCTACAGGCGCCCGTCGACCACATGGATTTATAATTAGACTTGGTCAACGTTTGCCTCCTGGTGCGGAAGGTTCAGTCTAACTCCGACCAATGCCTCGGTTGCCCAAGTCCTTGAGTTTCTACAACACGGCCTAGATCAAGGTCTTTCCCAAACACCTTGCGGAGATAGGTGGCTGCCCTCTCCTCCGTCCTGGCAGGGGATGGCCATTTATCCTTCGCCCAGTCCCCACTGGTCAAATGGTTTCTAAAAGGGGTGGTGAACCTGTGCCCGCCCCCAGTGCACAGGTTTCCAATATGGGATCTCTCCCTAGTACTTTGAGTGCTCATGGGACCCCCCTTTGAACCATTAAGGACAGTACACCTCAGGTACCTAACTATAAAGGTGACCTTCCTTGTCGCCATTACTTCACCTCAGCATATACCCAAGTTAGGCACATTGTCATCCAAGGACGACTTATGCCAATTCCACCAAGACAGGGTTGTCCTGCGGCTAGACCTGACCTTTCTCCCGAAGGTCAACTCCCTTTTCCATAGATTGCAGGAGGTTATCCTCCCTAATTTCTGTCCCTCTCACTCCATGAGAGGGAAATCCTTTGGCACAGGCTTGATGTCCGCCGCGCCTTGCGCATTTATCTCAGGCACACATCCCCTTTTCGGTGTTCAGAGGCTCTCTTCCTCTCCTTCCAGCCCAGTACCCAGGGGGCTAGAGTCTCTTCTGCTACCATAGGCAGATGGTTACAACAGGCCATCATGGCGGCTTACGAAGCCTTAGATCAAGTTCCACCGCAGGGAATTACGGCCCACTCCACTCGGAATGCGGCTACCATGGCCGTGTGGGCCACTAGGGCCCCTCTAGAGGACATCTGTAGGGTGGCACTTGGGCCTCTCCAACACCCTTTATCCAACACTCTTGTTTAGATCATTTCGCTTTGGCGGATGCGTCCTTCGGCCATCGGGTTCTCCAGCAGGTGGTGACCTCCTCGTCCTCAGGGTCTTCATCCTGCCCTGGGACTTAGCTTGGGTATGTCCCAGCTGTAGCCCCTCCCGCCAAAGCTACAGGAAAAAGAACATTGGTCCTTACCTGAAACTGGGAGCCTATAGGGAAGGAAGGATAGTTAAGAAAATCTCCTCAGTCTCTGGACCAATCAGGCTGTGACTAAACCTAGCTGTAGCCCCTCCTGCCTCACTACACAAAAGAAACGTTCAAGTAAGGACCAACGTACTTTCTCTGTGTCTATTGCTGTTCATGGAAGTGTTAACCATTGTGTCGCCCCATTTTTTAGAACTGAAATTGAGCTCAGACTGCTCAGGTTAGAAAGTTTGGCTTAGAAGCAGAATCTGCCTTCTGCAGATGGAAAGTGTTTCTTTTACCCATTCACATAGAAATGCTGCTGTTCCATTCTAATCTTTTCCATCTTCTTCTATTGCCTCAGAAATCTCCAAAGCAAAAAAAAAAAGAGGTGGTGTTTCTAGGAGCTCTGGGAGGGGAATATTGGCAAAAATGCCCGTCGCATTGCTCCTGATTCTCATGTTCTTTGATTACTTAAATCAAACAGATGTCAAAACAATGAACTCGTTTTTGCCTAGTGCTCCCTATCCGTTCTCTATCCTATGTCTGCAGACAGCTTGAGAGAACTTGTAGTTGGGTTGATGCCATTCCAATTTTTCTTGTGACCAAACTTATAAGAGTAGCTGCTTTCAAGTGTGATGCCAGACTGAGTCTCAGTTAGTTGTTGACTGGTCTCTAGAATCCACTGAACTAAATTAAGAATATGCACTTAGCTTTTTAACTTAGCTTTTAACTTCAGAGAAACAATAATTAATGTTTGTATTATAAATGAAGATGAACATGATGGGTTCTGATTGTCATAACTGAAGAGTTATCTAGACATGCTTTCTCTGGAATAAATTCCTGCTTTAATGTATTGTAATTCTCAGCCACAGGGTAGGGATGAAGGTCTGTTTAACTATTCACAGAGTAAGAGCTTCATTGGGATTTACTGTGCATATTTTCCTCCCAACTCATGCAATAATTTCAACAAGATGCATAGAATTGCTGTATATGGCACCCATACTTTCTGCCCAATAAATAAGAATATAACCAGAAAGCTTTTACATAGTTAGAGAAACACTAAAAATGTAAAAGATTTCTTTCATTAACACCCCTATTAACATAAATGTAAAATGAGTCTGGGCTGATAATCATAGGCAGCCTGTCTGACTCACTCCAGCGCTAATATCCTGTAAAAGCCTCTGTATGAAAGTAATTAATCAAAGTACAGTGCTGTTCTGAGAGAGTATTTCTCCTGCTGTAAAGCAGAGTGATAAAATAACTTAAAACACAAGGCAGTCGTGGCAGTTAAGCTTTTTATAGTCCCCGTGCGGACCTGAAAATCATACCTTATTAGTATCTTTATCTTTCTTACTCATTTTTACTTACATTTAAATTTAACACTGTGGTTTGTTGCTATATATTTTTCTGAATATTGGGAATGGCTTCAGAATATTTTATGTTGCTTAAATTAAGGGGAACAAAACCCTTATTATTTTTTATGTCTATAATCAATCCAGTGGTGGGTTTCAAATTTTTTTGGAACCTAATCTGTGGGTGTGGCCTTCTTTGTGGGAGTGGCTTGCCGGCTGTGTGACCTGGTGGGTGTGGCTTGGCAGCCATGTGACCAGGTGGGAGTGGCTTGCCGGCCATGTGACCAGGTGGGAGTGGCTTGCCAGCCATGTGACCAGGTGGGAGTGGTTTGCCGGCCATGTGACCTGGTGGGATTGGCCAAGACAATGTCACTGAATCCTTTGCCCCAATGGATGAACTACAATAAGATTAAAATAAGTACAAAAACAATAAAAGAGCTACTTACAGATGACTGTTGTTGCCAGTCTTCAGTATCACGGACTCCAGTGAATGGGCTGCACAAAGAAGAGACACAGAAATGAACTCTTTCATTGCATGCACTGCATTGGGATGAAACCAGCACACAAAATAATAGAAAAGGAAAATTACTGTCCTTTTTTGCGTCTTCTGCACCACCACCTCACCACCTTGCTCCAACAACCAGCACAAAGGAGAGACACAGAAAGCAAGACCTTAATTGCATGTACTGCATTAGAATGAAACAAGCACACAAAATAATAGAAAAGGAACATTACTGTCCTTTTTTGCTCTCCTGCACCACCACCTCACCACCTTGCTCCAACAACCTGCACAAAGGAGAGACACAGAAAGCATGACCTTAATTGCTTGCACTTCACTATCTCAAGGATGAACACAGCACAGATTTGGTTTGCAATGAATTCAGTGATTTTCACTGCAGATCTCCGTGAATGCAAGCCAACTCCCACATCCACTCCAACCATATTTAGCAAATTTACTTGTGCTTCAATGTCTGAGAATGGATTACATCTTTGATCATAAACAGTAGAAAATATTGTGCAAGTACTGGATAAATGTTTCTTTAAAAAAAAACAAATTTTTTATTGGTTTTAGGAAAAATAATTAGGAAAAGGGATGGTGGATAAAGTTACAAATTTTGACAGTTACATTATGCAGGAAATGGCCCTCCCCCCCATTCTCATAACTTTCATTTATTAATACATTAAATTGTTGCTACTTGATAGTATTTTGTCAGCATAGAACCTTTTATCTACAAATAATTTCAATCATTCTACATCAAATAGATTTTCTATTTCATTTCTGTGATCTGAGTTTTCTCGATGTTGCGTCCTCTCCCCCCTCCAGCAGGGCTCTGGCACCTCCCGTGTCCTGTATGTCCCGTGTAGTGTCATCAGGTCTATCTAGGAGGACTTTGTTTTTTTCCATGAAGGCCTCAGCCTCCATAGTTGTGTTGATTCTAACTCTCGTGTCCTCCCAGAGTATTAGCATACCTTCTGGCAGAAGCCACCGAAACCAAACCCCTTTCTGGTATAATTTCTTCGCTAGAAGCGAATAGTTTTTTCTTTTATCTCTAACTTTCTTTGGGATTTGTTTCAGAATGGCTATTTCTCTATCCTTGTATTTTAGTGCTTGCCCCCTTTGTGCACTCAGAATCTCATCTCTTGTAGTCTTTCTGAAAAATTTAATGTGGACCTCCCTTGGAACGTTATATGTTCTGGCGTATGCTGAGTTTACTCTATAGACCAGGTCAATGTCCCACCCCAACTGTTGTCTGTCTTTTTTGATGTATTCAGCCAGTAAGTTTGTCATAATATCCCTCAGGTCTTCATCATCAGCCTCAATTACGTTTTGAAATCTAAGGGAAAAAAGACATCCTTTCAAATTCCATTTTTATCTGATGGTGCTCAAGTTCTTGGTTTCCTCTCGAGACCCCCTTCACCTCCCCCCTCATCTCAGCCGTCCCCTCCTCCAAAAGTTCCAGTCTCTGTGAATTTTGAATCGTTCGGTTTTGGTTCTCTCTGAGCTGTTCGTTCATTTCTTTCAATTGGTTTTTCAAGTCCTCCTGCCCCTTTAAGAGTTGTTGAAACATCTGTTGAAAGTCCACCTCTGCGGGCTTAGGCTGGAATAGAGATGTTAGTGTCTGTTGTCCACTGGGGCTGGACATTGAAGATGCTGGGGCAGAGCCAGCAAAACCCGGTTTCCCAGGTGGTGGTCTTTTGGGTGGCATTGTAGTAAGAAAAGCTCAGGAGTGACTGTGTCAATACAGAGAAGAAACAGTTGTAAAGGTGGATAGCCGAGAGAGATCATGAGGCAGGGAGTCCAGACAAATAGAGACCTTTTCTCAATTCTAAGTCCAGGCAATAAAATCCATTGTTCCAAGTCCAGGATAAAATATAACAAAGGATATCTCTGAGTGTCATGGAGACAAAGACAAAATGCCAGAGGTTTCTGTGGGTGGAGTCAAATTTCAAGGTGCATGAAGACAACGGAAGTGTGCCATCTTGCCCTGCCAGCTCCAGGATCAGAAGGCAACAAACCAAAAGTTTTCAAAGTTTTCAAAAAGAAACAGATCATCACCTCATTTTCACAATTGCAGTAAAATAAATCTGCTGTTTGCTATGAGCGTGAGTTCATTCCAGAGCTCCCCCCCTCCTCCTCCTCTGGGGGCAGAGAGCAGTTTAAAGCCGCTTGTCCAAGGGGGGGGGAATCCACCTCCCTCCAGTCACACTTCCCAGAAACAGGTTGAAAGTTTTTTCTAAAAAAGCTGACAGTCTTTTTGTTTTTCCTTCAGTCATAATAGGGAACGGGGGGAATCTCCGTCTCACCGCATTGTAACTGCGTCCTTCGAATCGTCAGTTTCGCCCAGCTGCCTCAACGCGAAGACGTAGAAGCGCCTCCCCTTTTGCCTCCCGATGCCTAGGGCGATGCGGGGAGCCCCTTGGAGTGAGTGGGCCCAGCCCACTCACTCCAGCCAATCAGTGAGTGGCGGGCTGGGCTAGCCTAGTTTAGTGCGGATGGGCGGGGGAGCAAGCAAGCTGCGACAGGACTGCAATCGAGTGACAGGGCCAGTTCTGGTTCCCAGAAGTTACTTCCGGGTTCGGTTACGAACCGGATCGCCCAAACCGGTACGAACCGGCAGGAACCCACCACTGAATCAATCCTATCTTGAAAGAAACAATATGAGATACCGAACTTTTACTGAGGCCTAATTTTTGCACACAGAGGAAATTTTTACAGCAAACATTTTTATGAAATATGAGCTGTAGTTTTATATCCTAGAAACTGTGGGCCCATGCGCTGTCAAATGGCTGTTTCAGTCCATGTAATCCTATCTATTAAGCCATATGCCCCAGCATGTCTGTTCTTTTCTAAATAGACTATAGTTTATTCAATATTCTCTCAAGTGAGCATGTCCTACTTATTAAATATCCTTTCCATTGAGAGATTGTGGAAAAGTTGGAAAAAGTCAATGAAAGATATCAGAGATCTGAAGAAAAACACTGCTTCGATTAACAGTTTATAATTTCCTATATTACTGTTTGCAAGCTTCTGCATTTATCCCAGACTATATTAACTATCCCTTAATGAAATCCATCTTGTTCCTGTTTCCTTGTTGTATACAGTTGTGTTGTGTACAGGTTGTCACATGGCCACCTTACTTATTAGCTCTACAGAAATCATTATTCATGCATGTATATGCTTTTTTATGCAAAGCTATTCTTACCATTAATGTTCCTGACTAGTTTCTAATACACTTGAATTTATCTAGTTAATCATCTCCATTTCAGCCCATCTTCAGGTCAGTCTTTGTGGAGATATATCAGGAGATAGAATTTATCAGGACATAAATGTTGAATTTGTGAATAGTAGTGGTTTCCAAGCACCAGACATAATCAATGCATAAAATTTAAATTTCTGGTTTTCTGGGACATTGGTTGACTACTATTAAAAGTTTGGAAAGTGTCTTACTATGGTCCCATTGTGTTTTGACTGATCATTTTACATTGATAGTGCTAAGACATTATAACAATGTTTTATAGTAGTTGTGTCACAGGAGTATCTCCTTCTGTATCTACCTAGACTTTCTATATGGCCTTGCCAAGTAAAATCAGATAAGCAGTTGCAAGTGAAAGAAAGACACATCTGATACACACATTAATGCCTTTTCAGCTCCATGCAAAAATAGTACCTTCTGCCAGGAATAGGAATAGCACTTAGACATATATACTGCCCCATTGTGCTTTATAGCACTCTGAGCAGTTTACAATATCAGCATACTGTCCCCAACAATCTGGGTCCTCATTTTGTCAACCTTGGAAGGATGGAAGACCTTGAGCTGGCCAGGATCAAACTCCTGGCTGTGAGCAGAGTTAGCCTGCAATGCCGCATTCTAATCACTGCACCACCATGTCTCCTGGATAGAAGTACACTGAAAACGAATGTCTACAGTCTATTTTTAAGTTCTTATGTTCCCATTCCTACTATAAGCAACTTATTTTGTTTATGCATTAGAACTATTAATATAAAAGAAAGAAATACTTCTGTTGACAGCTTCATCTGAAAATGCAGAAATGGGAAAGAAATTCTGATGAGACCACAGTTTTTGGAAATCATCTGGCATATTTCATTGTGACTTAAACCAACAGTTAGAAGAACACAGCCAAATGTTGGACTACTTTTTTCTTTTGTATATGTATATACCATGCAAAATCTGCCCTGCAACATACATAGGACCAGGGATGTGCGGTCAGGGGAGGCAGAGCCTCACCTCTCTTCATGAAATAATATAATATAATATAATATAATATAATATAATATAATATAATATAATATAATATAATATAATATAATATAATATAATATAATATAATATAATATAATATAATATAATATAATAATATAATATAATATAATATAATTAATATAATATAATATAATATAATATAATATAATATAATATAATATAATATAATATAATATAATATAATATAATATAATATAATATAATATAATATAATATAATATAATAATATAATATAATATAATATAATATAATATAATATAATATAATATAATATAATATAATAATATAATATAATATAATATAATATAATATAATATAAGTGTGTGTGTGTTATATTTGTACTAGTTGTACTGTATTAGTCATACCAGAGGTTGTAACACAAATAAATACATACATATACATACATACATACATACATACATGCATACATATAATATTATAATATTATATACATCCGTCCGGCCGCGCCCGGGAGCTGCGGAGGCAGAAATGTTGTTGGCGCTTCCGAATGACGAAGCCACGAAAGCGACTGGGTCGTTCCCCAGTCGCTTTCGTGGCTTTGTCATCCAGGAGCACCAACAACATTTCTGCCTCCGCAGCTCCTGGGCGCGGCCGGACGGATGTAGCCACAGCGATGCTGAGGCGGTCCGGGCGGACGAAAGAGCGAGCGAGGCAGCCTGATCCTCGGTCGCTTGCCCGCCGGACTGCCTCGGCGCCATTCTGGCTACCTCCGTCCGGCGGCACCTGGGAGCTGCGGAGGCAGAAATGTTGTCGGCGCTCCCGGATGACGAAGCCATGAAAGCAACTGGGGAATGTCGAGAACCTTCCTGCCTCTGCTGGATTTCGCGCGCTCCTCGCGACTGCAATATGCAGTCGGAGGAGTGCGCAAAGTCCAGCAGAGGCAGGAAGGTTCTCGTTGTTCCCCAGTCGCTTTTGAGGACTGCGGAGCGCGAGCCGGCGGAGCACGCTCAGGAAGGCAGGGAATGGGACCACGTGTGCTGGAGGCTGAAGCAGCCTCAGCTTCCAGTACACGTGGTCCCATTCCCTGCCTTCCTGATGACGTCACCAGCCTCACCAGCCATAAACCTCACCGCACATCACTGCATAGGACAAATGAACAGGAGAATAAATGCATGCATCATAGAACACAAGAACGCAGTAAGAAAAACTTCCTCCCTTTTCCAGCACTTAAAGCTACAGGACATGAAATTAATTTTAAAGGAAGCAGGTTAATCTCCAAAACAGAACACTTCAACAAGGGAATAATTATGGAAGCCATCGAAATAGAGAAACACCCCCACAACATGAATAAACGTGACGATACCTCCCGCCTACCAGACATCTGGAAACCAGCCCTAGTCAACAAACGAGCCCCACCCAGGCCGTTACAACATGAAACAACAATAGACACACAGCCAGCACCAATCAGCATCAATCTACCAATCATGATACAACCACACAACCAATAATTCCACTTACTGAAACAAAGCCAGTGCTCCACACCCCCCCACCAAGATTTATAAAAAGACAGCAGCTCCGATCACACTTTAAGCCAAAAACACCAGCCTGAAGATGGCGAGTGAGACCTCGCTGAAACGTTGCCAAGACAATCTCAATCTTACCCTGGAAAAGACCCAAATACAACAAGACCTCTGTGTGTGTGTGTGTATGTACCTACCTACACTATATTGCCAAAAGTATTCGCTCACCCATCCACATAATCAGACTCAGTTGTGAGCGAATACTTTTGGCAATATAGTGCATGTATGTGTGTGTGTGTGTGTGTGTGTGTGTGTGTGTATACATACATACACACACACACATACATATACATACATACATATACATATACATACACACACACACACACACACTCATAGATCTCAATATCTCCTCACCATCACCCTCCAGGTATGGGGCTGGAGGTGAAATAGATTGGTCTGTGGAATTTACAAACAACGTTTTGAGTGTTTTGAAACACAGATTGTTTCTACAGATGACAACCTCTTAGTATGAATTACGTTGTTTTTTTCCTGCTACTGACCTTTAGAGTTAATACTCTTTTCTCACAAAATGCTTCAAATAACATTGTGTTCTCAGTTAGCTCCAGTGACATCTACTGATATGGAAGACCTAATTAACTGAAAGAATTCCCAGTTGCTGAATTTAGCTAGCAATCTGCTTAGGACTCTGTCCAGCAGATGTTTTCCGTACATTAGAAGTCTAGGGACTTTGCAGACCTCCCTGCTCTTTAATCCTCAAAGTAAATATCAACACATTTGAGATGTGGAAATGAGTTCTTCAGCACAGAAATGAAATGTTACCATGGTCACCGCTTTTCAGTCTTGTATGTAAGAAATTCATCACGGGAGCAACAAAGTAGGTTTGCAGAACAGCAAGTTCATTTTTAGCCTGCCTCAAAATTAAAAAAATGAAACAAAGAAAAGATGGTGTCAGTGGGCCAAGTAGCAATCAGCACTTAGGGTTGCCTGAGACAGCATCAGAGGAATATTGCTTCTCTGTTATCAACTCTGATAAGAGAGATAATAAAATATAACATAAAATAGTTTTATAGTACATTTGATATTTAAATGATGGATACAGTTTTTTGAAATGGAAAATTAAAGTATTTAAGTTTGGTTGTGTGTATTTCTTTAGTTATTTATTGAAAAAAGGTATGCCTGCCTATCTTAAGCAACCGTGGGCAGCTTATAGAACCAGAAACCCAATAAATAAAACAGTCATAAAAACAATAAACAAAAACCCTGCATTGTAATTGTCCCCCTTGGGATGATCCACAGCAGGTTTGGGGTTACCTACCTACAGGGTCAGTTCCTTTTTTTCATGACATCTACCCACACAATCCTAGCATCTCAGTAAAAAATCAAGACTTAATGGCCTTCCAAAGCTGGGGGGGAGAGGACAGACAGATGTTCTAATGGGACAGACAGATGTTCTTAGGGAAAGGTAGTCCCACAGGTAGTCCCTTCTGGGTGCCTAAATAGTTCCCAGAAGAAAACTGGAAGCCAGTGCAGCTTGTGTAACAAAACACATGGACTCTCAAAACTGTATGCACCATTGTGTTCTACGCCAATTGTAACTTCTTGGTATCTTCAAAGGCACCCCATGCCTAACACACATAGCAATACTCCAGCCAGCAGATGACTAAAGCATGAATGGCCAAGGCCTCTTTTTCCAGGAAAGGATGCAACTTTGCAAAGACACCCCTCCCCCAGCTACAGCCACCGACCTGCTCATCAAGCAGGGGCTGTGAGTTCATGAGGACCCTCAATTTGCACACCAGCTCAGTTGGGAGAACTGAGATGACAAATCATCTGACCTAGGGGGAGCGCAGAAACCCAAAACCAAAGCCATGGAGCAAAAACTCCATCTTGCCAGATTGAGTCAAGCAGGGTGATTGAGTTGATAGACTATCCATCTCTATCAAAACAATTCTACACCTCTGGTTTTATACCTTATTTGAAATGGTTTTTGTAAGATGGCAACAAAGCTGTCTGGGCTCCAACAATTTATTAGCGTTCTTGCAACCAGATGCAAGAATATAAAAACTTGTATTAAAGGTAATCTATTAAAGGTAAAATCAGGAGAGTAGAATCCATTGTGACTGCACAAATTGTCCTTGGCTACAGTACTTTAGATTTTTCTCGTTGGGATGACTCATGTATTTTTGCTCTTTTGATTGGGAATTGCAGAAAAGAGAATCCTTTCCTGCTTTTGTATGCACAGCTAATACACCTAGTGCATTTAGATATTGCCATTCCATTGCAAGCTGCATACTAATGGATTATAGCCATAACTGCTTTCATAGCTTATTGCAAACTTCAGCTGATGCTCCCATAATATTACGCAGAGTGGCCGAAGGCCAGAATGTTCTTAATTTTATTTTCTGTCTCCTTTTCATATAGTTTGAGGAAACCATTTTGAAAGCCCTAATATATTAAATCCCCAGTGGTTTTATTCATCACAGTAGGCTTTTCTCTCCTAATTGAGCTATCAGTCTAACGGTATCACTATTTATCAAGAAACATCTACTGTATATTTCTGGATTGTATGAGAACGTTGTTTTTTAAAAAAACAACTGAAACAACTTGCTTAGCGAAGGTGACTTTTGTGCTTTTTTTGATCTCAAATAGACTTTTTGAACTCATGTAAAGTTCCCCTCTTTTTTCATTTGATAGTCAGGATTTTTCTTAAGATACAAAGTAGGTAGGAATTATTAGTTCCACTGGACTCTTTCAAATATAAGCCTTTTAGGGATCTTCTGTTACTGTATCATTTTATATCTCTCTTACATCAAAGGCTGCTGACATCTCCATTCCTTTCTTATAATTGCAAATGCTGGAAATATCTAAATCTAATAGCAGCCCAGATCTAACAAACTAAATTGCAGAGTAAAACCAGGGCCTCGAGAAGAGGGGGGAAGGAGCCAAGCTTGTGGGGGGAAATTGGAGGAGAGAGTGCTTAGCGCTTGAGCTCATGGAAGAAAGGCTTCCAACTTGAGCTCACGTTGAATGAATAAATAAGTAAAAGTTTCTTATTTTTGGCAATTCAAGCTAGTCTGTTGCTTTGTCATGTTAGAAGCTGCCTTTGCATCATTTATTGACTAATGAGTCTTTTTGCACCTTAAAGATGAGCATGTCCCCTGACTCTATCATGTTTTCTGCTATAGCTTTGACACCCGAATGTTTGGAAACCAGGTATCTTCACAGGTCTTAGCTTTAATAGAAAACCAACAGGAAGAACTTTCTAAAGATGTTGTAAATGGCAAAAAAAAAAAATTTTTTTTTAAATCCAGCCAAGGTTGCAAAAAGGCAGTATATTTAGTATGGCAGGTGTACTGTACAACTTCACACAGTTTTGGTATAAAGCCAAAAACAGCAAAGAGAGCTATGTTCATCTGGACTTACTTACAGTCTATTAGTATATAATCTTACTTCAGTTTATCCAGATTTTGACAACAATAATACATCACTAGCTAATAGCACTCTTCTTTTTGCAGTATCTACTTGTTGTAATTGCCAGGTGTTACAATGAACTTTGGTGTGTGTGTGTGTGTCTGTGTGTGTGTCTGTGTGTGTGTGTGTGTGTGTCAGGGGTGAGTTCCTGCCAGTTCTAACCGGTTCGGTAGAAGAGGTTCCACAAATCTACCATGCCGTTTAGAACCGATTGGAACGCTTGGCTCACTCCCCCACCCCGCCTGACGCGATCTCCTTTCATTCTCCTGACGCGATCTCCTTTCATTCTCTGTCTGCCTCATTCACTCGTTTGGGCAGCAGAGAATGAAAGGAGATTGCATAGCCGAGGGCAAAGGAGCCTGCAGCCTCCTTCATTCAAATGGACCAGCGGAGCCTCATCCTTCCTTTTAGCCAGGCGGCTGTCGAGAAAAAAGGGCAGTGCACGCCACGTGGGCTTGTGTAGCAGCCAAAGAACAGGAGGCGAGTATTTGGCTCTGCACAAGCTCAAGGGCACAAGCTGTCCTTTTCTCTCTGACAGCCGCCTGGTTAAAAAGAAGGATGAGGCTCCACTGGTCCAGAGCCATCCGCGGGGGGAGGGGTCCCCCTCGCGTTCCTCACCTTCTGGGATGGGGAAGGAAAAAAAGCAGGCAGGCACGGCCTGGCTTCCAAGTAGGAAAACGAGCACCTAGACCCGGCAACACTATAGGGGAGAGGCTGCTGAAAGCAACCCAAAAAAATTTTGGTCCATTTTCATGCCTTCAGGTGGAGCAGAGCGCACAGCCAGGATGCCGTGCAGGGCCCTCTTCCCTCCACCCAAAGGCACAAAAAACAGAATGCAAAATGAGGAACCCAGGGTGGGGTGGAGGCACTATGCGTGACTGCAGACACAAGCACACACCACACGTGCAATTCGGTGTCAAGTCCCATACCTGGGAGTGGAGGTGGTGAATGGAGAAGCATGGAGATGTCCAGCGGCCCAATCCGCCAGACAGCAGTGGCAAGCTCAGGAGTTTTCTCCTGGATTCCTCTCTGTCCTGCCTCCTCCGATCTCCCAAAGTTCTTTCCCCAGCGTGTGATAGCTTTCTACTGAATTATCCTCTGTCCTGCCTCCTCAGAAGTCCGCGCACATGGCAAGAAAACACCAGGCAGCAGTTTGCAATTGCCACACAGTGATTTCTACTGTCACAGGCTCCGGAAGCTGGGGAGGTCCTTTGCAGGCAGCTAGAACTGGCTGCCCGCAAAGGACCGCCCCCCGGACTTGTTTTGATGAGCGCGAGGCGACTGACGGTCGTTTGCACCGGCCGCGCCCACTCAAACTATTGTCAGTCGCCCCGTGTTCAGCAAAGCAAGCCTGGGGAGGTCCTTTGTGGGCAGCCAGTCGTAGCCGCTTGTGCCTGGTGCTGCAGCTAAAGTGAACTCCCAAAGCCCCCGCCGTCAGTAGAATAACTGCTGCTGCCACCTCCTCCTCCTCTTCCAACAGCACCACCACATTTGCTGCCCGATGCTGCGGCTGAGGTGAAGCGGCCAAAGCTCCCGCTGGCACCCCTGCCTGTGGCAGTGGCACCTCCCCCTCCGCTTGGAGCACCTGAGCTGGGCCCTGCGTTACCCCTGCCCCCTCCTCCTCCGCCGTGCTTTTGAGGAGCCATGAGGCGGCAGGAGCCAGTAGGAAGGCGGCGGAGGGGGCGGGAGCAGGAAAAAAAGGCCTCATGGCTTCTCAAAAGCATGACGGAGGAGGAGGTGGCAGCAGGGGTAACGCGGGGCCCAGCTCAGGTGCTCCGAGCGGAGGGGGTGCTCTGCTGCTACGGGCGGAGGCACCAGCGGGAGCTTTGGCAGCTTCACCTCAGCCGCAGCACCGGGCAGCAAATGTGGTGGTGCTGTTGGAGGAGGAGGAGGAGACGGCAGCAGTTATTCTAGTGGCGGCGGGGGCTTTGGGGGTTCACTTCAGCCACAGCACCGGGCAGCAAATGTGGTGGTGCTGTTGGAGGAGGAGGAGGAGGAGGAGGCGGCAGCAATTATTCTGGTGGCGGCGGGGGCTCATCGGCATCTTCAGCGGCAGCCCTGCCCTTGGTGAAAAAAACCGAAGATGAAGCAGATCCACGCAGATGATGTCGCTGCAACATGACTGGAGGAGGAATTCTGGGAGTTGAAGTCCAAAAGTCTTAAAGCTGTCAGGTTTGAAGACCTCTGGGTTTTTTTTTCCCTAAAGGGTTAGGGATGCAAGGATCTTGTAACTTGACAGCTTTAAGACTTGCACACTTCAATGCCAGAGTTCCTGAGTCAACATTTTGGTTGCTAAGCAGGAGCGTTGTTAAGTGATACTGATATTATATAACACTTTTAATTAAGCGGGTACCTTGAATAAACATAACTGAGTTTCAAATAATACTGATTTAGTTGTTGTCTTAGGTGACATCTGTGAAAAAAATTCAGGTGCTCAGGCATGAAAATTGCCATTCAAACACTATACTTTTCTTCTCACACTGAAAAAAAAAATTAGAGGGAACATTGCTCTCCCGATCTCCCAAAATTCTTTCCCCTACTGGATTCCCCTTTCCCCTGCCTCCCCCGATCTCCCAAATTCTTTCCCCAGCATGCGATAGCTTTCTCCTGGATTCCCCTCTGTCCTGCTTCCTCCGATCTCCCAACGTTCTTTCCCCAGTGTGCAATAGCTTTCTCCTGGATTCCCCTCTGTCCTGCCTCCTCCGATCTCCCAAAGTTCTTTCCTCAGCGTGCGATAGCTTTCTACTGGATTCCTCTCTGTCCTGCCTTCTCCGATCTCCCTAATTTCAGCCCTTAATCCTCCAGTTGTCTATTTTTGCAGGTTTTTCCCCTCTGTTCCCTCCCCTTCATAGGAGTCCCAAAATTTTTTGCTACATGGCTTGTCTGTGATGGTCATGTGACTGAGTGTGCATGAGTGATGTCAAGTTGGCCATACCCGCTGTCATATGACTGCCAAGCCACACCCACAAAATAGGCCACACCCATAGTATAGGTTCTAAAAAAAAGTTGAAACCCATCACTGGTGTGTGTGTGTGTGTGTGTGTGTGATATTTTTTTCTTTGTAAAAAAGACAGCATTCCTGTCTAAAGAGGGAAGAGAAGCAACTTTAATTTCTTTCTATTTTGGTCCATGTTCTGCATTGTTCCTATAGCCATAGAAAGACAGTATTACTTTGTAAAAAAAACTTTAGCACAGGCAAAATCAAATATTAAACTTCTGGTCTGCTTAAATGAAACTAGGAAGGAGAGCACAAACAATAAAACATGGTGTGGTTAGAGCGCAGCTTCTCTAAAAGCAGTGTGTTATCCATTTAATATGTATGTATTAGACAGGAAAGCTCTCTTCTGGGCTGCTATTAGATTCCGATCTTTCCAGAATTAGCTTGAGGGCTATTTTACACTATCTGATTAAGGTTGTAAAGTTATTATGTGATAGAATAATTGATGATCTCAAATACTCAACCCTTTTTGATGATATTTCTGTCTGCTAAAAATTCAAGGAAGTAGAGATTTCTCTACAGAACAGTGTTTAGTCCTCCTATCTGAATTCACTAGAGAGAAAGAAATATTTTTATTCAGTGAAACTTTTGCTGATGCTTTTCCCTAGGCAGATACTTGCCTTCCACTAAAGCATTCTGTTTGTTTTGAGTTGTTGATTATTTCCTACTCCTTTCCCCTTGTTCCTTTTGGCCCATAAGCAATGTGCTCCGTGATGGGTATGGAAAAAAGGAATATCGTTTTTTGCCTGAGCAAAATCAGCCATGAATTCCCAAACATGTTTTAAAACCAAATACTTTCTTCTTCCTGCTAGTAAGGAGGGTAGCAATTGTTTTATAATATATAACAGAATGTATACAATATTTTTTTTAAAAGTAACAATAATATTACAGCATACAATAAGAAAAACAACCGGGCTCTTTGGTATATGCACTTTTGTTTCCTTCACGTCTTTCTTCGACTACTGGCAGTTGCCTAGACTAGACCCTGCAGTTTTCATGGCAAGAGTTTCGTAAGAGGTTTGCCCTTGCTGTCTTCCTAGGGTTAGGAGAGAGTGACTGGCCCAAGGTGACCAGCTGGTTTTGTTCCCAAAGCACAAAGTCAGAATTAGAATTCATGATCTCCCAGTTTCTTGCATGGTGCCTTAGCTACTACACCATACTGACTCGCAACAGTGTTACTGATCTTTCCTTCCTTCAGTTTTCTTGATCCATTTAATCCTTCTTCAAATATTTGTCCTTTGAATTGATCACTACTTTTGCATTGTAACCACATTCATTCAACACCTATTCATTGTCAACTGTATTATTTCTGTTTTACTGTAGATAATTCATACATGACCCATTCCTAGTACATTCTAACCACTGCACTGTGGTGGTGCAGTGGTTAGAATGCAGTACTGCAGGCTACTTCTGCTGACTGCCAATTGCCAGCAGTTTGGCAGTTTGAATCACTCCAGGCTCAAAGTTGACTTCCATCCTTCCAAGGTCAGTAAAATGAGGAGCCAGATTGTTGGGGGCAATATGCTGACTCTGTAAACCACTCAGAGAGGACTGTAAAGCACTGTGAAGCGGTATATAAGTCTAAGTGCTATTGCTGTTCAACGTTTATGTTGAGATGAGCAATAATTTCTTTGTTTGTTTTAGAAAATTTATATTGCTGCCTATTTGCACATGGTGACTCAAGGCTGCTTACAGGAATATAAAAATCTTGCATAAAAACAATAAAACTAAAATTAAAAGAGAATAATCACATGATAAAATTATATAATAACCCTCCACCCTGGTGACATCCACAGTGGGCTCCATCCCACTCTTACATTGCCCAGGTCCGCTGGCAGAACTAGGTCTTCAGTGCCTTCCAGAAGAGGGGGGGCATTCTAATCTCTGGGGGAATGATGTTCCAGAGACAGGGGGACACCATGGAGAAGGCCCTTCTTCTGGGTCCCACCAGGTGTATCTCCCTAGGGGATGGGACTCACAACATTCCTTGCCTTCCCGCTCTGGTGGGTTGGGTAGATGTGACTAGCAAGAGATGGTCCCTCAGATAACCTGGCTCCAAGCTATGAAGGACTTTAAAGGTAACAACCAGCCCTTGAATTGCATCCAGAAGCAAATTGGCAACAAATGCAGCTCCCGCAGGAGAGGTGATACATGTGCACACTACCCAAAACCATGTGGGCCACTGCATTTTGCACCAACTGGAACTTCTGGATGCTCTTTAAGGGCAACCCCATGTAGAGCGCATTGCAATAGTCAAGACGGGAAGTGACATGGGCATGAGTGACCATGAGTAGGGATTGTCGGTCCAGGAAAGGGATTATTTACTTACTAGAAAGAACTCACAAAGAGGAAATCTAGAAATAATGGTAGTATTATCATAAATTGTTGCTTTGTCTGCTCCAATGACAATATGTGAAAGGATATCCATATCCATAACACCTGCTATTTTGCATAAACATCTAGCATGCACACTGAATCAAACAGATTGACCTCTGTACATACCACTTCATATACACAAGAAATGTACATAACATATGTGCATAAATTTAACCTTATGCAAATGTTGAATTTACACAGAACAAGATATTTTTAATTGGCAATTAATATGTGGAGTCTTCAAGCAGTATTATATGGTTTCCTTTTAGAGACTCGCTTTGTACTGTACTATGCTGGAGACTCATTATTTGAATTCAGTAGTATTGTGAGCTATATAATAATGAAATGAAAGTCAGGAATTCGATTTCGCTCATTGAAAAAATGCCAACTTTTTGGGAAAACATAATTCATCCAACATGCCACAGGAGATATGCTTAATGAATAAAACAGTATTTTGTAGAAACACACAAAATAACTGAGGAATGTCCTACACCTTTTATTTTTATAGAGATATATGCATATATACATGCATTCACACCAGTGGTGGGTTCTGGATCCCATTGCAACCAGTACGGTTGCAACGAGGCCCGGCGTCCTCCACATGAATGTGCATGGCGTGCGCACACACACATGTGGCACGCACATGGTTGTACCTGCCAGCAACGCCTCCGCAAGCCTCCACGATGCTCCAGATGCTCGGCGGAGTGTTGCACAGGCGCTGTGTGCACCGTGCACGGAAGTACCGAAAGCTTTAAAGGACAGGTAAGGAGCTCAAGTGGGCCCTCTGGTACTCAGTGCTCCTGGCAGGCTCCGTTATGCATACCGGGGCATACCGCCTGCAACCCACCACTGATTCACACAGAAACGTATATATTCAAGATATTTATAAATATAATTCATATATACACATTTATACCGCTATGTATGCACATGTATGAAACATACCTATTGAATGCCTTTTACAAAGGCCTGTTAGCACCAGAAAAGAAATAATGGTTAGCATTTTTTTACAAATGCTAATTTTACAAAAACTGGAAAGAATAATCTGACATTAGAAATAAGTGATGAATCAATTAAGAAAATGGTATACATGCATCCAAGTTACATAGGTAATGATTAGTAAAAATTTGGATTTAAAAAAATAACTCGGGACTCTTAACTGCTCGATGTCAGGGTAGCCACATTCTCCTGAAGATTCTATGCAGTGATTTTAAACTCCTTCCAGATTATCTAAGGACGAATCTTCCCGGTCTTTACAGGATCTTCTCAGTCCTTATAGAAGCTTCTCAGTCTTTTGATTGTCAAAACAATCACATTAAACTGTCGGGGAGACAGAACTGGCTTGGCCTTTCAAGGCTCTCCTCAACGTAATTTAATAAAAGAAATTAAGAAAATCTCCCCATTAAATGGTTGTCATTTTCTTTGAAGCTGAGTTTACCATATGTTTTTATCACCTTGCTTTATGCTTGGAAATAACTGACTTTGGGCTAAATTATTTAGAGTTTTCACTCTCTTTACTCATATTTTTAAAGTAACTTTGGTACTAGGTTGGCCAGGATTTTTCATCTTTTGTGACTGACAGAAACCAAGTTTCTCATATTTCCTACCACATAATTGCTCCCCTTGGACTGTCCCTATAGATTTTCTTACATGCATTGTTTATTTGTTTGTTTGTTTGTTTTGTTTGTTTATTAAATTTATCTGCCACCCATCTCCTTTGGAAGTGACTCTGGATGTCTTACAACATTGAAATCATTAAAATCATAAAAGAAACATATTTCTAAAACAATAAAAATGGAAATGATAATGAAAAATTTATGGAAAAGTTTGTGGGAAATAAGTTAATTTATACTCTAAAAAAATTGAGTTCCTTGAGTCAGCTTTATTGAAGCTGAAGCAAACCATAATACACTTTGCTTGTTTAAATTGGTCTGTTTAAATCACCTCTGAAGATTTTAATAGTATTTTTAGCTTATTTTAATATGAAATCTCATTTTCAAATCAGATTTGGCAAGAAAAAAGAAGATAAAGGAGTAAAAAGTGATCAGAAGGGAAACTCCAAGCAAGGTACACTGAAAGAAGTTGACCTAGAAAAGATGAAGGAGGAACGGGAAAGGTGAGCTCAGTGTTTGTGTGTGTGTGTGTTTTTGTGATTTTGTGTGTGTGTGTGTGTTGTTGTTGTTGTTGTTGTTGTTGTTGTTGTTGTTATTTGCTGGTCTTCAGTGGAACGGAAAGCTGAGTGCTGGCCAGCAAAGTCTGGGGAAGATACTCAAGAATGTCTATCATTCTTAATGGAAAGATGATTACAAAACAGTATCTATATATAAAAACTGTCAGTGTGTATTGGGTAAATTGAGTTTTAAAATGTACATGAGGATTACTTTCACTTTTAAAAATTGAATATAGAAGAAATTGTTTACTTAAGACTATATTGGAGCGGGGGGTGAAGGGGCAACACCAAGAAAGCTCAGATCACAAAAATGAATAAGAAAACCACAACAGACCGAAAGTAATAATGAAATTATATCTAGACTATATATCATAACTATATAAACTGATTGAAAATTATTTTTTCTAGAATTAATATGCTGATTTTTTATGATTATGTATTAATGTTTGATATTTAGATGTAACCTATGAGTTTGGAGGGAGGGGGCGTCTGCCACACTTGCAACTGCCAAAATTTGTAACCATTCCACTTACCCTTTTCCTTATAAATGTTTTTTTAAAAAAAGACTATATTGGAAAAGTCATGTAGAAAAAAAAAAACAAATATCAGGTTATAGGATAAGTTGCACACAGAATCATATATTGAAAAACCATACATCCAAAAAAGTTATATATAATGATTGCATATTCCAGCGATGGCGAACCTTTTTTTGCTCGCATGCCATAAGCGGGGGAAGGGCAGGGGGGTCATGTGTGGGCATGCTGCACCCATAATGCAATGCGCAATCCCCCCAGTGCACATGACGCATGACAGGCGCAACCCCCCATTTTTTTCGCCCTCCCCAGGCTCCAGAGGCTCTATAGGAGCCTGGGGAGGGCGAAAACAGCCTCCCCCGCCTGCCCGGAGGGCAAAAAAAACCCCTACGAGCAAACCAGAAGTCACTTCCGGTTTGCTTGTAGGGCCATTTTTAGTCCTCCGGAGCCTTCAGGGACCTTCAGGAGGCTTCCCTGAAGGCTCTGGAGGACTAAAAACAGCCTTACAAGCAAACCGGAAGTAATTTCAGGGAAACTCCTGAAGCCTCCGGAGGGCCTCCAGGGAGGCGGGGAATGCTGTTTTCGCCCTCACCAGGCTCCTATAAAGCCTCTGGAGCCTGGGGAGGGTGAAAAATGGCTTTAAAAAAGGCTGAACTCAGCTCGCCAGCACACGCATGTGCGCTGGCCAGCTGACAGGGCAACACCGTGCGTGCCCTGACAAATGACTCCATGTGCCACAGGTTCGCCATCCCGGGCATATTCTGTGTCAATAAATATGTGAAGAAATGAAATCTATATATGTAAAAGGCAAATACCACTCACTCATTGCGAAATCTCCAGAACCGTAAAGCCTACAAACTTGAAATTTGGCACGCATGTTCCTCTTGGCTTCTAGGTGCTCGCTAAGAAAGGATTTTTCAAAATGACCATCGGATCATTAGTATTTCTTATACAGTAATTACCATATTTTTCGGAGTATAAGACGCACTGGAGTATAAGATGCACCAAGATTTTGAAGAGGCAAATTAAAAAAAAGTTTTTGCACTCTGCAGACCTCCCAAAAACAGGCCCATTTTTTTCAAAAAAAGGGGGGCATGAATAGCCTTTAGAAGGCTTGTAGAGTGTTCCTGGGGCAGAGTGCCCCCAAAATGAGCAAAAAACGGGCTTGTTTTTTGTCAAAAAAAGGGCATACTAGTCTTTAGAAGGCTTATAGAGTGCTCCTAGGGTCGGGGGGGGCAAAATTGAGGAAAAAATGGCCCATCTTCGCTCATTTCTGCCCTCCCCAGCCCCCAGGAGCACTTTGCAAGGCTCCTAAAGGCTATGCATGACCATTTTGGTGAAGGGGGCAGGGTTTCAGGAGGCAAAAAATGCTGTATTCAATGTATAAGACACACTCAGATTTTCAGCCTCTTTTTTGAGGGGAAAAGGTGCGTCTTATAGTCCAAAAAATATGGTAACACACTCTGATGCTAAGTTCTATTCCCCCTCCCCACCTAAAAAGAACTCTGTTCCAATGCCAGTTGCCTCACATTCCATTATCTCAGTCCAAACTGGCAGATGTACCACTCCTTCACTCAGGAGCAGTCTGGGGCTTCTTACAGTACTAAACGTCGATGCCTCACTAAAATGTCTATGCCTTCTACCTACGGAACTGCTTCCAGACTCAAGGTGATGGGAGTGATATTCCCTTATGTGTTTCAATCACCGACCACCACTGAGCCAATGGATTGTGAACTAAATTTATCCTGCATAGCCCAACCACATAGTTTGGTTGAGAAGTACAGGTATCCAGCTAGTAATATAGAAGTCCCTCTGGATGTGATATAGGCCACATTTCCAGTGATCTCTTGTCTGTCATGCCTAGCTTATGCCTTGGACTTGGTTTAGTTGGAAATACCAAAAAAAGCCTGACACCGCTTGCTAAATTCAGCGCTTTGTTTTTATTATTATTTATAAAATGTTTATAAAAATATACATAATATTACAGAAATGATAAAATTAGTTTTAAAGTTTATCCAACCATAGAATAATTGTTCTCATATGAATCTCCATCACCTTATAGCCAAAATGGTGGTCGGTCGATATGCTTAGCCAGCGCTTGCATTGATGACACTGAAATCTCTATTGCTGGCAATTGTAAGGTACATGTCTTTCATTTTTATGGAAGCTCATGTTCATTGTTGGGATCCTGGCAAACTACAGAGCATGCATCCCATCTGTTAAAGGGCCACAGCCATTTGTTAAAATGTTGGCAGACTTCTGGGAATGATCCCGTCTGTTTCTAGGTTAATGTTCCAATTGGACAGACGTGGAGTAATTGTTGTTAATATTTCTTGTAGTGGTAAAATCTCTTTCAAAATGGAATATATTCCCTGGAGTGACAGTTAATTGGTAAGAACCTATTAAAAACACTCGGTTACATGCCTTTATAATTCTGGTTTATCTTGTCTCATAATTATTCACCTTTTGACCTGGAATCATTTGAGACAGAAATGGGGAACAGCAGGTGTGCTTAGAAGCTGATGAACCTATATAATATTTTTAACTCACATATTTGATTTTTATCCTACAATTAAACAAGAAAAGAAATACCATTTTTCCCTAGATAGTTTTCTTTCATTTATTTCTCCTTTAGAGAAAAAATGTACAACATAAATCCCAAAGGAGGGCTTAATTTATACCATATAAACAAGGAGATTATTCCTATTCTCTCTGTCATTTTTATATAACATATTAATGTGTCATCTTTCTGAAGACAGTGCTGGTCAATATTGCCTAGAAGAAGGCTTTTGTTTTAACAAGCATGTCACACAAGTAAGTTCTAAATGCATAACAACCCGCGCTGCAGCTGGTAATATAAATATAGCTCTATTCTTTTACTAATATTTTATTGAGCGATACGACTCCTCAGGAAAGGCAGCAAAAATGCAGACTTTATCAGTCAAGGTCACACTAGTAGTCTGTCTAGTGTCCCATTCAGATGACTTTTAAAGCCCTCCTACTTAGGCCATGTACACCATAAATTAATTCTGGTTTATCAGAGGGATAGGATGATTGCTGGCTCCAGGTGTTTTGACTATTACTTTCATAACACCTTGTGGTTTTTTTTCCTTTCTGGCTAAAAGTAGAAATATCTGAAGAATACAAGGTTGCCTTTTCCTTGTTTACAACAGATATATTAGAGTGCCTGCTCATATGGTACTTGTGCATTTAAAATGCATCCTCAGTCTGTATGGGGGAGGAATGAGTTGATCACTACAAAATGTCATCCACATTGATTCTTCTTATTCTTAAAGTACTATAGATATTTGTGGACATGTTTTCATGTTCCTGTATGTGCATGCACATACTTTTTTACTGCTTTTTAAATAACCTTCTGGGAATTTAAAAAAAAAATTCCAATGTAAATATTCAGGTAACATTTTCTAACTTTAGATCATGTCTCCACTGTCATGTGATTAAAAACTATTGTCTAATGTGTGGCCTCCCTTGTAAGTCACATCAGAGATGGCCTGGGTTAACTCATTGGTGGCCATCATGAATGGTAGATTGAAGTCCCCCAGAACCATAAATGTGGGGTACACCAAACACCATAAGCCTGGAGAACATCACTACCAACCTGGCCATATTTAGCAGCTCTAGCAGTTGGTTGGGGTGCAGCAGGAAAGCCAGAACACCAGCAAGAGTCCATTCTTATCCCTACATCCCAGCTTCACAAATAAAGCCTCACACCTAGCAATCTGTGGAGCAATTCTCCTGAAAATCAGTAGATTTATCATGCTTTATGTCTACTCCACCTAGTTTCCCATGACTTGGTGGCTTGCTCCAGAATGGCTACAAGACTCTAAAGACATTCATGCTGTGGAGCATGTGTCTTTAGCATGCTTGAGGTAATTCATTTGCACTAACATGATGCTTTAGTTACCAAACTCTGAATATCCATGTGGGAGGTAGCTCAAGAGCTTAGTGTAATGAGTGATACTGGCAAAAAATAATAATGTATTGCCAAGGTCTTGAAAACATTGCAGCTGATTTTATGAACAATAAAAAGCTAGCTTTCCTATGACATACTAGTGTAAAAAATGCACACCTAAGATATTATCTAAGTTATGAAGATGAGTGAAACTTTAATGCTTTCTGTTGCTATTCTGTTAACATAATGAGGGTTTATCCAAATAGTAAGACTGAATTTTATAACTCTGCCCCAAGATTCACTAATCCTATAATGTATGAAGTAATTCAGGCCTGAGATTTTAATGGATATATTGGCAACCACCATCATGCAGTGATCTTGTGCTGTAGATCTTGCTGCCACTACGACTTCACAAGCTGCATACTTTGTCTTACCTTCTGAACAGACCAAGCCTCAGAAATGATTTACAAGAATGTAGGCTGTGCACACTTAGTTGTACATTCCTCATTAGTGGAGATATTAATTTATTGTAAATCTTAACAATTGCAGAGTCTAGAGGTAGCAGAAAAGTGATGTTATGAGCCTGAGCCATTCATCTGGTTTTTATAGATGTTAACTGCTTTCCTAATTACTGATATTGATAAAAGTTTGTTAGCCATCTACTACGAATGTTCCATGTCTGCTAGCATGATAGTTTGGTGCTGTTCCTATGTTTATATGGTGGAGAGGTAGAAAAAGATTTTTTCCTTATCTTGGCACTTTGATCTCCACTCCAATCTTTTGGGAAGTTATGGGGAAAAACTCCTTACCCAAAGAGCAGTGAGTTTCCTAATTTCAAGAAAAGTGCCTCTTGAGGAAGTGCTCTTTCATTCTAGCCATATAAATTCTTTCCTGAAGCACAGATGTTTTGGGACTCAAGTTGGATTCAAGTTCCGAAAGAATTGCATGATAAATGGCTCTAGAAGATTGTTACTCACAAAGTTTTGAACTCCTTAAGTTCAAGGAGTTATTATAATGAAGGAAACATCTTTTCATGGAATGGCTAACAAACTAAGCGATGTCTTCACACCATTCAGTGGGATTAGTAGCCACTTTTTAATTCAGTGGAATAAATGTGTCAGAATAAGCTAGCCATGCTAAATTTGTTGTCCTTTTGTTCATCATGAGTGTGGGGGTTCTTTTCATCATGTGTATGCAAATTCTTACACGTTATTGATATATACACATTTCCATTGGTACAGCATTGCACCCAAGAAGTCATTTTGCATATACAACTTATATATGTAAGTTTAGTACAGTACAGGGGGGGGGGTTGTACCCGGGTTCTCCCAGGTGAGGGTCACCTCCGCCCCTACCCTCCCTAGCCACTCTCCTAGACCATCCATGGCTGACCATGCTGATCTGTTTGATTGCCTATTGGAGACTGAGGACAAACTGACCCCAGTGAGGCCTCTAGCTCCTCAACAGCCTATAGATCAGCCTGCAGCGAAGGCTCGTCCTATAGAGGATCAGGGACCGGCCCTCTCCATTGCTAAGGCCATCTCCCAGGGCATCTCAGAAGGCCTGCAACAGCGAGCCAAGCGCCCACATAGGTCCACTCATAACCAGCCCCCTTCTCAGGAGGTGACTCAAGGGCAAGGGCCTTCTTCTCCCCATTCCTCCTTGGACAGCAAGGATTCTGTTTTGGATGAGGAGACTTTGCCAGAACCAGAGTTATCAGGGGATGAGGGGACAGTTCTGGACAAGCCTGCCTTTGCAGGCCTGTTGAAGCATACTTCATTTAAAACTATATTGAACAAGGCAAAGGCCCCCACCCACATGGGTTTCTCTGCCTCTGATCAGACCACTCCTGATCCTTCTGATCCCAGCGAGAGTCTTTTTGATGAGCCTGTCCAGGCTCAAGACATCGTGCCTGTCCCAAAGTTATTTCTTGATGTGGTACAAAGGTAATGGACACTGCCAGGCACTCTAGCCACACCTAGTGGCAGTGACAAGAGATTGTACACCATAAATTTGAGCTTGGAGGATCTCTTGAAATTGCCACTTGTAGATGCCCCAGTTGCAGCCCTCACCTCATGAAGACCCTTCCAGACCACGGGTTCTCCATCAATCTGGAGAATAGTTATCTGGTTCCCACCACCAGTTTACTGCATCTCATTTACCTCATCAGAGGGCCAATGCCAGCAACTCATCAACCTTGGTTCCAGTTCCTCAGAAGGTCCAGCGCTCCCTGCAATGGTGGCAATCTCCGGCTCTGTTGAAGGGCAGCCTCTTTAGACAACCAGATCACCTGACCATCATGACCAATGCCAGCCTGTTCAGCTGGGGAGTCCACCTGCACAACCAGATAGCGCAGGGCAGGTGGTCTGCCGAGGACCTAAGACACAGCATCAACTGGCTGGAGTTGAAGGCAGCGAGACTTGCCCTCCTTCATTTCCGGATGGACATACAAGACCACCATGTTATGATTCTTATGGACAATGTAGCAACAAAGGTGCACATTAACCGACAGGGGGGCACATGGTCCAGGTCCCTGATGGCGGAGTCAGAGTCTCTGGGAAGGTGGGTGGAAAAGCATCTATGTTCTCTTCTTATGGAACACATCTCCAGGGTCCACAACATTCAGGCGGGACTGGCTGAGCAGGGCCACCATCAATCAGTTGGAGTGGCTCCTGCACCCAGATCTCTTCTACCAGCTGTCACAGAGCTTCGGACATCCGCTAACCGACCTCTTTGCCACCCTGGAGAACATACACCTTCCCAGGTTCTTCTCCAGGTTCCGCTGACCCCCAAGCAGAGGGGGGTCAACACCCTCCATTGTTGCTGGCCTCCCAGTCTCCTGTATGCATTCCCACCATTGCCTCTCATCCCCAGGGTAATTCAGAAGATCCTGACAGAGACTGCGGAAGTCCTCCTGGAGGTTCCCTTCTGGCCCAGATGAGCCTGGTTCACCAATCTTGTCAGTCTATCCATCATCCAGCCCTGGCGAATTCCCCAGAATGAGGTCTCTCTCAGCCAGGGGGCCTTCTCCATCTGGAGCCACAGTGGCTCCAATTGGCCATCTGGCACTTGAGAGAGACCTCCTAAAGAGGAACAGGCTCTCCAACAAAGTCATCCAACCATACAGACATCCAGGCGGGCCTCCATGGCCAGAACTAAAAGGTTTTCAGAAAAGAACCCTCCTTGTAAATGTCTCATGCTAAATTCAAAGGGTGATTTGCACTAATATTAATTTCCATATCACATTTTTGGGTGGAGGGGAGGAATACAATTAAGCATTGTAAACATTAGTAGATAACATTAGATTTTTGAGTTCCTCCATGGTTTTTTTTTCAAAATGGAACTGAATTTAGCTTATGCCAAGCATCCACAGCTGCAATATTAAAGTTCATTTTCTCAAATATGAAACAGATACATATTGATTTAAAGCGTATTAGCATGCAGCAATGCTCAGGGCTGAAAAGACAATGCAAGATCTCTCTTGAGCTTTGCAAGGCTTTGTGGAATTCAAGGAAACCATAAACTTGAAATAATTTATTAGACCCCCAAGACTAACATTCATTTCTTGAGATATATAGCTACTCAAACAAGGACTAGCTTTATATTTTGCTTCTTTGTTTTCTGTACCTAAGTCTACTTTCTGTAAGACAATAGCACGTCCATTAATATGGTGAGCTCTTTCCACTTCATAAAAGAGCCAGTCTTGTCTAATGGTTAAGGCACCAGGCAAGAAGCCAGGAGACTGAGTTCTTATCCCACCTTAGGCATGAAAGCCAGCTGAGTGACTGTAGGCCAGTCACTCCCTCTCAACCCAACCTATCTCACAGGATTGTTGTTATGGGAGAAATAGAAGGAAGGAGTATTTTGTGTGTTCACCACCTTATTTATTAAAAAAAAATAATTAAAACAGGATAAGGATCTTGAGAAGGATTGATTTCAACATGCGTTTTCCTCAAGGAGGTCACTGCAATCTTTCATTTAGCAAATAGAAATGCTTCAAAGCAAATCTGCAGGTTCTGAACACTCTGACTCTGAAATCAAGCATGGTCTCCAACATTTAAAGAATTATAATTTTAAGAAATGCATCTTAATATATTTCTTTTAAAATCTTTAATTTTGACGAGGGATTGCTCAGCTGAAATCTTAAAAGACAGAAGTATTGCTTGTTTATCACAGGTGTCTGAAAATGCTGGTGCTATTTCTTGATAGGGGAGCATTGCCCATAAAGATACAGATCTGTGACTGGAGGATTCTTCTGAATTCATGGCCTCTACTAAGGCAGCATGGGGGGGGGGGGTTGGATGCTATGCTCAGGGGGTTCCTTTGTATAACATTGCCAGTTGTGGTTTTACTTAATGGTTGGACTCTCCCGCAGCGCACAAAGAAGACCATTCAGATAAGCCAACGCTCCTTCTCTGTGCACTGCTTGGGGAGTCAAACATGGGACATACCCAAACTAAACTGAGTCAAGGGTCTCTCCACTGGAATAAATATCCTGCAGGACTCTTCCCCCAAACGCTGCCTCTGCTGATGCGAACTTGTCCAGCTTATAATTCCATACAAATGGAGATGGTGATGCCCAGGTCGCCGCTATGCAGATTTCCTCTATGGGCACTTGGTTGCGGTGCTCCTAGTGGAGTGGGCTGTGAATTGAAGCAGAAGCTGACTCGATCTGGTTGTTTGCACACCACTTGGAGAAGGCAGACCAGGTGGAATCGTAGAACCTGCGAACTATCTGTTCATCTAGTTTGCTCAACCCATTGTAGATCTTTCTTTTTGGTCAGCTTTAATGTTCTGTCCTGGGCAGTACTGAATGGGAAGTTTAATAAAACCCCTTTTAATGAGATACACTTGCCCCTGTAGTCAGATTAAATCCCAAGACCTCCTAGTACTGGTATTTCTTCACTGTCCTTTTTATGAGAACTTAGGCCCTGGTTTGCTTGTACCACCCCCTCATGGAGATCACATATTCAGTGAGGGAGAGCTGGTTTAAGACTGCTTTTACGGACAGTTGCCAAGTTTTTATCATCAGCTATTGCCATAAACAGACTCAAGATATTATAAACTTGGAATGATGTCACAATGATGTCCTTTTATCCTGATTTTATTTTTATTTTATTGATATTGTTTTGTTTTCTCTTATTTTCTTCTCTGTTGTTTTTCTCTTATATTTGTAAATTACAACTAGCAGGTCTATTTGGTCTTTTCATTGCTCTTATTGTATTTCACGCTGCTGTTGTGTGCAATTTTTTTTATTGTAGCTTGTACTTCCCTGGACTTTGACAGTTAACAAAACCACATGAAAGATACAGCAAAAAACAAATTCTTGTTTGTTTAATTTTCAAAGAATATTACATTTAAAAATAGAGGCAACATACCTCATGGAGACCTGTCCCTTTATTTTCTGGATTGAGACAATCAAGACCATAATCCATAGGAGAGAAAGTTTGGTTTAGTAGTTAAAGTAGGTTAGAAACCAGGAGATTGTGAGTTCTAATCCTGTCTTAGGCCTGAAAGCCACTGGGTGACTTTGGGCCAGTCACACTGTCTTAGTCCAACCCAACTCACACAGGGTTGTAGTTATGTGGAAAATAGATGAAGGAAGGAGCATTAGGTATGTTCACTGCCTTGAATTAATTATATTGTAATAAAGGCAAGATTAAAAAACAATCTAAAAAAAGAAAGTTGCAGATATTTATGGTTGGGGTAAGTCAGAACCACCGCATGGCTGAATCACTACAAATAATCCTACATTATTACGAGAGTGAAATATTTTCATTATTTAATGCATAATCATACAGTCAGAATAATGTTCTCTATCTTGCACCCCTGCATATTTTGCTTCATATCTGGTAAGAGTTAATTCCTTCCCTGAAGGAATTCCGTTCCCTGAATATTCCTGACTTAGCAGCACTCGGTACTATGATTTAGACAAAATAAAATGTTGGATCACATCCCAGTTTTAATAGTTCCAATTTATTATAACCATTGAACCCTGATCAGATCACAGCTTGGATGAGGTCCCAGGTTTTTAAACGACCCAATTTACTCCTGTCTCAGAACTCTGATAAGAATACATATTTGATTGAGGCACTGACATTTTTTAATCCAGTTAATTACTTTTAGATACTTATTAGATCATAGGATAGTTATGATATGTGCAGTTTGGGCATGGGATGCTAGATAGGGCTGTCAAGTCAAGGTCATAGTTTTATTTTATGCTGACTACATAACATGTCAGGTGTCCGGTTTCCAAAATGAGAGCAGTAACAGTTACCAAAAGGATAGATTATACGCATAGAATTGATTTGCAATAATTCTCATTCACTCTGTTATAAGGCTGCTGCCACACAGGCCAAAATACCTCCACTTATCCACATTCCCAATTCCAGCTAAATATATACATTCCATCATTTACAAAACTACCACAGCTTCAAATACTGCTTAGTCAAATATTCAAATCTAAGACATTTTTTCTTGTACGTCAACCACTTTTGAGCTGAAACGTTTCATTGCAAACGTTTGACTTTTCATCCCTTACTTGTCATACTGGACATCTTTTCAAAGTAAATGATGATTTATCATAATTAAAGACTGGAAAACAATAGGGCATCCGATAAGATTCAAGAGCTTTAAAACACTCAATTTGCTGGCATCCTTTTCCAAGCCCCCCCAAAAAAAAGCTTTGGAAAAAAGGGAAGGAAGCTATGTCGTGAAATTAATTGATAATAAACCTTTTGTACTATTATATTTAGACAATTTTATTTTAAATTTCGGGGAGGGGATTGTCTCTTTTTTTCCAAAATTTCTCCAGCCACATAGAGTTAATTCACTACAAACCATCTTTACTATGCACTTTAGGTGGGGTCAGGTAGAAGGGTGTGACCCATTTGACCCAGCAGAGTAGGTGCAGTGCTACAGATCCCATCAAAGCATAATGGACATTGGCTTGCAGGACTTAGAAAGCATGCTAACTCTTTTGCAATTCCTGTCCTCTGGAATGATCCCTTCTCATAGATTTCAGTGTCTCCCGTCCTTACATCATTCGGGATATCGCTGAAGACCTGGTTGTTTTCCGGGACCTCACAACAGGCTGATTGTGAGTCCCATTTTGTTTTGTTTTTATGTTGGTATTTTTGATGTTCCAGCTGGTTGTATATCTATCTTTCTATCTCTCTAATAAGCACCCAGAATTATTTAGGAATTAGGCAGCATATAAAGTAAAATACTTGCAAGTTTTAAATTAAAATTAAAAATGCTTTTAATAATTTACTTTACTCTTTAATCCTTTGATAATAGTTTAAAATGTTGCTGTCCTGATTATTTTTGGAAGAGCATAATTCCACCAATTTGCTGAGGAAACCATAATCTCACTCTATCTTGTCCTATCTGACTTCTCAGCCATTTGCAGCATACATTTCCCCCTCCAGGTTTCCATTAGTGTCTGCCGATGAATTTTAGTAAATGTCTTTCATAAATTGTGAAAACTGAATGCTTTGTTTCTTCACATTGTGAAAATAGCTAGCTAAGATATTAAGTGATGTTGGTAGTTAGTCCTGAATTGCTTGCTGAGTCCTCCCCCCCCCAAAAAAAGATATCAACTACAAAGCTCATCTTGTTGCATCATAGATATGTGTAAGGATTCTGTATGTATGATATGGAGAAGGCAGATTCAAATTGAAACCAGAGAGGGTTCATCCAATGAGGACTGATACTCAACATAAATGTACATGCAGTATATGGTGATCTTTCATACAATTAGGAGTCATGTTATTATGGGGGGAATTATATTTTGATTATGATTTCCTTATGATTATCAATTAGGACACCCTATTGGTCCCAGCATAGTGTCATTTCTTGCCAGGGTTTACCCAGTCAATGTCAGAATCTTGATGGGTCTCTTTCTAGGTATCTGTGTCTGTTTCCTTCTCAATTCTTCAACCTGTCCCTCTGTTTATTTCTAATGGTCCAATACATTTGTCTTCCAGTTACCCTTAAGCACTTTCATAACAGACTTATCTTATCTTATCTTATCTTTGTTGCATTCCTCGACATTGTATTCAGGGAAGCCCCTGGTAAAAAAAAAAAAACCATCTCGCGATTTCAAGATGTTTCATTGAACTCGTGAGAAGTTTTTTTTTCATCAGCCGCTTCCCTGAGCACAATGGCGAGGAACGCAAGGAAGGGAACCAGGCAGGCTGCCTTTGCCGTTGGGGTGGGCGGTGTTTTTTTTGCACGAGAAGGAACAGGCAGGATGGGGTGATCACATTGCTGGCCTGCCGCTGTTTTTGAAATTGCTGTTCAAAACCTTACTTGTTATACATGAAATAGTAGGCTTTTGTAATTAGAGTAACATGTCCCAATGCTGTATGCAGCAGCCAGATTCAAATATTTTACCTCTTATTCTATGCTTTTGTGCTCATTGTGCTCTAAGAGGTTCAAAAGAGGTAAGAAGGTGGGAAATAGATTGAACGGGGAAACAATGCATGAACAATTCACTACTTCCCATCCAGTTGCTGTGACCGAGCATAGAAAGCAGCTTCTATCAAATTATTAAAGCAGTTGTATCTTTTTCTATACTCACCCAGATACTTCATAAGTTGCTTTCAGCTGTTTCCACATGTATATACATGAACAGACACTTTTAATTCCTGTGCAGTTCCTTCATCAAGGAGCAGTTTATGAAGCAATTCGCTTTGTTTTAGTATAATAATAATAAATAATAAAAATTTAATTTCTAGACCGCACCCTTTCCTAGGCAGGACTCGGGGCGGTGTACAGTCATGTTAAAACCATATACAAATACATAGACATGAACGTAGACGTAGACGTAGACATAGACGTAGACGGAGGAGGTAAAAAATATACTGTACAATTCTTAGTTAAAATACAAATACAATTAAAATTCCCTTAAAAAATTCCCCAATAAAATGTTTCCCAGGAGGTGGAAGATGGAACTATCAATCGGCTAAGCCAGCTAGTCGGAACAGGTGAGTCTTGAGCTTCTGTCAGAAGGAGCGGAGGTCATTAGTAGTTCTAATATCGGGAGGGAGGTCATTCCAGAGGGTTGGGCCCATCACAGAGAAGGCTCTACTCCTAGGCGCCGCCCGCTGGCACTGCTTGGCGGATGGCACCTGGAGGAGTCCCTCTCTGTGAGAGCGGATAGGTCGTAGAGATGTATGAGGTGAGATGCGGTCCTGCAGGTAACTAATTAGTAAATAAATAAATGCCAGCCTGGAAAAATCTGCCAGAGTTTTAATAATTTGAAGAGCAAGGGGATGCAACAATTTCAAAAGAATTTCACAACTCTTAACGTGCTTCTTAGAAAGAAGCAACATTTTCCTTTTATGATACATTTACTTGCCGCTTTTGACTTCCAGTTCAAATGCAGGAAGTCCTCAGATTACAACTGGTCCTCACACTTACAACTGTCACAGCATCCCATTTTTTTTTCAATTGAGCAAAATTTATTGACATGTCTCACTTAATGACCATGGGTGATTTATTAAATTAATATTCATTTAATATAGAAAAAGTATCATCATAAGCCTGGCATGGTTAACAATAGAGTTGCCCGTCCCAGTTGTGGTTGTTAAATGAGGATTACCTGTAACAACTTCTTCGTATATTAGCCACAAGAGTTGCAAATATATAAATAAATAAGTGCCCACATTACCCCACAGTGGCATGATTTTAAAAGAATTAACCTGAACACCTAGGCCACCTTGTTTTAAAGACTGCCAAGCTTCTATGTTGATAAATATCAACAATATTTTGTAAAATAAAATTAGGAAAGTGATCCTTAAACCAGCAAATAATACAGTAAAACAGACAAAGCGTGCATAAAGTAGTTCAGATATTGTTAACTACAAATGAAAATGTGAACTAAATAAAAAACAGACTATTGATAAACATATAAAGATTTTTTCCATGGAGAGGTGAGAAACAAGAAAATTATAATAGCTCTGTTTAAGAGTTAATCATGGAGAAATTCACATTACCTAGTATTGGCTAACCAAGTACAACATAACATAGTATTGAGGAAGCAATTGTAGGTTGCATTTATATAAAAGAAAAAAATAAAGACTTTAAATTTTTCCCACTCTAAATATAAGAGAAAATTGTGGTGTCCCAATTCTTACTTTTGTTTTATACCGAGTACCAGAACTGACTATCAAACTTGAAGGGAAATTATAAGTGAGATTAATTAAATCTTTGTGCTGATGGGGTTCTCCTTAGTTCTAGGTTTAAGTATTTCTGAAGTTTTAGAAGAAAATGAAACTAATCATAGTGTTATTAAGAAGCCTCCTCAAGGCTTTCCTTATAGAACTGTGTTGGCCACCTGCAGTATTACTATCCATATTTTTGTATTCATTTCTACCTATTCATTACTTTCACACTAGCATAAAATTAATGGAGAAATTTCCACTTGCTAAAGTGTAATAATACCACTGGTAGTAATAGTGTTTGTAGAAATTGAATAAAGAGCTCGCCTTGGGCCTTGGGCAACTAGATATCTTTACAACCATTTCCTTGTAAAACTTGAGTGCAGGGATTTCAAACTCAATTTCATTTGGAGAAGCATCAGGGTTTTGTTTGACTTTGGGGGGGGGCATGGTGGCCATGGCCAGCTTGTCACTCATGTCAGGGGTGTCTGTGAAGGCCCAAGCAAAAAAGGACTCCCAAGCTCCGTTTTCGGCTGCGATGGCCTCCTGCAACCCTCTGCCACCACGCAGCTCCGTTTTCATTGGCAAAGGCACTGCAGGCTTGTCCTTCGCTGTTTCCAGGACAGCCCCACAGGACAGATCTAAGCACCCCACGCGGGGATCCTGGACCTTGAGTTTGACACTCCTGTCTAGTGTGAGAAAAATTAAACTATTCTGAAACAGTGGTTAATAAACAGACTTATACAGTTTTTAAAGAGCTTTAATCTTTATAAACGCAACTCTCCCATGGAATAGTATATGAGATACTATTCCATACTCTATGTGGGTGAGAGAGAAGGAATGAGAGTGTAAACAGTCCAGTTAGTTTTCAACACTCTCTTCAATTGTCCCTCTTCCTTTTTTTTATTGGTGCATTGATTTGTCCATTGAAGTCCATTTCAGGTGTTAGTGCAAGACTGCTCCAACAAGGTTTTTGTTCTTGCTGCTGGCAAATTCTAGGTTTTAACTTTCCATATATTTATCCATGTGCTTATTCCAGCTGAACACTGAACAGGCTAGCAGGAATTCCTCTTTCCTCTTTGCTGTGTGATCTTTCTTTCATCTTTCTTTAAGGGTTCTTTAGAGAATTAAGCCTTTTTCTCAACAGTTCCCTAATTATGAGTTGAGATTGTTGCAGTATAGAAATAAAAGGAAATGCTGCTTCTTTATAGTTATCTGTTGTAACATCAAACCCTTTACTTGAGTCTATCGCTGTTTGCTTTCAATTCTTGCTACTTTCCAGGGATTCCTTCCATTTGAAGGATAGCTCCTTTTCTATCTTGGAATATGCTCTTGTGTCTCAATGACAATAATAAACATGTGGCTTATTTATAATTAAAGATTGACTGTAAGAGAGTATTCTTCTCTTTTATAACTGATATAGACTTTTACCATGGGTATCTTTTGGGCAGGATTGGGCTTCAGGTTTAGTGGCCATGGTTTAGAGAACAGATTTTCTGATAATAAAGTCTTACATTTAGGCAAGAAAAAACAAAAGTACACATATAGATTGGGAAAAGCCAGGCTTAATAGCAGTAACTGAGAGGGATCTTGGAGTAGTAGTGGACAACCAGTTAAATATGAGCCAACAGTGTGCGACAGCAGCCAAAAAAGCCACTGCAATCCTAAATTGCATCAACAGAGGGATTCAATCAAAATTATGTGAAGTACTAATACCATTCTATAAAGCCTTAGTAAGACCTCACTTAGAATACTACATCCGGTTTTGGTCACCACACTATAAAAAAGATATTGAGACTCTAGAAAGGGTGCAGAAAAGAGCAACAAAGTGAACTGGAGCCTAAATCATATGAAGAACTGTTACAGGAACTGGGCGGGGCTAGTCTAGTGAAGAGAAGGACCATGGGAGATATGATAGCAGTGTTTCAATATTTGAGGGGCTGCCCCAGAGAGGAAGGGGTCAACCTAATTTCCAAGGCACCTGAAGGCCAGGCAAGGAATAATAGATGGAGAAATTAAACCTAGAAATAAGGAGAATTTTCCTGATAATGAGAACAATCAACAAATAGAACCAGCTTTCCTTCAGAAGTTGTGGATGCTTCATCACTGGAAGTTTTCAAGAAGAGACTGGACTGCCATCTGTCAAAAATGGTGTAGGGTCCTGCTTGGGGGGGTGGACTAGATGACCTATAAGGTCTCTTCCAACTCTGTTATTCTGTTCTGATGTTTTGCCAGGAAATGTGGTTGATCCTAATTGATCCTTTGTTCATGCCAGCTTCAGATTGGTCTTTTTTTGAGTGTTGATTCCTGATTGGTTCTTTGTGCTGGGTTCTGTTTGACTCCTGGTCCAGGCAAGTTTCTGATTTGCCCATTTTTGGCAGCTGATTCCTGGTTTGTTCTGATTTTGGACAGGAGTTTGATGTGGCACAGGGTCACATGCTTAGAAACTTGCCTGAAGATCAAAGTTATGAATGCTACTTTTACTGTAAGTAGCAGAATCTTGCAATTCTAAATTCTCCTCTTCCCTCTTACTTTTACATTCAAGAGAAATAGAGAGGGTCAAATCTGAGGTGAGAAATAGAGAGGGTCAAATTACATTTCCTGCTTTGGATTCAGACTTCTCTTGTTTGACCATTCTCTTGGTTACAACTCTTCTCCCTAAATCTCAAAGCCGATTACACAGTTTTTGAAAAAAGGAGTTTGTGTGACTTTTTAACACATGGGCTACCAACATTTGGGTAGGGAGAAGGCATTGTCCACCCCTGTGATTGACAAAGCTAGACTTATAGACCTATAGATCAGAGGAGACTATATGTGATCCAGTGTAGAGCATATTAGTGTTTACAATGCAGTGGGGCAAAAAAGTATTTAGTCAGCCACCAATTGTGCAAGTTCTCCCACTTAAAAAGATGAGACAGGCCTGTAATTGGCATCATAGGTAGACCTCAACTATGAGATACAAAATGTAAACAAAAAACCAAACAATCACATTGGCTGATTTGGAAAGAATTTATTTGCAAATTATGGTGGAAAATAAGTATTGTATATCTGCTGGAATGTAGTCGAGTCATGCAGGGAGGGGCTCATTCCCAGAGAGCAAAGGGACAGCAGACCCTGGAATCCTTCCTAGGCAGGAAGAGGGCAAAGGCGGGAAACCACCACCACCCCTTCCCAGTAATTCACGGGGTATATCTAAAAGTTATACAAATAGTTACTTTAGTCTGGCAAGATTTCTATCTATAGGCGAACAATAATAAAGAACCACCCAGAACTACATTCCATGTGTTGTTCTTGTTTCTTTGGGGCTAACAGCATGCTATAAAAATTATTATGTTGAAGATACATTAAGAATTCATATATAACCCATATGCAGATATACTATCCAAACAACTACTTTAGTTGGCCAAAGGCTCTGTGTTCTCCTAACTTAACTTTCCCTGACTTCTACAGATTTCACTAATATCAAGCTAGGAACAGATTCAGAGGTGGGTTCCTCCCGGTACAGTACGCCAGAAGAGGTAGTAAAACTCTGGCATATCAGATAAGACCAGTAGTAATGGTGGCCAGGCCACGGCCCCGAACTTTGTCAAAAGCTTTTTTAAAAAAAGTTTTTTTTTCCCTGCCAGTTCAGGCAAGGGAAAAAAGCTTTAAAAAGAGAGAGGGAGGGAGGGAAGGGAAGGGAGAAGGGAAGGGAGGAAGAAAGAGAAAGAACTCACTTTGCAGCCGGGAGATTCAGCAAAGGAGAAAAACAAATGTTGTCGCTTTAAATCAGAACTGAGCATGCCTGGCTGTGGAATTCTGGGAGTTGAAGTCCACAAGTCTTAATGCTGCAAACTTTAAATTGAAACCTGCTTTAAATTGAAAAGCTGCTCAGAAGGAGGTTTGCAAAATGACATTCAGCAGTTTGTTTCTGGGTCAGCTAAACAACAAACAGAATAAAAGGTAGGATTCTTATATGGTTCTATGTTTTTGAAGTTTTGGGGTTGTGCAATATGAGATTTGTGTTTCTAAAAGGATGATTCCCTGCTTGTGAATGGAGCCAAACTTTCTAGAGGCTCATTATCTCAGTAACTTTATCTAGCAGGAATGTGGAATGAGCCTTTCTCTGTGGGAGCGCCTTCCCTCTGGAATGAGCTGCCCCCGGAGCTGCCCCCGGAGCTCCGCATAATCCCTGACCTCCGGTCCTTCCGATGCACCCTAAAAAGTTGGCTTTTCCAGCAAGCCGGCCTGGCATGTTAATGTTAATGTTAATTTTAATTTATTTTAAATGTATTGTTTCTTTTTTAAAAAAATCGGTTTGGTCTTTTTGGAAATTTAATCTTTTTTTAACTTTTGTGATGTGTGTTTTTAATTTTAATTTAGGTTTAGGTTTATTTTAATCCAAATAAACCTAAACCTAAACCTTTCTAATATTTTATTGGGGGGGGGGCTTGGTTGCTTCCCACAGAGGGAAAGGAGAAAGAAAGAAAGAAAGAAAGAAAGAAAGAAAGAAAGAAAGAAAGAAAGAAAGAAAGAAAGAAAGAAAGAAAGAAAGAAAGAAAGAAAAACAGCACAGCAATATAGGGCTAGAAGGCTACTCAGAGGTCATCTAGTCCAATCCCCTGCTACAGCAGGAAACCTTACATTGTCTGGATTATTTTGATGCCTCTAACAGAGAGGAAAATTGCCAGAAAGGGGAAGGAGTTTACTAGGACAAGGCTGCCATGCAGAGGAAGGCAGAGATAGTCATTTACTTATGACTACAATTGAGCCCAAAAATTTGGTTGCTAAGCAAGAGCGTTGTTAAGTGAGCTTCACCACATTTTACCCAATCCATGACATCTCCTGGTGAATGACATCAAGTTGGCCATGCCCCTCCAGTCACATGACAAAATAGGCCACGCCCACAGAATAGGTAGTAAAAAAAATTTGAATCTCACCCCTGAACAGATTAGTGCCTATTCCAAAACTCATAACCTGCCTTCCCTTTCCTAGGTCTTCTGCCTTATGAGAAAGATTTAATTTTGTGTATGTCTTGTTTTCAAAAGGTAATGTGGCCATTTTCATAATTGAAATTGATTGCCAGTTTTTCACCATGTCATAATCTACTGCAGTCACTAAAGGCTTCCTGTACTCACACTGTGAATACCATACTATGATATATAGGTTGTGTTTGTAAATATGTTTTTAAATACACTAAAGCTTGCAAGGGCTGAAGAAGACTTTTGATTTCAGTCTGCTTTTAATAAAATACCCCTTCATAAAAAGTATGCAAGCATTTCTGTAAACTTGATTATCTGACCTTAATTCAGGGGTGTCCAAACTTGGGAACTTTAAGACTTGTGGACTTCAACTCCCAGAATTCCCCAGCCAGCATGGCTGGCTGGAGAATTCTGGGAATTGAAGTCCACAAGTCTTAAAGTTCTCAAGTTTGGACACCCCTGCCTTAATTCCTCCTCATGACAGCTCGTTTGCTTGAGCATCTTTTGTGATCTAGTTATTTCCCCTGTCCTCTCCCAAATTCCTTTTTGTTCTTGTTTTTCATCCACATCCTGCTCCACGGTTCTTAATTTTTTCCTGGTACAAAAGGGATGGCTTCACATTTGTTATTCTTTTACCCGTTTTTATAGGTGTTTGTTTCCAGGAATACTTTTGTGAGCTACAGAATTTAATAATTCTGAATAAATCCTGACTTTTTAATTGGCAGCTTTCCTGTGCTTTAATCCTTCTTTTGCTTTTCATTCTTTGCTCTCTATACACCGGGCTCATCTTGCTGCTCTGATCTTTTCTGCTGCTTTAATTACATAGCATGGCAGCTGAACATTTCAGTTTCTTATTATTAACAGTGCCTTGTTTAAAGTTTTCAATCATAAAGCAAATGATGATTCATCTGAATTTGACTATCTTTGAAATTATACCTGGGTGTCTTCTTACCTCTCCTATTCCCAACAGATTACACAATAGCACTGATTAGTAGAAGCATTTGTAATACCTCTTAAAGATTTATCATAATGGAATACTGTCAGTAATAGTATTTAATTCACTTATGTCTACACAATTCATCTCTACTGGCTTCTGCTCATTTCCTCACTGTATATTCTCTCTCTGATCTCCACGTAACAAGATATGATATCCCCAAGTTACGAGTTAGGACAAAATGTTGAAAGTGTTAATAAATGGCTTTGGGTCTTTGACTTTTTACTCCACTAATTGCTATTTACACTTGCGTGTCACATTGCTATGCTTCTCACAAATGAACGTAATGTAGGTGATTTATTAAATTGGGAGGAAAATATGATAAAAGTGGCATTGATAATATTGGCTAGTTCAGAGGCAAACAAGGAAATATATTTTAGTATATATTTAACAACCATGTTGCCAGTACCCATTGTGATCACTAAACGAGGAATACATGTATATTCTGATATGTGAGTTTAAAAGTCAAATTGGCTTGCCATTAAATTGATGTAATCAAAGTTCAGTTGAATAGGCTTCCTGTTTTGTGTCAGCCGTATGTACTGACGTTAGTTGTTGTTGTGTCTCCCAGGATTGGTGCAAAGCATCAGGAACTCCGCCAGAAGCAGATCAGGGGACTTGCTGAGTATTCCACAGTTCCTATGGGAGCCTCTCCTGATCTTGATGATGACGAGACAGACCCAAATTATGCACGAGTGAATCACTTCCGAGAAGTATATCCAGTTATCAACTCCTACCAGCTTTCTTCTCCACCTGTTTCTGAAGCTTATGGTGGGTGCAATAACCCTACAGCACCTCTGGACAGGGACCACTTAGAAGGATTATATGCAAGGATAAACAAGCCATCCCACCAGCATGCTCCTGTTGAGAGGTAATACTCACGCCATAGGGGGAAAAAGGTTAATGCATGTTTGAGTATTTTTAAATGCAACAACCATATTATATGAAATTGACATGGAAGCTATATTATATTTCGAAGAATTTGATTTGAGTATTTTTGTCAATGCTTTCAATGAGGTACTCCTGCAGTTCCACAACTGCAAGTGATATTATGTGGGCACAATGAAGACCTTGGAACAGTTTGGAAATATATCAGTGGATGTGTCTGTGAAGAGTCAAAGACGCATTCTATACATCTTTTTTATGAGCAGAATGCTTCACATACATAGCAAGCTTTCCACGCACCTTGGAATGTGCCTTCCGTATCTCCTTGGCATCCTCACAAATGAAGAAAAGGTGTTGTTATCTTTGAAATGTATCCCTTTTACTAGCATTATGATTAAGTTGGGAGCTTCTGCTGAGCTTTTTTGCAGCCCGTGGCATGTATTTTCTGTGAGAGGGATTTCTTACCTTGCCCTTTTACCTGTGCAAATTTGCAGGATTTTATTACTGTCTTAGCTAGGTACAGCGTTCACAATCAATCTTCTTTTTTTTCCCCCTAGTGTCTTCTTCTAATATCCTGTTGTTTTGATGATTTGTTAATAGTCACTTTGGTCTCCACCTCCCAAACACATGCATACCCACAACAGAGAGGAAACAGTCCAAATGCAAGTTTAGCAATATGGCACCATGCCCCCAAGTGCTTCAGAAGGCTTTCTGATGCAAATTTGGTCCCATGCTGCTATGATCACAGTTTTTGTAGTTTTTCAGCAAGGCTTAATGCTGTATAGCCATTGAAGTTCCATGTCAGCATATTCATATTCTCTCATTCTGAAGTCATTTGCTTTGTTTTTTTAATGAAGAGGGAGTCCCCTTGTTTACAATGTATAATTTTACTCCAAGGGGCTGAAAGATCTTAAATGATCAAGAATTTATATTTGCTTAAAAGGAAACAAAATAAATTTGCATCATTAGTAGATTCATTACTCAAAGTCATTATAAAATTGAAATTATTATCAAAAGGCTCTTCTTTCACAAACAGACTTAATTGACCTGCTTCAAATTAAATTTGAGTGCAAATTAAGTAGTTTTCTTTCTGTGCTCTGAAGTCCTGTACCCTAACAGACTTTTGTGTTCAGGGTTTTTGGGAAAGGGCAATGACATCATTTTATACCCAATTGCTAGAAAAACTGTTTGCTTATACACTGTTTTACTATGTAAGCTTACAGTTTGCATTTTCCATATTCTATGATATTATGTGCTTTCAATTAAGCCAGAGGAAGATCAGAGAATGATGGCATATTTATGCAGATTGCAAAACATAGCTTCATAAAATAGATTACTTTTCAGGGTCTTTTGAATAATAAGCAGGGAGAAAGGAGCCATTTTTAATCCTTAATGTCAAATTTCTAGGATGATAGCATTATTATTATATGACTGAAAGAAAGCATGCGTCCCTAGTCACAGTCAGGGAACCATAACAATGAGATTCTGAAATCTGGCACTGAAGATTACAAAAACTGTCTTTGATGTGGCTTCCTATGTTTAAACAAGACACTTTTGAGGAACTCTCCAAAAGTACAAACAAGACAGATAGCTGGAGGTAACTAAAGAATGAGGAAGAAGTCACTACTGAGATGGGTGGAACTGTTGGGGGGCGGGGGATGCTTGTATAGCTCAGTTTTTGAAATAAAACAACTACTGAATTGAGATTTGTTTTTGGAGAGGCAACTTCAATCTTTGTTTATAGCCAGTGTATTTCAATCATTGTAACATTTTAAATGTTTTAGCTCTCTCGCAGATATTATGAACAATATTGCTCATATTGTAGATATAAGCTTAAGTGAATTAGGCCATATACTATGTTACTTGTATAATTAATTACGAAAGCTGACAAAGATGACTGATTGTGGCTTAAATTCATGGTCCTCCCTCATCGGAAAAATCTGGATAATAATAATAAAGGTATATTCATTTTATGATGCTTTTGATGAAGTATGGACTTACCTTTACTATAATGTTGGTATTTGGAGTTTTATTACTGTTTGTTAAGTTTTTCCAAGTGTTTAAAGTGCAAATGTTTTGAAAATGCCATGGATTCTTACTGAGATTTTATTGAGTTTTTATTCTGATTGGGGATTCCTGCTTTTTTTCTATTTTGTGAGCTGCCCAGAGTTGTGTGTACACACAAACTTGCCTTCACAATAAGCAAGACCAGGCAGGTATCTGCATCCTTTGGCTGGAGATTCATTCATGGTACTTAAATCAATTGTGTTATAAAGTACCTTTCTCAGACATGATAAAATGTTATTATTTTTTTGTAAAATGACTAATTGGGGAGGATTGCCCATTCATGAACTGGTTGCTACATTAAGTGTGGAGAAGTGAAACAGCACACCTTTTAAAGGTAGTCCTTGAATTATGACTGTAATTGAATGCTGGAATTTCAGTTGGAACTCATTGCGGTCATAAGTCAGGGCACCCACATGACCTAAGTAATTTTCTGGCCTGTATCATGGTAAACCCAGTGATCGCAAAGCAAACCCATTCATTTGAATGGGTGTCTTTTGCCAAAAACAAGCAAAAAATATTTTGAATTGTGGCCATTTGATCACAGAACAATGTGACCGGTCATGAAGCTGACCCATCTGTCATTAGATCATTTGACCAGGGAGGATTGGCAGAACCATTTTTGGTGGTATGGTTGCTTTATGGCAGGGGTGTCAAAGTCAAGGCCCAACGGTTGGATCCAGCCTGCAGGGTGCTTATATCTGGCCCGCAGGGGCCGCCCTGGAAACAGCAAAGGATCAGCCTGTGGTGCCTCTGCCAGTGAAAATGGAGTTCGGAAGGGTTGTGGGCATTCCTCCCAAGCTCCGTTTTCTCTGGCAGAGGGTTTCAGGAAGCCGTCAAAGCTGAAAACGGAGCTCAGGAGACCATTTTCGCTGGCAGAATGCTCTGGTCGCCACAGGCACTCCTGACATGAATGACGTTGAGCTGGCCATGCCCACCCTGGCCCCCTTAGATCAAACCCTGATGTGGCCCTCAATGAAATTGAATTTGACACCCCTGCTTTACGGGCTATATAATGCCAATTTTGTAAATGTCACCATTTTGAACAGTCATTACACAAGAACTATCTCTATAGAAAGTGAGCCTTCTCAAGCTGGAAGGGAAAAAATGGAATGTGAGCAGCAGCTGTGTCTGAGCCCAAAACACAAAACATTTGAGTACAACATTCTCTCTCTTGTTCCCTATTCTCTGTGTGTGCAACCCCCCTGCCCAAATTGCATCCACTTATTCCATTCATATATCTTCTGTAAGGACAACCATTTATTTCAAAATCATTCTGTTTCATACACACAGGTCTAAATATACAGTAATACAATAATACAATAGTAGAGTTGGAAGGGACCTTGGAGGTCTTCTAGTCCAACACCCTGCCTAGGCAGGAAACCCTATACCGTTCCAGACAAATGGCTATCCAACATCTTCTTAAAGACTTCCAGTGTTGGGGCATTCACAACTTCTGGAGGCAAACTGTTCCACTGATTAATTGTTCTAACTGTCAGGAAGTTTCTCCTCAGTTCTAAGTTGCTTCTCTCCTTGATTAGTTTCCACCCATTGCTTCTTGTTCTGTCCACAGGTGCCTTGGAGAATAGCTTGACTCCCTCTTCTTTGTGGCAACCCCTGAGATATTGGAACACTGCTATCATGTCTCCCCTAGTCCTTCTTTCTCTTAAGCTAGACATACCTAGTTCCTGCAACCGTTCTTCATATGTTTTAGTCTCCAGTCCCCTAATCATCTTTGTTGCTCTTCTCTGCACTCTTTCTAGAGTCTCTACATCTTTTTTACATCGTGGCGACCAGAACTGAATGCAGTATTCCAAGTGTGGCCTTACCAAGGCATTATAAAGTGGTATTAACACTTCACGTGATCTTGATTCTATCCCTCTGTTGATGCAGCCTAGAACTGTGTTGGCTTTTTTGGCAGCTGCTGCACACTGCTGGCTCATATTTAAATGGTTGTCCACTAGAACTCCAAGATCCCTCTCACAGTGGGATATGGTGTCTCTATTACCATAACATCAGGATGAGGGTGTCTCTATTACCATAACATCAGGATGAGGGTGACTGGTTACACTACAGTATCACCATAGGCTAATTCTTTCTAGCACAAATTTTATTGTGTGGATTCAGACCACTTTTTACCATAGCCCCAATTTTTTGAAACACACACACAATGGTTTGCTAGATTAGAATCTTGATCTAAGAAAACTGTTTGTAGTAACCTTCTGATCCTTAAAAAATTACATTTTTTTTCACAAACTAAAATCTTCAGCAAATAATTACTTTAAAACCGAAGAAACCACCAAGAAAGGAAGAGTAAAGAATCAAAAAAGAAACACTGAACCAGTGTTTCTCAACCTTAGCAAATTTATGCTTTGCTGGAGAATTCTGGAAGTAGAAGTCCACACATCTCTCTGAGGTTGAGAAATGCTGACCTTCCTAGTGAAACTACTTCTGCCACACCTGATCAGGTGCAAGTAGGGAAAGCTCCTTAAATTCTGATTTGAGTTCAGATGTAATGGTTTTAGATACATGTACAGAAAAACTGATCTCAAACGCATAAAGTCTAGAATTGAGATGCAAATTTCAATTTAGAAATTATTGCTTTAAGGCCCTCCTCCTTTTTACCGCCCTGTAATCCCTTAGTTCAGAGTAGAGTTGGGGCGACTGGATGAGGCTGAGCATTTTCCTGATCAGATGCTCTTCCTGAAGCCACATGGAATTTGCAGCAAATATTTTTCTTTGTGCCCTCAGAGAGAAACATCTGCCGCTACCTAGGATTGAACTTTCAACCTTCTGATTGGAAGGTTGAGAGTAGAAGACGAGAGTGTTCACCACTAAGCTAACACACTGTTCATGGTGTTTAAGACCCTCATTTGGAAGTAAAATTGGTATTATTGTGATACAAAAGTTCACTAAAAAGTTTGAAAAATTGTTGCTGGCAAGGACCAACCCACCACCTATTGAAAAATAGCTTTGAAACAATTCACTGATATTTATTTTAAAATGTTTATTTCTCTGTTTATATTTCGATTTTAGACAAAATTCCATGATGCCCTTCAAACAAAAATAGATTTTATTTCCTCCATCAGGCAGCTCTGTAATAGGAATTTTAACTTTTTATGTCTGTGCACATTTTTTTTTAATCTGCCATTTAATTTTAAATGCTAATATGAGTGTAAGTAATTAAAAAGCCAAAATTGACTATGAGGTTAGTAAGCTGCAAGAATGGGAAAAGGGAGATCATTATGCCTCTGTTCATGGATAGCTATTTGCAAAACAACTGATAATGTGCAAAATGAAGATTTTATAAGTGACATTTTAAATCAATGGGTAATGGCTTGAAGATTAATTAAATAGAGCTATACCAAAGAAAACCTGCTACAATCTTGTTTATAGGCCAGTCACTTACAAAGTGAAAGTGCAGGAAAGCTATGCCACTTCCATTTTGCAGACAAACAATATAGAGTGTTTTATTTCTTGAACCTTTTGATTACCTTTCCAAAATGCATAGGTTTCTTAATTAATATGTGCGAGGTCAGAAAATGCAGAATATGTTAAGATAAGTAACTGACGTAAAACAAATTATAGGGCTTTGAATTTATTCTTTGACCGGTATTGCATTTCCTAATCATGAGTGTTCTGGGGACGGTGCAAAGAATGAAAACATTGCCATATCTCTGGAATGAAAGTGCTAGCTTGGGGAAAATACTTGGATTTCAAGGCAGCTGCATATTTTATGTCATTTTATTTATTGTGCAATAATATGGCTGCCTGGAAAAACCATTACAATGAAGTGTTCATTCCTAGACTATACTCAAATATGCACTTCACCACAGATGTTGTGAGTATATTGAGTTGTGGAAGAGTAACTATAGCATCAAAGGAGAAATAATGCCTATTTGTGACAGAGTTCTTTCCATTGTACAGTGTGTACATTTCTAGTTGTTATGTACATATTTTGGCTCTCTGCTTTTTCAGACCAGACCAGGGAGCATAAATATCTTAGTTTTTCAGTGAAGAAATCATTTCTATGTACTGTCATGTTTATTATTAGAAAAATTGACAATTAGAATTTCAAGCCTTGGTTACATGAAGGATGAATGAACGATCTGCCATTGCAGATGTAGTTTTTCTCTCTTTGATTCTGTACCTACTGTATCTGCACAGCCAAACAATGGGTTTGCTCAAATTGCCTTTGAGTAACTCTATGATGCGGTAAATAAATGATAACCATGAACGCTAGAAGGCTGATACTCCTATTCCCCAAAGGGAGAGACTTTGTCAATGTGAATTATAAACCGACTCTCTTTCCCATTTATCAGAGAAGCATAATATAAAGCAATTTTCAAACTTGAGTGATTAATATGATTAAACAAAGATGTCAGGCCTAGATCTTCCATCTATATCCAAATAAATACTTTAGTTGACCAGGTGATCTCATAAACATGAGGTCAGCATGGAGCAACCAAACGAGTCCCCTGGCATTTACTACATGCTACATTCTGTGAAAGATTTGTTAAGACAGTAATGGAAAATCTTAATGCATGAAGTGGAAAGAAGAGAAGGACACGTACAATGAGGACTAAGATGACACTGAGTTGGAAATGTGTGCAATATGCTTCTAGAATCCCACATTTTTAAGATGAGGGAAATTTTCATGGGCTTCTTTGTCTAATGCTAAGGCAATTACAAGATGCCTCAGTTATAAAAGAGAAAAAGTAAATATTATTCATAGCTATAATAATTGTTTATTATTGCTGTCAGAGGTGGGAATCTATGATTGGGGAAGGCATTAGATTCAGAGATCCCAGTTAAGCTGAGTGCAATTGAATTGGTTAAAAAAGTGATTCATATCAAAAATGTCCTCTGAACCAGAGGTCCCCCAACCCCCGGTCCGTGGATCAGCACCCGTCTGCGGCATGCTAGCAACCGGGCCATAGAAACAAGTGAAACCCCATCTGCGGGATGCAGGCAGCATGCAAAACCACACCCCCTCTGATCCGTGAAAAAACCTCTCTCCACAGAACCGGTCTGTGGTGCTCAAAAGGTTGGGAGGGAGGCACTGCTCTGAATTTTCTGATGATTACAAAGTAGTAAAAGAAGAGGTTGTACAGCTATTATAACATCAGCTAATGGAGATTTAAGGCTGTGACATGAGAACTTGATACATATAATAATAATAAAGTCTTTTTGAGATTATTTGCACCTACCCAAATTTTGTGTTTGAAGTTTTTTGCTACAGCAGCAGTGAGAATGGGAGCTTCGTCTCTCTGTTAAAAGCTGCACCTTTTTGTCGTTACTGCTATTGGAAAGAAGACAAAATAACTCTTTTGGTTTACTTACCCTTAGATCAGTGGTGAAATTCACATTTTTTTACTACCAGTTCTGTGGGCGTGATTTGGGGTGTGTGGTATGGCTTGGAGGAGCGTTGCTTGGGGGGTGGCGGCAGGGGAAGGATACTGCAAAATCTCCATTCTCACCTCACTCCAGGGAAAGGATACTGCAAAATCTCCATTCCCACTCCAGTCTGGGACCACCCAGAGGTAGCATTTGCCGGTTCTCCAGACTACTCAAAATTTCCACTCTGGTTCTCCATAACTGAACCTGCTGGATTTCACCCCTGCCTTAGATCTCACAGTTGGGTTATGCTTCTCATTTTCCTCCAACAACAACAAAAAATACCTGCTAGGGCAAATTATGCATTTTTTTAGTATTACCAATTTGCCATCTAACTAACATTATGAGGAGAGGCATTTTTCTGGTTTTCTATGTTACCTGAATTGATTGATGTGACTTTATATGCCATCAAATCATGATTTGACTCTTAGTGACCACCTAGATTTTTTTTCATGACAATCTGCCCCTAACTTGGTTTTTCAGGTCTTCCAATGATTAATCCAATCATCTCCCTTGTAACTGAATCTATCCAAGTGCTCAGCTGCAGCGTATTTTTTGATTGATTTCTTGGCTGATCCTAAAGGTCTGTAGCTTCCACCACTTCAGTAACTTTTTTGTCAGTTTTAAGGCTGGTTGTTGTCCTTCTGGCCATTAATTTGGCCTTGTTTGCATTTGATTTTAATCCTTTTTTTTCATTGTGTTCCTTGATTATTATTTCTAAATCTCGCAGATCCTTTGTATTTTAGGCTATTAGGCTATTGTGCATAGCACAATACAGATTATTGGTATGTCTTCCTCCAGTTTTAAAACTACAATCATTTTTTTCCCAATCCAACTTCCCTTAATATATATTTGATATATGGTTGAATAAATAAGGGGAAAGTATTACAGCCTTGTCATGCTCATTTGCCCACCTGAAGCCAGTCTGTTTTGCCATATTCTGTCCATACTGTTCTATGACCTGTATATAAGATTCTTGTGAGAACAATGGGATGTTTTGAAATTCCTGTTTTTCTTAGCACATTCCAAAGCTTGATATGATCAACACATTCAAAGCCCTTTTTATAATCAATGGAGCACCTACTGATTTATTTTGATATTCTTTGTTTTTCTTGATTATCCAGTAGAATCGCAATAACATCCCATGTTCCCTGACTTTTTTTAAAGTCATCTTGAATCTGGCCTCTCTTTTTACATTTGGGTTCTAATTTGTATAGGATGACCATAATTACTGTCCTAGCATGTAAAATTTAGAATATTGTACAATAGTTTATACAGTCTGTTAAGCTCCTTTTTGATATTGGAAAGAAGATTGATTCTTCTAGTCTGTTGCCCACTGTGTCAGTCTCCAGATTTTCTGGCACACAAAATCCTTATTGATTCTTCTTCTGTGACATGCCCTATTTTTACGAGTGTTCCACAGGCCCTTGTAGCTTCTAGTTGGGTAAATGACGAGAGTGCTGATCTCACTTCATTTTCTAATATTAGCGGTTCTTGTAAATAGGGAATATCTTCTAAGATCTCTTGGATGTTGATACCTTTACTTTACAGGATTTCAGTATGCTCCTTCCTTCTGATTCTTTAAATCAGTTGTTAAGTGTTCATTGGTGTCCTTTGCCACCCCCTTTTGAGTTCAGAGTTCTTTCCAAAGATTTTCTTTGGTTTCCCCCCGTGTTTTCTGTTTCCATCTTCAATGTCTTTACAGTTATTGCTGTAGTACTGCTCCCTGTTGCTTCTTATAGCTCTCTAAAACTCTTGGTTAACTTCCTTTCTGAGATTTTTGTCTTTCTTGGCTTTGACATCTTTTTTCTTCTTGACAATTTCCAGTTTGTTCTGCTATAAGTTTGCTTTCTTCTCTTTATTTATTTTTGGCAGTCTCTTTTCACATTCATCCTTAACAACTTCATGCAAGTCCACTGCATAATTCCTCTCCTTTTTATAGGTGAGATGCAGTACTTCAAAGCAATTTGAAGTGGTATATGTTTAAGATCATGTAGTGGAAACTGACTGCATTCTTCTTTTTCTTTACCTGAACTTGGAACTTGTACAAGAGCAGTTTGTTATCTGTTCCACAGTCAGCACCTGACCATGACTTCAATGCCTATAATTGAGGTCCTCTATTTTCTTTTAGCAATAATATAGTCAATTTTATTTCTATATACTTCAGCTATATACTTCATGTACAGAAGTGTCATTTTGGTTGTTTGAAGACAGTATTTAGCTATGAAAAAATCATTGGAGTGACTGGAATTGATAATTGAATCTCCAGCTTCATTTCATTTTCTTAAGCCATACTGTTTAGATACATTTTTCTCTTTAATGTTCCCAACTTTGGCATTCCTGTCCCTAGGGTGGTGTGGTGGCTCAGTGGTTAAGATGCTGGGTTTGCCTGCTGGAAAACCAGCAGCCAAGGTTTGAGACCTGAGTACTTCACAATGGGATGAGCTCCTATCCTTTCCCCAGCTCCTGTCAACCTAGCAGTTCAAAGCATGCAAATGTGAGTAGTTAAATAGGTACCACTTTGTTGGGAAGGTAACAGCATTCCATGATGTAAAGCTGGCCACATGAACGCAGAAACGTCTTTGGACAGCACTAACTCAATCGCCTTGAAACAAAGATGAGCAAACACCACCACCCACCCGTAATCAGCAACGACTAGCAGAGTAAAATCCTCCTTTATATTTTACCTTTATTCTTGTCCCTAAAACAACACATCTTCCTTGCTTATTCTGTTAATTTCAAATCAAAGATGATCATAAAAATCATCAACCTCCTCAGCAGTTGGAGCATAGCTTGAATGATCGTCATAGTAAAGGCTTGTCAACAAAGTTTAATTAATATTATTTGGCAATTGATTACATTATAGCCAAATACTGTTCTTGCTTCTTTACTATAAACTTCTTTGTTTTTCAGGTCCTGAGTAATAAACAGCATTCTGATGAAAGTGTTCGATCTTGGTCCATCTCAATTTAATGATCCCTAAGATGTCATTTGTAATTGCTTCACTTCATCTTTCACCATGTTGAGCTTCATGCGTCTTAGTTCCATGTTCCTACTATAATTCTGTCTTTGCAGCTTCAGATATGATTTTACTGTACTGTATGATAACATCAGCAACTAGATGTCAGAGAACCTTTATCTTAGCTACATCATAAACATCATTAGTACTCCAAAAAATCCTCAGCATTTCTTGAGGAGCATGTTGAGTGCCATATATTCTGAGGGACTCATAACCTAGCACTATACCACAATCATTTTATATTTTCTATCCATTTTCTTGTAAAAATACAAGAGTAATTTACCATTGCCTTCTCCCACACTGTTTAATTGATGTTGTTGCCATTGTCACCAAAGTGATCACTACCCTGCCATTCAATTACAGCCTCCAGCATCAGTGCTGCCCAATATAGGTACCTGTTTGGTTTAGCCAGTAAGCTTCACACCTTGGATGAGCCTTCTGGGAATATATATTCTTGCCATACACTCCCAATATTCTTTGCTCATCCCCAGGAACATCCCCCACCTCTCCACCAGCACAGCAAGATTTGGGAAGGGAATGTACCTAGATCGAATTCCAGGAAAACACCAAGCCAAGATAAATATATCAAGAATAGAAAATAATGTATGGTAACATTGTGGAAAATCTACACATGGCTCACCATTATGGATTTAAAAAGAGTTTTTATATATTAGCAGCAGCAATACCTCCAAATGTACAGTATTTCTGCTGTATTTCTACAAATAGATGATAGAGGGGAATTATTGTGTAGCACAAGATGTCCAAATACAAAATTCTGTTCATCTAGAATTAGGAGGTATTAAAAATGCATGAATATACTTGGCACCTGTAGTGAAATGCAATATTGGATGGGTAGCTGTAGGCAAATCACTTTGAGTCCTTTGAAAACAGGTAGTTAATAAATAAATACATACATATGTACTTTGTGAAGTTAGAAAAGCAATACATCACTCAGTATGTATAGAGAAGAGATATACAGTATATTTCATGTTCTTAACCATTTTGAGTCACTTCATACTCCATAGATCAGGTGTGGTCAGTTACATGTTCATGGGCAACAAACATGTTCATTTTTCGGGAATATCCCAAATGTAATTATTTGCAATGAAATTTCACTGCAATTTTTCATAGTTTTACAATTCTGATGACTTTTATTCCCAGTGACAAGATGGCCTTTCTCCCCCATTTCCCTATGCTCATGACACTGTTCAAATTTTTCTATGAGCTTTTTTGTACTATGTACCCAAAATCATTTTAGGGTACTCATAAGCAAATAGAATTGCATTATCTGGCTGACTATGATAAGATTGGTTATTCTGTGATAGATTGCTTCCTTGTACATATCCTACATTGAATCTTATTGCTATTTTCCTTCTGATTTTCTGCTTCTCATCTTGAATAATTTGCTATAATCTGCAAACTCACCACTGATGCACAAATTGGAATCATCAACCCAATCCATTCATTTATAAAAAGTAAAGAACCCTGGTGTCATATTAATTCATAGAAAAAAATATATGTTCCAGTTCTCCTAGATGGCTTTTTAAAAAGGATGCTCTCCTCAAAATAATCTGAAAAGAAGAGTGATCCTAATAATCTGTAAATAGTATTAAAGTAAATGTCACTCCCTTTCAAGACGCTATGCTGATAAATCTTCACCAAGGCCGTTTCTTCTCTGTATATCTCAATTTTAGTTAATAATGCTTTCTACTGTAGACAGAAGTAAGCCTAATATGTCTGTAATGCTATAAATTCTCCCAGATCACTTTTTAAAAATGGTGATGCTCTCTTCCAATTATTAAAAAAAAAGGATGGTCATAATAAATAGGAAATTACATAGTAATAACAATGTAATAGAATCAGGTTGCTTCCTTAAGATAAATTCTTAACTGTGTTTAGTTTAGAATTTACAAATTATCTCAAAAACTTTTTTAAATGCCCGCTAAACAATAAAGAATTTCAACTCTTTTGACAATCTTGTACTTCCTATACTACACCCTGTACTTGTGTAACTATGCTAGGGTTAGGGGTGCAGCATCTCCCTGCGCTATAGCTATGGCCTGAGCGTGAACTGGAGACCAAGCTTTACGTGACTCCACTTCTCCTACGAAACTGTGCCTTAAGCTTTATAGAAGTACAACAATATCACAAGCTTTTATTCACGAGGAAATCATTCAGTTCTTTTTTTTTTCCTTTTTGCTCATTTTCACATCTCATCTCTCTCCTGTTGCCATGATCCTTCTTCCCCACCGTACAGGTCACTTCATCCTTCATTGCATAGCTGTCACGTATTGTTATTGCAATGTATGCCCCTCCCTGCCAATTCATTCCGGAGGGAATTGGAGCTTTTGTATTTTGCAAGCGAAGCCGTGGAGGAGGAGAATACAGTGGTGGGCAGCGAGGTGTCAATATTTTGTACTGCCTTTACAAATAATCTGAATCATCAGCTTCGCTGACAGCCCATTGTTGTGTTCGTTTCTCCTCATTCATTTAAAATTTAAATGATGATACATTATAATTTTCAGTGTAATAGTTACTTCAGGGTGTTGTCTGTCAACTCGGTAATCACCGAAAACATAGCCAATGCAAGCTTCTGAAATTTATCAGCTCTAAACACTGCTGCCTTTGGGCTCTGCCACATATTCTGCTCAAGATGTGAGTCTACCTCATAACTAGATAGCAGCCTTCTAGAATGATTAAAATGTGTCAAAGGGGATGCATTTAATTTTTTGGGAGTGGGGAGAGATAGCTCCTATGTGCAGTTGAAGGACCCTACCCAAAGTATTACAAATTAACTCTTTGAATCTTGAAGAGAACCTTAAAAGGGGCTGCGACTGAGGCAATTTTGAAAATATGTTTTTAAAAAAGGAAAGGGAAAAAAAGCTCACGGCACAGAGGGGAAGGGGTAAAACTTCTAAAAATCCAGTCTCTTTTGCGGGAAAGGAGAATGCCGCTTTCTGCTTCTGAGCAGCTGTAATTCTCAGTAATTGTCTGAAAGGGTGACTTTAATTGAGCACTTGTGTGTGCAGTAAGTGTTCTGCTAACTGGGGGAGCTGAAGTCCTTCTGATCCGTCTGCAGGTAATGACAGAGGAGGACCCTCGCAAGGCAAAGCCCGGGCCTCACAAATCAGGAGCTATTTCTCCTGGTTGGGTTGGAGGGGTAGGGGGTAAAGGGGAGTGGAGGGGGCAAGAGGACTTCAGGGAGTAGTGTTAAACCAGCTACAAGCCTGTCCCTAATTGTTATTGATTGCTAAGCTCACAAATTATAGAGAAGTAGTTGTTCCTCCTACGAAGAAAAGCCTTGTTTTTTTCCTTTACTACATTCAGTAACTGCCGCTCCTGATTTATGCCGGTGCAGAGGCAGCAGCTGTTTTGCCCCTGTATTGAAGAAAATCTCAAATAGCTGCTGCTCTTAAATAAGTGGGGAAAGGGAAATGGCACCAAAGGAGGTGTGTGTTCTTTCTTGCTCCAAATGCCAGCTTTTTGGATCAGTCCCTATGCTTTGGCCTCCGTGTTCCACCTTGGTACTAATTTATAAACTTATAATCAGCCTACCTATGGCACTTTTAATATGATTCATTGGTGCCCTTTCCCATAAAGAACCACTGCAGTGGATTTTATCTGATCATCATGCACATGTCTTTAAGACTGGGGTGCCATTTAAAGGGCCTTATTAAGTCACAATTTTTAATTTCTTTGATCTGAGCTATTTCATTTTCTCATTTAATTCTCTAACCCGTTAATCCACTGAAGAGCACAAAGCTACTTTAGTAGCCTTGTGGTACATAGACTCATTGGGAGTCTAATTGGGGGTTTATTCAAACAAAGTATTTATAATCTTTTTCGTAGGCAAAGACCCAGCAAACTATTTGTTCGAGGAAACAAAGAGAAAAATCTTCACATTTCTGTAAACCTCAAGAGAGGAGGGAACTGCAAAACTCCATACAATCACTAAATGGCAGCAAAGGATGAGAGCTTTCTGGGTCTCTTTGCTGCCATCTACAGGACTTCTATTTGGCACTCTGGATAGGGTAACCCAAGGAGAAGCAAGATAGAGGGATCTGTTTAAAAGAAGTTATTAGCGTACTCTAGAACTGGAATTAACAAGTTTCATTGGTTGGCATGAAATCACTGAAATGATTTGAAGGCCCTGGCTATCTTCTTAGGTAGAAATACAGCATGCATTTGTATCCTGCAACTTGCCAAAGTTTTGCAGGAGGGAGAGAAGAAATGGAGGCAAGGACTGGGCATTTCCCATGACCTTTAGGGACGGAGCAGTGCAATTCCTATCATTGTCCCTGTAGATGATGAGATTTTTAGGTTTAGACTGATCCTTGATGGGGAAAAAATGTTCCTGTGGATCCTGTTCCAGCATTACAGTCTTTTCTGTAAATTTTTATCAGGACTCGCTACTTTCAGGATGGATGGCATGATGCTTGTGTACCCAAATCCTCAATATTTTCAGAAGAAAGGACTATAATTGAGGGCTGGAGGAAATTTGGCCTTTTTTGCTTTTCATCTTTTACTATTAATATATGAATCAGTGCTGTTATGGTAAGAAAAGCACCCAGGACATGAGTCTAGAGTTCTTTGCCATACTTTATCAGTAGTGGTCATAGGAGCTATCTTTATTTTCTTTTGGGGGTGGGTGGGAAAGAATTGGCTTGCTGACTGTTGAGCTCTGTGAAATCCCCCCACCTTAATCATATCTTTGAAAGCCTTGAAAATACAGGTCTTTCTTCAGTGCTTGGGTGGAGTAATTGTCAGGTCCTTGTATCTCTATGGGATAAAATGGTTATGGACATTTGAAGACTTCCATTTTTATCTGGTCTGTATCTTACAAGTAGCCCTTGACTTAATGTTGAGCAATTAGCCCAAATTAACAATTGAACCCAATTTTTCTGTTGCTAAGTGAAACATTTGTTAAGTGAGTTTTGCCCCATTTTACGACCTTTCCACAGTTGTTAAGTGAATCACTAATTATTAAATTAGTGACATGGTTGTTAAGTGCATTTGGCTTCGCCATTGACTTTGCTAGTCAGAAGGTCACAAAATGGGATCACATGACCCTGGGACATAGCAACCATCAGTGGCCAAGCATTTGAATTTTGATCATGTGACCCTGGGAATGTTGCAATGGTCATAAGTGTGAAAAATGATCATAAAAATTGTCACTTTTTTCAGTGGGGATGTAACTTTGAACAGTCACTAAATGAACTGTTGTAAGTTGAGGACTATCTATATTCATATTTTGATTGTACGTTACCCAGAGTCATTATATAATTGGACAGCCTTATAAATTCCATGATATAAAACACACTAATAAAACTGTAAGGATAGCACTAGTCCTTGGCCTCATTGTTGAAGCAGAGTAGAGCTCAGCGGGGAGGGGGAGGGTGGTCCAAAGGAGACCTCCATTCTTTTCTGCCATTTCAAGGACTGGGGGAGGGAAAGCACTTTAAAAATAGCCATGACAAAAAAGCCTAGGTTGGAGGACAACCACTGTTCCCTCTAAGGTGCGCGGCTGCGCGCCCGCACAGGTGGCAAGAAAACACCGTGCAGCAGTTTCCAACTGCCGCACAGTGCTTTCTGCTGTCACAGGCGCCGGAGGCTGGGGAGGTCCTTTGCAGACGGCTAGAACTGGCCGCCCGCAAAGGACCTCCCCGGACTTGTTTTGGTGAGAGCGGGGCGACTGACGCCAGGAAAGCAAGCCCGGGGAGGAGGTCCTTTGTGGGCGGCCAATCCTAGCTGCTTGCGCCCGGCGCTGCAGCTAAAGTAAAGCCCCTGCCGCTACTGGAATATCTGCTGCCGCCTCCTTCTCCTCTAACAGCACCCGATGCTGCGGCAGAGGTGAAGCCGCCAAAGCTCCCACCGGCGCCCCCGCCCATGGCAGCGGTGCCTCCCCCTCCGTTCGGAGCACCTGAGCTGGGCCCCGCGTTACCCCTGCCCCCTCCTCCTCTGCTGTGCTTTTGAGGAGCCATGAGGCCACGGGAGCCAGTAGGAAGGCGGCGGAGGGGGCGGGAGCAGGGGAAAAAGGGCTCATGGCTTCCCAAAAGCATGGCGGCGGCGGAGAAGGCAGCAGGGGTAACGCGGTGCCCAGCTCAGGTGCTCCGAGTGGAGCGGGGCACCAGCGGGAGCTTTGGTGGCTTCACTCCAAATGTAGTGGTGCTGTTGGAGGAGGAGGAGGAGGCAGCTGTTATTCTGGTGGCAGCAGGGGCTCGTCGTCGGCATCTTCAGCAGCAGCCCTGCCCCCTGTGAAAAAAGCCGAAGATGGATCCACGCAGATGACATCGCCGCAACATGACTGGGAGGAGGAATTCTGGGAGTTGAAGTCCACAAGTCTTCAAGCTGTCAAGTTTGAAGACCCCTGGGTTTTTTTTTCCTAAAGGGTTAGGGGTGCAAGGGTCTTGTAACTTGACAGCTTTACAACTTGCATGCTTCAAATGCCAGAGTTCCTGAGCCAACATTTTGGTTGCTAAGCAGGAGCGTTGTTAAGTGATACTGACATTATATAACACTTTTAATTAAGTGGGTACCTTGAAGAAACATAACTTTGAGTTTCAAATAATACTGATTTCGTTGTTGCCTTAGGTGACATTTGTGAAAAAAATTCAGGTGCTGCTCAGGCATAAAAATGTGCCGCTCAAACACTATACTTTTCTGCTCACACTGAAAAAAAATTAGAGGGAACATTGAGGACAACTGCTGAGGAACTTAAACTGGCAGAGAGGTCACTGGGTAGAAAGGACATGGTGTGATTAATGGGTGCTTGGAATGAAAAGTTGAAGAACTGGAGGAACATGAAATTAAAGAAGGATTTGGATTGTGAAGATAGAGTTTACCCCCAAAAAAATTCCTTTGAAGCAAATCTATATTTGCTTCAAGTTACATAATGATAGACTTTACACATGGCCACCACTTACTCTGAAGTCAGATTGATTGTATAATAGGAAACAGAAGATCCCACCAGCCAGAACATTTCCTGGTAAAGATTGTACACCATATCATGAATCACTGGGGTCAAATATATAGGTTAAACTTAGAAAATGAAAGAGGACTAAGTGTGCCAACAAGTTTTGACCTGAAGGTTAGAATATCAGATCAATGTAAGAAACAGGCCCTGTATGCTTACCTAATGCAGAAGAGATGAGATACGTAGAGCCGTGGTGGCGCAATGATGAGAGTGCAGTACTGCAGGCTACTTCTGTTGACTGATTAAACTGCAATTTGGCAGTTCAAATCTCACCAGGCTCAAGGTTGACTCAGCTTCCATCCCTCCGAGTTGGGTAAAATGAGGATCCAGATTGTTGGGGGCAATATTCTGACTCTGTAAGCCTCTTAGAGAGGGCTGTAAAGCACTGTGAAGCGGTATATAAGTCTAACTGCTACTGCTACATTGTGAAAACTGAAGCAAGGGGGGGGGGGGAATCCTCAACTTTCAGAGTAAAAGAACTCCAAATGGCTATCATAACAGAAATGGAAGATGAAAGTCCTGGGTCATAAGAATCATGACCCAAATATTCAACATAAAGCAATAAAAAGTAAGCAAAGATTCCTCATTCAAGAACAGCAACAAATATAGTAAAATAGCAAGGGGGGGAAAAGATGGTTTAAGACAAAAAGAATCACAGGAAAGTGAACAGCTAAAGTATGTCTGTTCAAAAGAAATAATGAAAGAATTTTAATAGAGACAAATGAGGTTAAAGAAGAAAGATTGAATTGTTTTACCTATGAGATTGTGGAATGACAGAATCATTTGCAGATAAAGAATATCTTCAGGTACTAACTGCAGCAGAATAGTAGGAATAGCAGGCAGTAGACTAGCTGACAAATAGAAAATGCAGATGAAATGCCTATTGGACAGTTTAAAGCTGATAGCAGCTAAAGGGGCAGTTAAAGTGGCAACAATGTGATATCAACAAATGTGGAGAAAGATTTGGTGGCCCTCAGATTTGAAAATATTTTTTAAATATTCCCCCCAAAAAGGTGATGCAAGGGAATGCATGGTTTATCTAATAGTAGAATAACATATATTCTCAGATCACTGCACTGGTTGACTTCTAGATTTAATTCAAAACTCTAATTGTGCCCTATATGGCACGGCATAGAACTATATCAGGAACTGCCTTACTACACATGCTTCTGTCAAAGAAAGAGTGGATCTGCTAAGTTTCCATCCTCCTTGTGAAGTAAAAGAGAGCTAGGCATTATATGTCGTTCCCACATAATGGGACTGGAAAATACTACACTGGAAGGCCCTTAAACCAGTTTTATTTCCTCCACGGTACAATTCATGGTGAGATTGCAGATAGTCATCTGACTATAGCACTGTTGAATATTTATGAATGTTATGTTGTATTTTCTTTACTTTTGATTTAAATTGTTTTTTCATTCAACTGCCTTGGAATGGTTTATAAATATTGTAATAAAATAAAAGATATTGCATAGATTCTAGATGACACAAAGAGTTAGTTAAGAATTGAAAAAGAAGAGAAGAGAATCATACTTGAATAGAGAAAAGAGCAGAGAGACTAAAGTTGGTTCACATAGAATGAAACATGGAAGTGAGCAAAGAGAAAAATAGTTGCAAAGACACTTCTTAAGATTAAGAAGCAAAGAAAATGTGGGGGGGGGGTTTGACGCAACTAAAAAAATCATCTTGGAATAGTGTAAGTAGAAAGGTTTTCAAAAAGAAGCCTTCAGTGAAGTGAATAATAAGAATAAAAATGAGAAAATAGTTTGTGATGAAAATGAAAGAATAGTGAAAGGGTATTGAATAGATTTTTTTTCAAAGAATAGAATTAAAACATTAAAAATGTTCGTGTCCAAGGGGAAAAAAATGAGGAATTGCTGTGAGAAAATTGCAGAATGGTAAGGCTGAAAATGTAAATAGCGTGACTAAAGAAATGGTATTATAAACTGGCTTAACCTCCCCCCCCCCCCATTCATTCAGCTCATGCTTTAAATAGAACTTGTTTAATTTGTGCGTGATGACTGTATCTGTGTCTAACGCTGGAAAAATGCTACTGTTTTTCCCCTGTTCAAAGGGGACAGGTACAGAAATGAATGCAAAAACAAGTATGCCTCAAAAGATATTTGGCAGAATCCTGATTGAAAGTGTAGAGAGGACAATAAGCAAAATTGGGAAGCATGATGCAGCTTTATGACCAGATTTGTATGCAGGTATGCAGACAAGACTTTCATTCTTTATTGTTTTCTGTGTATTGCAACTTCCAGCTGCATGAAGTATTTGGTCTGTGTTACCATGTACTAGTGAATTGCAGCAATCAGGAGGGCTACCTAGATCACCTTCAGCTTCATCCACACAGCTGCTTTGGCATACTCCCCTTCTGTCCCATAGCTATATAGAAAACCCTCCCACCTTACATCTTGCTGCTCCCACAGCATAATCTTATTGCATACCTTGGAAGAGACCTGCGCCACACTGCAGTACTTGCAGATTTCACTTACAACATTCTAAGGGCCACGAAATTCCATTCCCATCCAATGTCACATAAAAAGCCTCCATCAATTGGCACAAACAACTCTTTAGTTATTGCATGCCCTTCTCTTTCCCATTGTACCATTGACTGCTCAAACTTTAAAAAATGTGTCATTATTAGAGTTGTTGTCATCATCCTTTGATCCATCCTTTTGGCCACTAGGTTGCAGCAAAAGTATTGGATTTCTTGGCTGCCATCTAGCAACCATCCAGATTTGGGCAGCCAAGATGCAGCCAGTGGACAATTGCTATTGAAGAGCTAGAGTTTCAGAAAGAGTCTTAGAGTGGGGGCTGTAGACTAAGAATGTAACATGGAGAGGAACGAGAAGGAATACAGAGCTTTCCTTCAAGAAAGGAAGGGAATTTCCTATTAGGTACGAAATATAAGATCCACTCCCTTACAATTTCAGGGCTTTGCAATTTCTAGGTAACTGACTCATTAAAAGAAATCATGGCACAAGCTGGAATTCCAGCCTTCCTTATGTCCAAAGGTGGACTAGGGTAAGGAAAGACGTCAGGGATCAGACTGTAGGAGTCCAGCAGAACCAATGGCCACAAGATTGCCATCTCATTGCAAGCTCTAGTGCATGCTGGCATTCATTTGAAGCATCTCTCGCAATGGCTTGGCATTCTTGGCCAGTTGCATTTTTAAAAAAGATGCGGAAAGAGGCAGCACTCAAAGAACCATCCACCTTTCTGCCTAAAAGCAAAACAAGTAGAATAGCCCTGCAGTTCCTCTGCTGATTTTCCCTGTGGCAATGGTGATCTTAACCAGACTCTGCTTGTGTCCAGATCATGTATTCTACTCAGATATCGTCATAGGCAAAAATCCAAACTCTAGTCCCCAGAAAAATCTAGGAGCAAATTTATTTTATTCCTAGATACATCCCTTCGGCCGATTCGCTCTCACAGGAAGGGACTCCTCCGGGTGCCATCCACTAGGCAATGCCAGCGGGCGACGCCCAGGAGTAGGGCCTTCTCTGTGATGGGCCTGACCCTCTGAAATGACCTCCCCCCGGATATCAGAACTACCACCGACCTCCGCTCCTTCCGTAAGAAGCTTAAAACCCACCTGTTCAATTTAGCTGGCCTGGCCTAATACCAATTTTAGTCCCTCAAGTCTGTATTTTTAAATTTTTAGGGGTATGCGTTTTAGTGATTTTAACTTTTATTATTCTGTACAGTTGAATTTAGGTTTAATTCGCTTTTAAGGGAATATATTTAAGGGTATTTATCTTTTGTACCTGTTTTTAATGAGATGCCTGTACACCGCCCCGAGTCCCTTCGGGGAGAGGGGGCGGTCTATAAATTTTGAAAAATAATAAATAATAAATAAATAAATAAATAAATAAATAAATAAATAAATAAATAAATAAATAAATAAATAAATAAATATTATATCCCTAATTATCGGACATGGTCCCTGTGACCCCTTACCTCAAAAAAAAAAAAATACCATGTTTTCCCCAAAGCAAGACAGGGTCTTATTTACTTTTGGCCCCCGAAATAAGCACTTGGCCTTATTTTCGGGGACGTCTTATTATTTTTGAGGTGCAGGATGCCCCTTAACATCGGCTCACGGCCTGCAGATCAGCTGATCCAGAGAGGGCTGGAAGTTCTGTCTCTGTTTCTGGCGCACTCTTGCCAGCTGTAGCGTTGCTGGGTCTGGCACTCTTTTTGCAGCTGCCACTAAGAGAAGGGGTAGCTAGGATTTGCGGGAGTGGCCTCCATGAGGATATATATATATATTCAAATGGGGCTAATGGCTGCAGGAATTCTCTGGCTGCTTATGCTCTGCGTGAACACACTTGGTTTGACAGTGTAGAAAGTAGTCAAATACTTTCAGAATGTTTTAATGAGATAAGATAAAAATAAGGTCATGAGGCTCTATTTCTTAGGAATGACCTAAGATGTCATTTCACAGCTTCTATAATACTCTGTAAGATTTTTACAACACTAGAACATTTGCAAAACAACATATTAGTAATTCTTCCAAATTAGATAATTTCTCGGATAACATTTTCATGTCCATTGTATTACTGCTATATTAGGAAACAGGGCAAAAGTAATCAGGGAATTTTTTTTTATAATATGGGTTGAAAATGGAAAGGGAATCTTTCCCAGTATTAGGTCCAGTATTATACAGTACAATACCATAGATATTAAGTCATGTTAAATTTTGTCCAACATCTTTTTTTAACATTCGAAATACTCTGCTGGTCTATTTAATTCAGTTTTGTCTATTCTGATTAAGGGTTTCCACTTCCTGTGGTCTAAAGTTAAAGATTTCTTAATTATATATTCAATTCTATATTATGGTACTTAATACCCAACTTTATTGCAGTCATTAGCCAGCACAGAATTGGTATTTAAATATTCAAAGTATCCAAAATTAAATTGATTGCGTCAGGATAGTTAAAATAAGAATATGTAGACAAAAAAATATCTAAAAGACAATAATAAACTAAAATATACCCTGTTTTCCCCAAAATAAGACCTCCCCAGATAATAGCCCAATCCGGCTTTTGAACGCATGCGTGAAAATAAGCCCTCCCCCCCAAATAAACCCTTCCCGAAAATATTGCAACACAGCAGCAGCCATGAGGTGACACACTCGCTGCCTCCTTCACCTCAAAAATAATAAGATCTCCCTGAAAATAAGGCCAAGTGCTTATTTCGGGGGTCAAAAGAAAATAAGACCCTGTCTTATTTTTGGGGAAACACGGTAATAAAGGGTTGCTCCAGAAATTCAGCCGGTTCTATCATGTTCAGGTGAACTGGTAGCAGTGGTGGCAAGAGGCTCCGCTGACCCGCCCGGACATCATCATGTCCCGTTTTTGACGTTCTGCGCATGTGCAAAACATCCTGCTCATATTTACAATCTGGTAGCAAAGGTAAATTGATTTCACCCCTGGTTTGCTCTTGCTACACATATGCAACAAGGAGAGAATAAATTAAAATTAGCAATCTGGATAATATAAATTTTGAAATAGTATAAAATACAACTACAGGACAAATACACATATATGCATATGTAGAAAAGGCAATAAAGGGGATTTAAGAATTATAACTTCTCTAACAATTCCTTGCAAAATCTGAGAAAATATAGTACAATAAATAGCTGACATGACATGTATACGCCAAAGCCAATTGCTAATGCTGAGCCTGAGCCATTACTGGCTATCCATGCTCTGGCAGGTACAATTGATCTTAATTATTCTAAGTCAGTACTATTTTATTGCAAACAACTATTTGGGAAGCAGCTGATAATCCTAGAATTGCACATAGATGTGTACCCAGAGAATAACATTTAGTTAAAATAATTATAAAGATACTTCAGCATAATCGTAATTTTTCTTTTCTAAATTATCTTTTAGTTTGCTCTTTTCTAGTGCAGCTATCAGAGAGAATATTTTTTCCCATCACTGACCTTCAATTTAGAACCAAAATGAGCAGCCTACCCAAACTAAAATTTCACAATATTAATTGTGCTAGACCATAGCATTTAAAGCAACCTATTCTACTGTCCATTTACCTCCCAAGTGAAATGAAAGCTCTGTTTTGATTCGAACTGTCACAGTTAATTTCTGCACATAAAACACATCCAGGGACAGCTTTCAAATGGAGTTGTCACTTCTTATTTAGCAGGCGAGGGACTCTCTATTGTTGTCAAACCTTCTTTGCGAAAGCATCACTATCATGCTGATACGCGCAGCTATTCGGAAATGAAGGAATGGATACACTGCCGCAAGGAATGCTAGAATCTGCCTTATGAGGCATTCATCTCCTTAAAGGGGAAGGCTTAAATATCATTTTAACCAGTTATTCTATCCTTTTTGTTTTGTAAAGTGTAGATAGATAAACAGATAATTTACTCATCAGAATTACTTATGACTTTTCACAGTAACACATGAGGCACAGTAGAGCATTCCCTTTATATGCCACATACCTGGTGAAAATCACATATAATAATATCTTTTGACTAATTAACTTTAGCGCAAGGACAAATGTGCTGTGGATTCTCTATCAAGATGTAAGAATAAACCACAGATTATTTTGTTATATAACAGAACCTCAGATTGGACCGTAAAGGGCCATATTTTCATCAAGGGTTATTGTCTAAACTTAGCAGCCAGGAGTTAAGGGGATGTATCCTTTTATAGATTGCTAGTATGCTAAAGAATAAAAAAAGGAAAGGGTAGTAATAAAGGGCCATTTGTTTCAATAGAAAGAGGAAGAGTTGATTCCTTTGAAGATTTAAATTTGTTTATAAATGATTTTGACTAAGGGATTAGCAATGAGGTGGTCAGTTTCATAAAAATGATTACAAATTATTTTAGGATAGTTTTGAATTATCTAAATGGTCAACTAAATGGCAAATAGTAAATTTAAGTTAATTTAATTAAAAGTAATGTGATGTATAGTGAGTGGAGGGACTTTACCTATTATATTGGTGAACTACTAACTCACACAGTATTCCCTGGTACTTGTAAGAGTATGTACATAGCAACAAGCTAATGTTAATTTGAGGTTACAGAACTGTGTACTGTAACATATGTGGAATCAAGTCCAGAATATCATTATATCATTCTAAATGCAATCCTGTAAAACATTTTTAAAAATGCTTATTAGAAGATCGGGCCTTGGAGAATCATAAGAAAACCAATTCTGTAAGATGCTAATACACATGTATTCCATCCATATTTTTAATATTAGGAGGGCAACCACTTTTTCTATAGATACATATTGGAGTTCAGCAGCTATCTAACAATGAATTGAGACTGTCAGGAGATGTGTTGGGATCTGGTCTGCTGAATGGAGGCTCTGATCACTAGGGAACAAAGGACAGCTGCTGCAGATCACCTGATGGACCTCAGTCTGAGAACCATTTATGGATGGACCATCATAAGACTTTCATCCCAGCATCCGAAAACAAACTGCTTTATTAAGTGTAAATTAGTCTCTCCTTACAATTATCCTTTTTTTAAAAAAAGGTTTTTCTGTAATAATTTCTTAATGTAGCCTGGAAGATTTTCAATGTGTACTCCTTCCATAGGTTTGGTAAATTTTAAAAAAAAAGAATTATAGATATGTCCTTCTGGCTCTAGAGATTTTACAGCACATCAAACAGCCACATTATGTAGGCCCTTCCGTAGGAGCACAAGTGCAATAAGAAAAATGTGAAAAAATTCTTCACTAACATTTTCTACCAGCTGAAAAACTTCCTGGGTTTTTAAGGGCAAAATTCTTCAGAGCAGAAAATCCCTGTCTTGACTAGCCCTCATTTGGGAATTATTTGGGTTTGAAAAGTTACAATATACTGTTTTCCATCTTAATAGAATTACAGTAGAGGCATGTGGCACTCAGATCCAAAGCATGCCAAAGAGCTTCAGATCTGATGTGGTCACCCTTATTGTATTTGATAAAGCAGCAATGCCTTTTCCTGAGTGTGCAGAGTATTCTTGGGGACTGACAAAAAAATACTTGTTTTGAGTTAAGGAGATGATAACTTTTTGATGGGCCTTTTTTTGACCTATTGTGCAACCAACCCTAATGAGGTTCTTAAACCCCTAGATAGTTGCATCCATCAGAGATTTGAAATAAAGTTTGGGGGGGGGGAGAGTGAATTGCAGAGCGCTGTCTTATCCCTATGCTGGGCCACATAGATGTAATTGTTTAGTTAAGATGAGGAAAGGTCCCTAGCAGTGATTTAATTCACCCTGAGTTGGTAGTCTTTCATCCTGCCTTGTGTGTTATATCCAAGTATGGTTGCAGCTCCAAGGGAAACTGGGTGCTAACAATTTCTCCCTCTCCCTTTCTCCTTCCCTCCCTCTCCCCCTCTATCTCTTTAAATGGTAATCTATTAATTTTTCTGTTTGCTTAGTACAGTTAATAAGCTTGGTGCTAGACACACACATTGGAAATTAAGGAATTGGCTAGACCAGAAAACTGGGTAGCAGAGGAATTGACAAGATGTATGAAAAACCAGTATCATCCTCAGTCAATATTTAATATTTCAATATGTAATGGGGATATATTTCACTTGTTCCATATACTTCTTATATCCTGTGCTCACTCACTCTCTTTCTCACTCTCTCTTTAGGTAGAGTTTGGCTATGGTTACTTTTTTGGTGGAATTGTTGAAGGCTTTTAAGTGAGGCAAAGTAGGAAAGTGAGAAGATTACAGCTGTAGAATGTTGTTCTTGTTGGAGTGGCCCCAGATTTAGTTTCATGAAGCAAAAGATTGATGTATCAGCTTGGATGGAGCGAGATTGGAAGCTCAGGAAATAAAAGTGAGATGAGTAGTAGAGACTGAGAGAGGAATAAGGCTTTAACAAATGCTGTTGCTAGTTGTTTACCAGAACAGAAGATCAGAGTCAACCTGGGTTGCCTTACTGAGATTTAGCCTATTTAGCATGGCAGGAGGAAGAAGTGAATGCGTTGATTTGGGTGTATGTTGATTTCCCTACTATGGGAAATAGCAGTTGTTCTTAGCAGAACAATTCCAGAAATAGACCGGAAGACTGGAGGGGAAGAGATTTGGATAAGAAGTCCCATTGGAGTTCCAGAAACCTTGATTGATCATTTGGGATTTCCTTACCATCTGTCATAATATCTTCCTGGACCTTCCAGTAGGTGTGAGTTGAGCAACCTACTTAACAGTCAGTTCCAGTCTATACTTATAGAGGTAGAGAAATCAGCCATGTTTGGTATCAATCGAGTTTGTTACTCTCCTGCACTTTTTAACATCTACACCAGGCGGCATGGGGAGGTCATCCATCTGTTTGGGATGTAATATTATCCCAATATGCTGATGATAACTAGCTTTATTTTGCCACCATAGGATGAATAAGCTGTACTGATGGGATCGTGAGGCTGCTTGGAGACAGATGGGATAAAACAATGTCAGCAAGAGGAGGTTGAAGTGGGGTAGGGGAGTCACCGTGCCATACTGGAATGCAGACACACGCAATACAACAAAATCAAACTAATGACTTAGAATTTAAGAGAGCTGATTTCAACAAACTTAGAGAGAAGCTTGGGAAGGGTCCCATGAATGGAAATCCTAAAGGGGAAAATTACTGAAGAAGTTTGGGAAACTCTGAAAAAATGAGATCCAAGAAGAAACCAGCATGGTTGCATAAAGGGCTCTCTGTTAAACTGAAAGACAAAAAGGATAAGTATAAAAAATGGAATGAAGGATGCATACCTAGGCAGAACACCAGTATATAGCCCGAATTGCCAAAGATGAAGTCAGGAAAGCTAAAGCTCAGACTGAACTAAGATTTGCAACAAATGTCATAAAGAATTAAAAAGTTCAACATGTAAAAAGGTAACTCTTGGTGATTTACAATATTTGCATTTGTTATCAAGCAAAAGGAAAAATAGCCCAATCTACCAAAAGCAGAACTGTAAAAGACAGACTAAGAATACAAGTTAAAATAGCCAAAAACACGGTAAGACAATACTTGTGCATCCTAGACTAGTTCAGATCACCAGAATCAGATGAATTACATCTCAGAGTTCTGAAGGAGCTGGCAAATGTGATCTCGGAACCACTGAACCATATATTTCAAAGATCCTGGAACACTGGGGAACTATCAAAGAAATGGAAAAGAGCTGATGTGGTTCCCATCTTCAAAAAAGGAACAAAATGGATCTGGAATCTACAGCCCAATCAACCTAAAACCAATACCTGGGAATATCCTGGAAAAGATAATCAAACAATGGATTTGAGAACAACTAAAGCAAACAAACGTCAAGCATAGGAAATCAGGAGTCCAGGCATTTCAAATGAATATATAGGTTTATTGTATGCTAAAGCTCTCTACAAGAATCTGAACTATTAATGATCAAAGCAAATTGGTGGTAGAGAAGAATCAAGAGAATTCAAGGTGGATTGGACTTAGATCTCTTGTGGGTTTCAAGGGACTCAAAACTGATGACATTTTTTATCCCTTGGGCTCAGCCTGCTTAACTCCTACAGCAAAGCTATTACTAGAAGCAATATGGGTTTATCAAAGCAGATCATTCCAAACAAATTAGGTTTTTTTTATTAAGTGACTAAATCAGTGCACCAGAAAAGTGTGGACATAACATACCTGAATTTCAGTAAGGCATTTGACAAAGTAGACTATAATCTACTTAGTGATGAGATAGAAAAATGTGGACAGACAGCACCATCACTAGATGGATTCATAACTGGCTGACAAACCACACTAAACATGTGATGTAGTGCAGTGTAGCTACATTTAAATTGAGGGAAATATGCAGTGGACTATCCCAAGGTTTCTGTCTTAAGCCCAGTACTCTTCAAATCTTCATAAATGATTTAGATGAGGGGATAGAAGGAGTACTCATCAAATTTGCTGACAACACCAAACTGGAAGGTCTAGACAACATTTCAGAAAACTAACAGAAAGATTTTGACAGACAAGAACACTGGGCCCTATCGAACAAAATGAAAAAGTAAGGTTTTACACTAGGCAAGAAAATCCAAATGTGCAGGTATAGAGGAAGTGGTACCTGACTCAACCATAATAACTGAGAGGGACTTAGGAATCTAGTGGACCATCACTTAAATATGAGTCAGCAGTGTTCTGCAGTGCAGCTGCCAAAAAAAAAAGCCAAAGCAGTCCTAGTTTGCATCAACAGAGTAACATTATCAAGATCATGTGAAGTGTTACTACTGCTATAATACTGCCTTGGTAATATCACACTCACTACATCTAGTTCTGGTCACCATGATACAAAAAAGATGTTGAGACTCTGGAAAGAGTGCAGAGAACAGCAACAAGGATAATAAGGAGTCTGGAGGCTCCTTATGATGAACACTTGTGGGAACTCGGTATGTCTAATCTAAGAGAAAGACATGATAGCAATCTTCCAGTATTTCAAAAGGCTGTCATAAAGAAGAGGGGGATGACCTATTTTCCAAAGCACCTGAGGCCAAGACCAGAAATAACAAATGGAAGCTTATCAAATAGAGATCCAACTTAAGAGTTAAGGAGAAGTGTCCTGACAGAGATAGCAGTTCATCAGTGGAAAGGCTTGATGCCAGAAGTTGTGGGTGCTCCGTCATTGGAAGTTTCTAAGAAGGGATTGGAAAATCATTTGTCCAGAATACCAGTAGTATGGGGTCTCCTGCTTGGGAAAGACCTTGAACTAGGTCCAAGATCCATTCTAACTCTGTTATTCTCTATTCTGTAAGATATAGCTGTTATTTGCTGATTGACAGCTCTAATATTATCACTTGATGGATGACACTGTCTCTAAATCACTTGATGGATGACATAATGTCTTCAACGTGTGTGTCCACTTGGGTTCATGACTATTCTTTCTTAGTTAGGTGAAGACTGGCTAGGAAGATTGGTGATTTCCCTTTTCTGCAATGTGGAAAGTAGAAAGCCTTGCAGACACTGCTTTTTTGTGATAACACTTGCGCAAAAAATGAGTTCCCATATGAATTAGTCTAGCCCACAATTTGGCCTTCTGGTAACTCCTGAAAACAAAGTTATTTCAAATTAAATTTATTCTATTTATTCTAAATGTCCTGTACTGACTGATGATACCCAAGTTGAATGATTGTTCTTATAGTTTTATGGTGATATATTTGGTTTTGATTTTTGTATTTTTAAAAATCTATTGGGGATATTTTAGTTTGAGACTTCTGAGGGAGATATGGCAACATGAAGATATCCCTGTGAATGTGAAGCTCATGTTTCCAGCAAAGACTGAGAAACTGATGCTTATATCAGTTATTCAATAGTTCTCCAGACCAGGAGAAATTGGAGTTTGCCCTTATATGCTCCAGATGACTGAGAATACCACAGGACAGGTTTAAGTGCTAGGAGACAAAGGGATCAACCATCTTGAGCCCTGATGGCACAATGGTTAGAATGCAGTAATGCAGGCTAACTCTGCCCACAGCCTGGAGTTCAATCTTGATGGACTCAAGGTTGACTCAGCTTTCCATCCTTCCAAGATCAGTAAAATGAAGAGCCAGATTGTTGGGGGCAATATGCTGGTACTGTAATCCACTCAGAGAGTGCTGTAAAGCGCTTTATAGAAGCCTTAAGTGCAATTGCTATTGCTATGTTGCTTACAACAATATGCAAGAGCCTTTTAAAAGACACTAAATTTGTAAGTCTCACTTTCAAATTACTTTGAGAAATTGCCTATTAACTATCTTAAAGCTTTTAGACACCTTTGGAACAAGAAGTTTGAAAAGTTGTTGGTGAGTTTATCTTCAACTCTGAACAAAAGAAAAAAAATATTTATAAGCTTAAGAATTTAAAAGTATTTGAAATAAACAGCAAAAAAGTTAAGTAAGATTTTTACTCAAGAAACTTATAAATTGATAAATTTGGAATGCTGACTTTACTGTATGATTTTGGAATTAACTATATAAAATAAACAGCTTCTCATAAGAAACAGATTTATCTTGGTTATTGTACGTCATAATAAAGGCTTTATGATTTTAAAAACGACATTAGAGGGGATTAAAGATTCTAAACAGAAGGAAAAATGCAAGACTTATTTTGGTGTTGGTTAATTCTGGAACTTACAAAATGATACAAAACATCATAACAATGAAAACATTAAAGGAGTTTTTTTAAAAATGGAGTCAGCAGTTAGTAGCTACAATATCTGCTCTTTCAGTAATGCTACCTAATTCTATGGACATGCTATGTCCACAAGATGTTAATGAGCAAATTTTATCTGACAAGACAGAGAATGTACAAAAGTGACTGCACTTTTAAAAATGACAGGCCAACAGAATGACCTGGAAAATGTATTGTTATTGGGTCTCGAAAAAAGGCTTAAGTCCTTGAAGAAGTCTGTGTGATAGAATAAGGAGCTGAAGTGAGATCAAATGCTATGACAATATTTGAATGAATTAAAGATTAAGACTGTTAGAGGTAAAAGGCAAGAATATAAAGTTGTGGTGTTTTTTTATCAAGGTTAAAATAAGACTTTTTTTTTTTTTTGCAAAATTCTGGCAACCCTTTCTGGACTTTATGATGACACAAGGATTGAAAAATACCATGGGCTTGCTTACAGATAAAAAGATTGGATTTGGGATGAAGAGATGTCTGTTTATAATGTTATAGGAGGTGAAGTGTTACTGAAATTTTCTAAACATGTGATGAACATTGCAAGTCAATTCTTTATATACTTCTTTTCTACGTCTTTATCATATTCTTTTTTCTCTCATTTCTTTTTCTTTTTTCTTGCACGTTTTATTCTTTCTATTCTAATTTCTTTTGTAAGTTTAGTATGTATTGGATGTTACTATTGTAATAAAAAATTAATAAAAATTATATACAAAAACATCTAATGGAGATATTTTAATTTTATTATTGGAAACTGCTGTGCATCTTGTGATTGGAAATGGGTAGAACTAAAATACAAATTTGGGGGGAAATGAAAGTATATTAACTGATTGGTAGCAGTTATTTCTTATTCCAACACTTTTTGAAAAATGAATATAATCATGTGGTTCTTATGTTGTTTATAAATCTAAATCTAACCATAGTTTAGATGGTTAAAATAAAGCATATTACTTATGGCAGTCATTATTTGGGGGAAATAATAATGTTTGCAATTCTTTTATTAAGTTATAATGATTCTGATATAAAAGACAGATGCATGTGCTGGAACTGTTCTGCATTTAAAATTGTTCTTTTATTGTTTTGTTCAACACAGCTTTATCACGATGGAATCTTCCCTACTGAAGAACCTGTAACTGATTTATTAAAAGCAAATAAAAACTCAGCATGAGACTGTTGGTCAAAAGACTTTAAATGGGAAATGCTCAATCTAAAGTGAAGAATAACATCATAGTAATTTAAAGAAGGTTATCAGAGAGGAAAAAATATATAAAAAACTAATTCTCCTTTTTAGTTCCAGCCCAGTAGTGAATTCAGCTGGATGCTCTTCCTCAAGGGAGCCATTTAAGAATATAAAATTGTAGACTATTAGGTTTAGAGTTCTGTAAAGCTTAGCTTCATGCCCTTTGAACAGTGAGTCAGGGAGAGCGTATCTTCTTCTGAATGAGGTAGACAGCTCTAATATCTATAAGATGTCACCTGAGTCTAACCTGGCAATAAAATTGTCTGCAATTACTATATATCAGAAAATACCAATTAGACAATACTCCAATTCAGGCCATAATTTCCTGATTTGAAAATTCTGCTTCAAGGAAGGCAAACAAATGTTAATTACCAACAAGATGCATATCTGAAGAAATTGTCCACTTCATCCCACAATGGCTTCTGCCCCCCAAGGAGTGTGAGTTATAACCATTAAGTTTTTCCAAAGTGTTTGTTTCCGCCACACCACTTAAAATTATCATATCCAAAGATAAAATTTATAAAGGAACCATTCCTACAACTAAAATACCAATCTGGCCCATTCAAAGTCCAAAATGAAAACGGTTTTTTAGACTGAAGATTGTGATTTTATTAATGGAGGCCAGAAGGTCTGGAATCATGGCATCAAAGCTGGCATTTCATTCATTCATTCATGTATATTTCATGCTTCTCAATTGCCTGTCTCCCTCAAGGGGAGTGGGCTCTGAGTGTATACAGTATATATAAGTACACCGGGCCCAATGTTGTTCAAAAAACTGTATTGGTATAACATGTCAGAATATTTTTAATGCCAATAAGTATAAATAATAACCTGCTGTAATTTAATTCACACTTATATAAACAGTTTGGAAACAGTTGAACAATGTATTACAAGTTCATTTTGTTTTTTCTGAATCCAGATTTTCTTATTATTCCTTTTCTTACTTTGTTATAAAGTTGCAGATATTGCTGTTTCTTTTACTGATTCATTTGTTAGGTTTCTATTCTGATAACATTTCTGATAACATTAAAAAAGACTTTCAGCAAAGTCTTAAGGTAGTCCTGGCAGTCCTCCTGAAGGAATTTTTTTCCCCCTCTAGCCTTCTGTAAAATTCTCACTGAGAATTGCAATGGAACATAGTTTGTGTTTTAGAGCCCACAAAAACAAGAATTGCATTAGTATCAGGATTAATCAAGTTTCTTGGATTCTCCAAAAAGTATTTAAAATGTCCAAAGCTTTGCCCATGCATTTTTTCCTCCCCACAGAAATTCTCGTGCCGATTACCACATTGGGAAGAAATGTGAAGCTCAAATATGGCGAAATGCATCGCAACTGTGCTGCTATTTGAGTCAGTTGCTTAAAATAATTGGAACCATGTCCAACTGAGGGGCCATTGATTGCAGCAGAATCTTTCCACTTGAAGAATCTGTGACTGATAAAGGCTGTTGGGCAAAAATAAATAAAAGTTAAACATAAGAAAACTGGGACGTGGCCATTATTGCACTGGGGAATAACCTCAAAGCAGTTTATAAAAACAAGTAGGTTACCAGAGACAACAATATAATCAATAACACTCCTTTTAGTTCCAGCCCCATAGTGAATTCAGATGGATGATCTTTCTCTAGGGAACCTCTGAGGATATAAAGATTTAAATTTCATCTATCTGTCTGTCTAGTTGGCTATCCAGTTCTTCTGCAGAGAAAAGATCTCACTTCCATTTCATAGTGAGGAGGGTCACCCAGCCAAATAATACTCTATAGCAACCATCTTCCCAATGGTCAATCATTCTCTCAGGATAGCAATATTCTCATTGTTCCAGCCATATCTCAGCCTTAAATGATTTTTGAATGTTTTTCCCTTTAAGTTGTGCAGTAGAAGTTATGATTTGTATCCTAATTTTAATTGTATTTTCCACTTTTTAATCACATTGCTATATACTACTAATTTGGATGTATTAAAGATGGAAATTCTGAAAGGGATGATCACACCAAATGATATCTAGCTGGGTGGAAGATGTAGGGCTTTTCCTTCAGCTATTTGTCCTCTGTCCATAAACCTGGTTGGAAATGAAGCAGTTTTAAGGAATCCTTCTGTGTAGTTCCACTTCTTCCTTCACTGATAGCAATAACACTTAGACTTATATACGACTTTACAGTGCTTTACAGCCCTCTCTAAGTGGTTTACAGAGTTAGTATTTTGCCCCCAACAATCTAAGTCCTCATTTTACTGCCCTCGGAAGGATGGAAGGCTGAGTCAACCTTGAGCCTGGTGAGATTGGAACTGCCAAATTGCAGGCAGCTGGCAGGCAGCAGAAGTAGCCTGCAGTACTGCACTCTAACCACTGCGCCATCGTGGCTCTGATATTCTATCCAGGCCATGTTTATCCTGGTCAAGGTTAGTGAATTCTCCTGCTCCTTTACATCTCCTGAACTGATTTTTTTAAAGGAAACACACACACACACACACACACACCATATTAACCATTTTTTTCTAAATGCTTGGTCTGAAAAAGGAAAGGGCAGAATTCTTGTCAATTTCACCTGGTTTTGATATGCTCCTGAGGATTCCACTGCTCCTTAGCATGGATGTAATTTGCATTGTATAAAAAGATTGCTCAGCAGGTTGCTTAACTTGATGCAAACAATGGTATTTATAGATTTCTGCTTCTAAAACAATTATTTTGAGTATCAAGAAGACGGAGAGCAGTGTGCTGTGCACATCTAAAGACCAAACTAGAAATGACAGGGGCTGCAATGCTATTTATTAACCTGCCTGCCCTGCTCATGTAAAGTTGAGAGAGGTGAGGGCTCTGAGAGAAACTAAATTTGTTGCTTCTCCTTTGCTGGTCAACAGGGCAAGCACACATGAGTTTGATACTAACTTTAGCATGTGCAGTGGATAAGAGCAGCAAGCATCTGTCATATAAGAGGAAGAATGGGCTAGCTCTCTTGAACTGACAACCGAACTCCTCTGTTGTATTTATTCCTCCTGTAAAGGACCATTGCTCAATAGCGCTGGGGAATGTCTGATTAGCCCAATGCAGTCATTCTGTGGAGTCTTCATACTGTTTCCAGATAGGAAACTACTGGGAAAGATCAACAATAAAGCTGAAGACATGCAACTCTCATTCTTACTTTCATTTGAACCAGGAGAGGTCCTTAAAAGGTGCTTAAAAGCTGGTTGACAGGCTGGCTGAAGACCAAGAGGAATCCTGGAAAGAAAGAAAAACTATAAGTAGTCCTTGACTTACAACCACAACTGAGCCCAAAATTTCTGTTGCTAAGCAAGACAGTTGTTCAGTGAGTTTTGCCCCTATTTTATGACCTTTCTTGCTATGGGTGTTAAGTGAATCACTGCAATTGTTACAATTAGTAACTCAGTTGTTAAGTTGACTTTACTTGTCTGAAGGTTGCAAAAAGTGATCAGATGACCTTGGGACATTGCAACCAACTTAAATATGAATACGTTACCAAGCATCCAAATTTTAATCACGTGTCCATGGGGATGCTGCAACAGTTGTAAGTGTGAAAAATGGTCATAAGTCCCTATTTTCAGTGCTGTTGTAACTTTAAACAGTCACTAAATGAATAGTTGTAAATCAAGGACTACCTGAATCTGACCAGACAAACTTCAAATGCAGAAATTGGTATCAGACTTGGGTTGAATGGGTAGCACTTCTCTCTAGGTCTAACTGCAGAAGTTACCAAATTCTCACTGGAGGTGTGTGTAGCATCAATGATCAGAAGCACCTATCAGAATTTTGGCTGCTGAGTCAACTCTGCGCATTTACAGATGGCCTGACCTCAGTAGAGCATGTGCTGGCAACCAACCAGCTACGTTATGGCAACAATGTGCAAAGGAACAGCCATAATCACATTCCTTGTTCTTAAATTGTTGCTCAAAATCAGACTTTTTTTTTGGGGGGGTGGCCTTTCAGCAGCAGAATCATCAGTTTGTATTCACATTCAACCAGTGGTTCCATAAGGCTAACTTTTTCACTTGATAGAGAAGAATACGATCTGCTGCTATAACTTTTTTTTATTAAACAGGACAGTAACAACAGTAAAAGAGAATTCCATTTAGAATCTCTATGAATTTTTATTCCACTTCCTGATTGCTTTGTTTTCCTAGCAACAATGGAGTATTAATGGCTGAAATCTAAATTTAGACACCAAATATGGGATCCTTCACATGTGAATTACAAGCATTCTTCCTTTATGATAATTTGATTTGTTTTTACTATTCCTACTACTGTATTTTGAATACATGGCTTGGAGGAAAGGAAATAGTTCCTATTGGTAGAGCAAAGAAATGGTATGGCTTACAATACCCTACATGTATATATTAGGGCATACCAGGGGTTATAACACAAATACATACATACATACATACATACATACATACATACATACATACATACATACATACATATTAAAAAACTTAAAATTAACAGGAAATTGTGGTCCTCTTGTTGATATTTAAGAAAGTCATTTGAAGGGCAGAGATTTACGCTCTGTGTAAGTTGTTAGTGAGATCTGAGCAACAAATGTTTACTATGGGCTGGAGAGAAGACGGTGTTGTTGTAAGGATAAAGCATCCAACATTGAAACTATCCAAAGGACAGTAGAAATCATGATTGCCAATAAGATGTACAGATTCAAATCTAACCAAATAGTGGTTTTATATAGAAGTACAGTCTTGCTTCATATTGCTGCAGTTATTAATATACCAGTAGTACACTTACAACCACAATTGAGCACAAAGTTTTCAGTGCTGTTATAACTTCAAATGGTCACTAAATGAATGGTTGTAAGTCAAGAACTATCTGTAGTGCAATTAGGAGGCTAAACAAAACAGAACTAAAAGACGTCAAATGATCCTCTAATTTTTCAAGATACATTTTGACCTAGTTGGATAATGGCCTTGCAACCTAAAATATGTTTTATCTCTCCAAAACGTTCGAGTTGGTATTCTGAAATTGGAAGAAGTGCATAACTGAACAAAATTAGAGCCAACAGATTATTTTGGACATGAGTTTCATACATTTCTTCCCAATAAGAAGTAAAAAGATCTCTGTGTATGAAGAAGAAGTACAGTAGTTATGAGGGAAGAACACTTTACAAATGTGATTTTTGGGACTTATTCCAAATTTCTGTTGAAAAATCATGGGAGAGGGGGGAAATCCTAAAAACAAATTTGGGCAACATTTCTTAAAAACAGCAGTAGCTGGAGGAAGCCAAATGGGAAATTCTGTTACCTATTGCTAAATATGACACCATTGTTATACTCCTCAGATGTGTCTGTTTAAGCAGTTTCACGGGGAAGGCAACAGCCAAAGAGAATCATTTTTACGTAGTATTTGTCGTGGTTACACTATTATTATATTTCTGATTCCCACAAAAATCACTTGGCAAATAAAAGAGGAAAGTGAACATCCCTAAACAGCTAGCGCTTTCCCACCCTCTAGTTCTCCTGAGTATTCTTCTCTACACTCTGCACTTATACAGTACATTGCATAGGTACTGGATGTACCTGTAACGGAGAATGAAACAACTTTTAAAATAATCGGGAGACAATTCAAGAGAAGAGAATGAATCGGGATGGGGCAGCCTAGGCTGCTTAATAGTCATGTATGGAAAGGCAAGTTGGGAAGGAACAGGCAAAAGAGTTTTAACTTTTCTATTTTTGACTTGAATAAACAAGAGAGACCCTATAGATTTCTCCCTGACACCACCAGAATATAATCCTTTGGTGTAAAATATTTCTCTTTGTATGTCTCTAAGTCAGAGTCCCCAATTTTTACTATGCCTATGGGTCCCACAATACATTAAGGAAGTCAAGTTTTTAAAAACTATACTTTACTTTCTCATGTCGGAGTCACTTTGATAGACAGCAGTGCCAGGGTTTTTTATAGTCCATTTCTAAAATGAAACCATAAATTTAAAAAATAGGCTTCATCCAGCAGACTTCATCGCTGGGGAAAAAAAAGCCTTTCCAGTCTGCTGATGAAATATAACATTTAATGGGATTTATGAGGCCAAGATTCAAGGAGATAATTTTCAGGACAGCTATAGGAGCTTTTCCCTCGCTTCCCTCTGCCCTTTCCTTTTCTCATCCTAAAAGCAAAGGTATAACATACACACGCATGAAAATCTGTTACTAATGAAATATTATTAGAAATAAGTCAGTTGAGCCTGTACAAATTTCAGTTGGAGGGGGAAAAACACTGGTGAAAGGCCTTTACAGTGAGGGGTGGTGTTGAACAGAATACCTCTACAAGGAGCTAGCATGTTTATTTTTATAGTAAAAATCTATAAATGAAGCACAGTACTGTACAGGTTTGCATTACAACATCCTGGACTAGATTTTAAAAAGAAATAAAATCTTAATACTGCTTTTTGGTGTTTCTTCATGCTCTTTCGTTATAGTGACTGTTCCTAAAATAACACTTTTGGGGGAGGGGGGATAAGAGAGCCTCTATGAGTTCTGATTACAGTGACCAGCACGGATGGGGAAATGAAGCAAACCTGCCAGAGAGTGTCATATTTATTAACAGCTCCACAACTCTCCAAATTAATGTGTTTTTCTTCTCTTTGACAAGCAGAGATGTGCACGTGTTCTACTTACCTTAATGGACGGGAGCAGTGAGTAGGGCTCATCAATTAACTATCTCATTAAGCTGACTACAGCTTCATTTTAAAGGCAGGCACGAGAGCTATTTACGATCTCAGGATGTTTCATATCTCTACTGTGAGGGTGCCCAGAGACTTCATGGTGTAGAGCCTATGCAAAGTTTGAGGGAATTAAAAAAAAAAAAACCCTGCCATCTCCTGAAACAATATTTTTCTTTATTCAAATTGTATTCTGAAATGATGGTGTGCTTATCTGAAGGCTTCAGCTGACCCATTTCCATTATATTCTGAAGGTTTATACTGGGTTTTCAAAAAGCCATGCATTTAGTCTTCAAATTAGACTTCTCCTGGTAGCAAGTACCTGTAACAAGGTTATATTTTGCCGCATTAGAATAGATTTCCTTCTCTAGGCATTTTTCTTAATTCTGGTATAGTCTTACTGGGCATGTCAAAGAATATAGTGAATATACAAGAGCTGTCGGCATATACTTGGCCCTACATGCATATGTATTAAAATTATATACATATTACTTACAATGGATAAATATTTTACAATGGATAAATATTTATAAACCCTGGTGTTATAGATATGGATATCTATATCTATATATCAATATTTATATATTGATATTAATCCATTAAAAACCAAGAACAGTGGACATTTTTAAAACCATGTCTTAAAGGACAAATAAAAACAAAGGAAATAAGAAATATTACAATATTGCTCTGTACTGATGGATTAAAAATGCCTTGATCAGCCATCTGAAAATGAGGACAGGAAAGCATTTCTGCTACTCCTGCAAAAAAGGGTGCCTTCCTTGGCAGCTGGACACAAGTGAGGGCTTCTTAGGATAGTTGCAACAGGCATTATGGTCATTCAGCTCTCCTGGCCTCAAGCCATCATATGCATTAGAAGTAATAGGCTGCACTCAGAACAGCACCCTGAAAATAACAACAAAGTGAGGGAAGATGGACTAGGATTGGGTGTAATATGCCAAGCATCAGAAGTCATTCCAGCTGCAATATTTTTCATTGAATATAGCTTGTAGATATTCTTACAACAAAAGATTAATCCCAGTTCTGTCTCTTAACTCGGCTACTTGTCCCACTATTTGACCCACTCAATTTTAATTGAAGAGAAAAGTTTATGCAGGCAGAGGTAATCACGGAGTATTCTTAGAGTGCTTCTCCGGTGCATCTTCCAGGATAGTGCAAAGCAGTTTGCATAAACGGGGTCAATCATCTGAACAATTAACTGAAATATATAAAGGTTTATCTACAATTGTATATATTTTTATATATATATATATAAATGTAATGTTTGTTTGTTCAAAATCTCAAATCTCCGAAAGTTCTTCAGCGATTGCTTTGAAATTTTGACACAACATTGCATTCGACTACGTGCATGTTTTTATATATGTATATTATATAGATGTCACACCTGTGACAGGTAAAAACATGCTTTTTTGTAAAAACATGCTTCTTTGAAAACCAGTGCCATCTGCTGGACATAAAAGCAACACACACAATACCATAGCGTTCATTTCTTGACTATAGTATATTCGGAACAGTTCAGCCTCTGTCCAGCTTCGTCCCGACAGTCCCTTTATATGTGTGGCTGGGCTGTGGCTGCACCCTTTCCCCTTTCCGCCCCTCCTCCGACAAGCTTCACCATTTCCACCAAGGGGAGCTGAAGCCTTTCTGCCTCCCCCTCCCCTCTCTCTCCTCCCCTCCCACCAGGCCTTTGCTGTCCGTGGCGGGGCGGCGCCTGCCCCATCCCTCACCATCTCCTCCCACCCTTAAGCCGGCGTCCCCCCGCCCAGCCCAGTGGAGCTCCAGAGGAGCTGGAGGTGGAGTGTCTCCTCAGCCCGGCTAGCTGTGCGTTCTCTCCACCCCGCTCACAGGGAGCCAGCTACGGCCTCACCAAGGCGGCTCCGACGGGGCGGCGGCAGTGTCAGCCTGAGGTGCAGCGGAGCTGGGGTGGCCGCTGGGTGCCCTGTGAGGCAACGACTGCAGCGGTGATGGCATCTATGGATGGGTCCACGGCCAGCAGGGGCTGCCTCGTGTCTGCGTCGCCAGGGGCCGCTCCTTCCTCCTGCTCCTCAGGGGACGCCAGCCGTCTCCTCTTGCCGCCACCACTCAGGGAAGCCGGGTCGGGGACGGCAGCCGCCTCCTCCTTCTCCTCTCCTCAGCTCGACCAGGCCGGGACCTGTGGGAGTGTCCTCCATGGCGGCTCTTGCAGGGGCCACCGTGGCTCACTTCCATGCAGGGGCCGCCTCTGCCGGGGGACTTGCTCTTTCTCTTTTCTTTCTTTTCCATTTAACCAGATTGGGCCACAGCAATGCGTGGCCGGGTACAGCTAGTATATATACTACTGCTTGTTTTAGAAGGAATAGCACAATTCAATCACAAATTAATAGAAAAAATGTACCACCAAACAAAAAATAGTTCTTTATGCAACAACTATTTGTAAAAATATGTAAAACATCATTTCAAGGCCAACAGAGTCTCTTTGGGCACAAAGTTTAAACTCCCAATTAATTCAAAACAGAAACTATTTTCATTGCATTTGTTCCATGTAATGTCTAATAAAGGAGGCAAATTAAAACATGTTAAAATAATACTTCAAGGAGATCATCTTCAAGAGTAGAAGGAGAACCAAGTTAGTGTGTGCTAGTCAAAAATCAAAGGCAGCATGATAGCACGTTTTCTGATTAACAAATTGCATTAAAAGGCATAATCTTTCACGAGTTAGAGTTCAATGCATCAGATGCACTGAATGATTAAACTGATGTTGGAGGTGGGGGGGGGGGGAAGTGGGAATGCAGAGGTAGATTACACATGAGACATATTACAATTACTTTGTGTTGAAAACCATTGTGTTTGGCAAGGCCTTCGGAGGTAGCCAGAAATTTTTTGAAGAACGATTCAATGCCAGCATTATTAAGTGAGAGACATTTGCCACCTTGAACGCTGTATATGAGCCTCCTACGAAGTTAAAATGCTCTCCTATCATTTTGTCTTTGTTTTGAGTTCTAATGTCAAACTTGTGTCTATTAATTCTTTTATGTGAAATTTAAAACAAAAGAAACAGGTGCAAAATCTGCCGTTTCAAAGAAAAAAAGTGCGGTTGGCACACTGGGAGAATGTCTCAATACCATTTCTAGCCATATCAGTTTGCTGGATATCCACATTAGGTACAGAATTCAGAAATATGTCTAACTGCAAAATTTGATCATTTCCTAAAAAGATTGTTCTTTTCTGTTGGAAACCAGATAAATGACAGTACTATCTGCACTACCACTTTTCTTGAATTAAATCTTAATTTGTCACCCTTGTTCCCATATATCATTACATGCAGGTATGGATTTTTCTTCCCAACCTCCTTGACATTAGATGAATCGGATACTCTCAGCATATTCAATGTCAGAAAAGCAACTGTTTTATTTTATTTATGTATTTATTTATGAAATTAATTGGCCACCAATCTTACTCTAGGGCAGTGATGGCGAACCTTTTTTGGCTCACGTGCCATAAGTGGGGGGAGTGCAGGGGGGTCATGTGTGCGTGTGCTGCACCCATAACGCAATGTGCGACCCCAGTGCACATGCACACACTACAGGCGCGACCCCCTTCCGGTTTGCTCGGAGGGTCATTTTAAGCGCTCCGAAGGCTTCAGGGACTGTCCGGAGGCTTCCCTGATGCCTCTGGAGGGCATCCGGGGGGGGCAGGGAGGCTCTTTTCACCCTCCCCAGGCTCCTATAAAGGCTCTGGAGCTTGGGGAGGGGGAAAAATGGCTTTAAAAAGGGTGCCCTGACAAATGGCTCCGTGTGCCAACTGTGGTACGCGTGCCATAGGTTCGCCATCACTGCTCTAGGGTAACACTGGGCAGCAAACAATCATAAAAAATAAAAACTGCATTAAAACAAAATAAAATAAATGAAATGCTACACAGAACCAAATGCCACAACTCAATTAAAAGATGGGGAGAGTGGAAGCAGGATTGGAGGGGTGAGGTAGAAGTGGGATCTGTTGTTAATCAACCCCCTCTACTGGGATACTCCCCCACTGAAGCCCCATGCCAACTGTCAGACCCAGAACTTTAGGTTCTTTCGGAAGGCTGGGAAGGTTGGACCCAACCTCAGTCTGGGAGGCAAGGTGCTCCACAGGACAGATGCAATGCAGAGGAGGCTCTTCTCCTGGACTCCGCCAGGTGGAATACTCAGGCCAACAGGGCCCACAGCATACCTCGTCCGCCAGCAGGTTGGGGCAGGCCAATTCCAACGGGATGAGAGGGTCCCTTAAGTAGCCTGAACCCATGTCAGAAAGGGCTTTAAGGGTGATTACCAATGCCTTGAGTTGCACCCAGAAGCAGACCAACAGCCAATTTGTCAGGGCAACTTACAGAGCAGTGGTGTTACATGGGCCATTCTTGAGGCCCCAAGAACTGCCTGCACCACTGCACTCAGCAGCCTCCAAATGCTCTTCAAGGATTGCTTCATGTAAAGTTAATTGCAATAGTCTAATCGTGCAATGACTAGAACCTGAATGACTGAGTGCAGGGACTCCTGATCCAGTAAAGACTGAAGTTGATGCACAACCCAAAGTTGTGCAAAGGCTCTCCTGACTGCTACTGCTCTTTGAGAACTTAAGAATATGCTGAAAATGGCCAACAAATTATTTATTCGATAGATGGTATTTACACTGTATATGTACAATGTCATCTACTTTATCAAAACTCCTGGAAGATCTACTGCTAATAATTTACTCCCAATATATCATGCATATAAATGGTAATTACAGATGTTGTTAGGTTAATAAATTGCAGAAAGTATTCTTGCTAGGTCCTGTAAGATGCCACTGCTTTATAGATGGAACCTGGAGTGTACCCAACTCTAGCTGACTTGACCAAATGGGTAGAAACATATGGAGACATTCATATGGAGTAGCCAGAGGTCCATTTTTGGAGGACAGTAACAAGTGTCCAGAATTGAACCCATAGCAAGCCTAAAATGTCTAAGAGGAGCTGAACAGACCTCAAACCATGATTGCATCACCCACCAATTGGTCTGTGAAGCAGGCCAGATCATACCCACTGTAAAAAATAGCATCAAGAATCGTTAGAAAACGTACTTTAAAATTGGAAGATTAAGAGCACTTTAACTTCCTCAAATATGGGCTGGAAATGAGACAAAGGCAGTGTTTTGAAAATGTGGGCAGGGTAAGATAAGGAGAGAAGACATGCAGGGGTGGGAGGGTGACAGAATGTGCCTCGTGTTTATAAGAAATATCTGCCTCCTCTGTTCAGGGAGGTTAAGCACAGAAGCTTTGAAGTTAGCCAACTCTACCATTTTTGCTTAATTGATTGACAAGAGCACATTTCTGAATGCCTAGATAACAGGGTAAGAGAGAAAATAGAAAAAAAATGGATTGGGAGATGGTGGTGGGGCATTACGAGCAGACATGTCCACAGGATCTGATCCTATTGTCACCATCAGGTATAAAAGGGGCAGAATTTGCCTAACAATGGCTTTGTCCTCCCCCCACCCACCCCCCACCTCTGCTTGAACCTCCACTTCAAAAGCCCCTGGGGGCAAAGGGGCAAATCAGGGGTGAAATGCTACTGGTTCAGGCTGGTTCATCCAAACCAGTAGTAAAAAAAATGCTTTAAAAAGTAAAAAAAAAACTTCTGACACAAGAAATGTGCTGCGCAATCATTGGAACTTTTAAAAACTTTTTAAAGCATTTTTAATACCGATCAGCTGTGCGATAATCAGCTGTGCCTAATTGTCTGTAAGGTTCCTGTATGTTGCAGGGGCTATTTTATGTGAAATCCAGTTGTGTTTGCATTGTGTTTGAGTCAGTTGTATAGCTTTTGTGTTATTTTTGTGTAAAGTGTGACAGTTTGTTTTTGAGCTCTCTGACTCTGTGAGGTTCCTGCTTGTTGTAGGGGACATTCTGTATGAAATCCAGCTGCTTTTACATTATGTGTGAGTCAGTTGTGCAGCCACGCCCACCCGGTCACATGACCACCAAGCTACACCTGCCTGGTCATATGACTGCCAAGCCACCCCCACACCCAGTCACATGACCACCAAACCACACCCAGAGAACCGGTAGAGAAAATGTTTGAATTTCACCACTGGGACAAATGCTCAGGTTTGAAACGGGAGTTTCTAGGATGCCCAGCCACAAGTTGAGCAAGGCAGCAATTCCATGTAAGCCAAAATGGGAGGTTTGTCTTGTCATTATATTAGTTTTTGTAAATGTTTCTGAAATTGATCAGTTTCATTTTGCCCTTTGTACGTCCATACCCAGAGTATGGCGAATGGATAATGCTGTAATATATTTTAACAACCAGTTGAAAGATCCTTGGGTACCTCTGAGAAAAGATAATGGCAGATGCCTCTTGATAAGCCTTCTTTGACCAGGATTTCAAACATGGCAATTTTCCATTTCAAAGAAGCAAGGAAGCAAAAATTGTACTGTTGTTACCTCCATGATATTTTTACAGACTATATTTACAACTTCCTTTATAACAAATATAAATTATGTTTGTGCCTATATAGCTATATAAACCATGAAAAAGAATTAACATAGCCAGTGAAAGAAAATAAAGATTTCAATGTGCATGTTTGCATTATTTATTTTTAAATTTTATACCTCTTTCATTTCACTCAGAAGCTTTTAGAGCAGTTTTCAGAATAAATACTAAATTATCATAAAACAGTGGCCATAAAAACAAAACAGTTCATAGATTATAAACCTATCGTTAAACCCCAGCAAACCATAACTTTATTATACTTATTTCTTCAAGCTGGATTTCACGGCAAAACAGCACAGGCGGAATTGTCAATATACCTCCAATTTGCAGAACTAAAATGAGAGATGGGTTTCCTTGCGAGGACGAAGAAGCTTGGAGGTAGAAGCCCGGCACAGGATGCTTTTTAAAGGTTTTTCTACCCCTCTAAGGCCCCATTTCTCAATGGGGCCTCAGAGTAGGTACAAGCAGGTGTGTAGTAGGTGTTTGGTTGCTTGAGCCCAGCTTTGGTCTACAAGGATCCCAAAAATCAGTCTGACCTCTTGAGCATTTAGCTCTAGCCTACAAGCCTTCTATCATTGGTGGAAATGGGGGAAGAAATCAGTAATCATGTAAAAGGTTAGATGACTTGTCTTGATTTATTTTTTCCTATTATGTCAACTGTGATCCTTTTGAAAAGTGAAAAATTGCTACAAGAGCCTAATCTCCATAATTATAGTAGAATGAATTGGAATGCTTTGGTTCCTATTTAAGAAAATATGCCTTGGTTCACACATCACATGGTTTACTGTGGCCTCATGTGGTCTTATGGTGGTTTATTAAACAAATCTTGGTTAAGTACATGGTTAAAACTTGGAACAATATGTAAACACTGTCATATTACCTACTAAGACTGTATTACTAGTATTCTTCTCTTCCATCCTAGTACCTGTCTCTTCCCACTTATGTCTATAACCATGTTGTTTGTATCTTTAATTTTTATATTGTTTTATTTGTTTCCTAGTATATTTTGATTGCTTATTAATAACCTATGACTTTCACTAAGAGTTGTATCTATGATTCTTGATGAATGTATTCTATTTTATTTTTCTTTATGTACACTGAGAGTGTATGCACCAAAGACAAATTTCTTGTGTGTCCAATCACACTTGGCCGATGAAGAATTCTATCTATCTATTCTATCTAAACCCTTTATCAAGGAAGACCTCTGAATATACTTCTAATTCTAGAATACAGAGGCCTATGGGTTGTCTGAGAGCTGAGGCAGATGGCCAAAACATGATTATGGAGTTGTTGTGAACCGCCCAATGTGAAGGCTTTCAGCTTGATGAGTCATAGGTTTTGCAGGCCTGGTCTAAATGTTAAGCACATCATTAGACATGTTGCATGAATGTCAAAACCCTATTTGCATAATTTTCTTAATGATTCAAAACTCACTCATCTCCTATTATATGGAGATTCTGAAATTCCAAAGCCTCCTTGAGAATGATGTGCCACCTACTTGAACCCACACAGGGGTGATAGATCTCAGTCCAGTAATGCCTAGACCAATGCTTCCTGTGGTTGAGACCTCTGAGGCAGTAACAGAGTGATTATAATACTGATTAAATGTGCACATCTCGGAGGAGTTGTGGGTTCTTTAATAGCGGTTCTGTCGTGCATAGTTACTAGGCACATTTTCATCTTTCCTCGCATCTTGCACTGGCAGCTACTGAAATTCTTTACAAATTATTTAACTTGCTATTTATGCTATTCTTTGTTAAATTGCTGCTAGAATGCTTTATTCTTTCCTAGTAAGTTTGTACCTTTCACCCCTGGCTTGCTGGTGTCTTAACTAGAACATCTGCTGTAGAATAGATGCTGGTTTTGTTTTTTACATCTGTTTGGCTAAACATGCCAGTAAAACTGAAATATAATTAGATATATGGGAAAATGCATTTCAAAACATGTACTTTGAAATGGTGTACCAGGATTTCTATTGTTTGCAGCATTAAGGGCGGAATTTACAAAGCATGAAGAAACTATTGTATCTAAAGAACAGTGTTGAGTGATACTTTTCATGCAAATTACTAAAAGAGTAATATTAACAAAATACCAAAATTCCATATGGCATCTTGAGATGGAAGGACAGATCCACTGGAAGAAAACATTTGGAATGATGGAAATTGTCTGAAGATGCACAATCAGGCACACACACATTTACAAGTGGAAAGGGATGGAAGGTTATTGCTACAGTAAGGGAATCTGCCCTTTGTGCATTTGTGACAAGGAGCCAATTGGAGAAGAGAACTTTGTGAAACTCTCACTCTCCCTGCACCAGCCTCTAATCTACAAGTAGTCCTCAATTTACCAGTCTCTTAGCATCTGTTTGAAGTTATGATGGAATTCACAAAAGCTATTTATGACCTGCTTCAGGAGTTCCGATGCCCATCCTCTCACCCACCCACCATCCCTCCCTCTCTTTCTCTCCTTCCCTCCCCCCCCCTCTCTCACACACACAAACAGCCACATTTTGAGCACTTGGTAACTGGGTCATATTAATAATCAGTTAAAGTGTTATGCTATAACGTGACTCCAATTTGCAGTGTTTTTGCCAGTTTTGGGGCTTTTTGGCAAGTTTCCAGCAAAACATGCTCATAGGAATATACTGATTCACTTAATGACTGCTGCAAATAGTTGTAAAATCAGGTCCTGTCACATGGCAGTCTTGATTTATAACTTAACAATGGAAATTGTAATCTCCATTGCAGTCAACTTAAGGAAAGAGGAGGAGGAGGAGCACTCCATTTCTTCACTCATTCCAATTTGTCATATTTTTCTTTGTAATCAGTTCTACGACATTCAAAAGATGCAGAAGAAGGCAGTCTAAGATCTCCATAGGTTGCCGAACTGCATCTCCAGCATCTCTCTCCATTGGCCAAGGGATTAAAATTGATAGTGTGAGCAATATCTAGAGTGCCCCAACACTCTGTAGTTCCCTAATCACTAGGCATTTTAGTCATTAAAGGTCAATATGTATAATATGTAGAGGCTTACAAATCAGTATCTTTATCATTGTAGAATTTTGGGGGAACTCTGCTGATGACAATATTGATGGATATCATATGTAAGAATGCACTCAAACCCATAATATGGTTTTATTAAAGATTTGACTTCTTAAAGTCAAGTGTTTCTGTTCTCTCTCTCAGATATAAAACAAGCAGTATATAAAATAGAAGGCTGGGAACCCTGCTTTATCCCTTGTGAAATATTCCTTCTGAATGACTAATTTTTCACTTATGTATGTAAAATGATACGTCTCCTGTTTAACTATATTTCACAAAGTGATAGACATTCATTTTCTTTATATTCATTTTTTTCTCTGTTAATATACATGTTTTCAGAAATTGTACCCATCTATAATTTTTGTATACATGGTATTCAACAGAGTCCCGTTTCATGTGGTCTTGTGATCAACACTGAGGGTGTTACTAGTTTGTATTGAGGCTTAGTGTGTTTCATCAAAATGGCAGTTCTAATTAGGTTCCTTGAATTAGCTGATGGATTTTGAGAAAGATAACTTACAAAGCTCTTTCAGCTGTCCAAGATATTCCTGCCATGGCAGAAAGACAAAAGGCCACTGGAAACTGCAGATTTTAAAGCTTCAGAAATGCAGCTGACAGTTAAAAAGACAAATTACATTTGTATTTTTCCCGTAAAAGTCTTAATACTGGATTAATGTTATCCCAGTAGCCATCATCCATTAAAAGCTTTCTTTTTTCATAAGGATGCTTTTTGACCACATGATCTATCTACTTTTCTCTGACATTCTAGGCAGCCTATAAATAACCTTTTAAAAAGACAAAAGCAAATGATTTTTTTCAGTATTATTAATGTATGGAATTTAAAATTTAAGGCTACATCACTAGACTTGCAATACTTCTAGTTATGGAGAGGTATGATGAAATGAAGGGTGAAGGCTATAAATGGACCGCTAAACATCTGTTCATGAGAACAATTGATGCTCCTAAAACAAGCTTAATTTCAGGTTTTTGTGCAATGTGCAGAATTAAATCTCATGGTTATATTCAAGTATTTCTGTGTGGAGAAATAATTCCAAGTCTTTAAAAATTAGCACAAAAGCACAGAAGGCTACGTCCAATCCTTTGTTCTCCAATGGAACCCAAATGAAGGCACCTATAAGAGGTGGTTTTCTCTCTGCTTGAGCACATCCAAAGAGGATTTGACCAGCCAATTCTCTTGACAATTGGGTCCATTGTCCATAAGTACTACTGGAACTACTTCAATGGTGGGTTTCAAATCCCGTTCCAACCGGTACAGTTGGAATGTGGCTGGCGGTGTCCTCTTGGACACACGCAGCGCACACATACACACGCACAGTGCATGCATGCATCTTAGTGCCTCTGCGACGCTCCAGCTGCTCCGCAGAGTGTTGCGCAGATGCTGTATGCGCCTGCGCGGAAGCGCAGAAGCCTTTATACCCCAGTAAGGAGCTCGGGTGCGGGTGGGCCCTCCAGAGCACCCTACTGGAATGGTATCCAGTGCTCTAGGATGGCTCCGGTACGCCCGTACTAGGGCGTACCGCCTGCAACCCACCACTGAACTACTTGTTTAGATAGTTACTATCACAGACAACTTTTTCCCTATGGATGATTTCTTGAAGGGAGAGTGAAACCATTTTGGTATTATCATTGGAACTCCTTGTTCTAGATGGTTGTGTCTGTAATTTTGCTTCAGGATTCACTGCTGAGCAGCCACATGGCTCTTCAACCAAGTATTGCTTTCCCCTGCAATGCTTCTTCAGTGAGTGAACAGATGCTCCAGGAATTTTGCTGCTTGGAGAGTCAACATCACAATGGAATATCTGCCATGGAGACCTTCCCATTGGTGAGGATCCCAGACTGCAGTAGCTAGAGAAAGTCTGTTATTTGGAATCAGGAAGGCTTTTAACAATAGGATTGTGGCTGGCAGTTTCAGCCTTATCATCTTTATTTTTAAAGGAAAAGAAAATACTCTCAGCCGTTTTTTTTCTTTGTGAAAAACATTGAAAACATTGGTTGCCAATTTAATTTCAAGAGTTACTTCACATAGGTCTGTAGCAGATTAAATCAAACTCTCAGGCTTATATTGTTGCAAAAAAATGTTATTTTATCTTAGTTGTGTTTTCTAAAGCCCCATGATTGAAATAGTTTCTTTTAGTGTTCAGCAAGAGTACCTTTTCTAGATTGTAAACTTGAAGGCATTAGCGTATCCTTTTGAGCTTATAGAGTTGGGAATGTACACTCCAAGAAAGTTACATCTATGACCAGCAGATCACAGAAGGAGGATCGGATCAAATACAATCCGCAGGAGAAGGACGTGGTAATACACTCTGTAATCTGCCAAGAAAACCAAATGGGTATTTATAACAATGCAGTATCAGATACCCTCCAGGTCAGAGGGTATCCAGCACTAAGAGCAAGCAAAAAGTAGCACTGCCAATATCAAGCTACTGATATGCCCAGAGGCAAAAGGAAAAGTTGAAGCTGTAGAAATATGTATACCTTTGGAAGTGGAATGTCAGCATTGCAAGTCAAGGCAAACTTGCTATTCTTGGACACTGACATTCTGAGTTTCAATGAAATGAAATGTACTGGAATGGAGGAGCATCAGATCTTCTACTGTAGTCAAGGAAAACATTAAAAAATGGAGTACCCATCATTATTAACAAATCGATATTAAAGTTAGTACTAGAATATAATTCCCAAAATGATAGAATGCTTTCAGTTTTGAGTCCAAGGCAAATAAAACAATGTTAAAGTGATCCAAGTTTACAATCCAAACACAGATGCAAAGAAAGCAGAAGTTCTGCTGTGATTTGCAACATTTTAGTCAACAGAACACCAAAACCAAACATTGTCTGTTAGAAAGGGAGGATTCTGGAAAGAAGATGTTTTTGATGTATCTTAAAAGAGGGAGGTATAATATAAATGCATTTATAACGTCCAATAGAAGAGAATATATGTAGCTCCATATCCTCTGCAGCCACCAATACCTAGATAAGCAGGGTTAATATAAGACAAACAATAAAGCAGAAAACATTACCCCAATCAAGGAACTATGAAGGAGAAAACCAGACCTCTACCAACATTGGTAGGGCAAGCTACTAAATATAAATAAGGAGTAAACGTCTCACTAGCACTGAAAATGTTGCCTAGTTGAGTAATGAAACATCAGCAAGAAACAACCAAGCTTAGAGAGTACCAAGGACTTATAATTGCTTTTTACGAAGATCAGAGGGCACTTTTTATTATTCTTGTTTTCTTGTTCTTTTCTATTGCTTTTTCTTTACAGTGGTACCTCAGTACTCACTGTTAATTGGTTCCAAGAGGCATGATGAGTACTAAAAATTCTCAGTACCAAATAAATCGTATGACTTACCACGTTACCCTTTGTTTTAGCTGGGAAAAACTTCCCCTCAGTGACCTTCCCAGCATGACTGACTTCCTGTCCATTTTCTGCAGCCATCTCCCTCTTAATAATGCAGCTCATCAAGTACCAAACAAACAATGAGTACCAGGACAACATTTCACATCAAAATGTGTTGAATACCAAATTCTATGAGTTTTGAAACAGTGAAGTACCAAGGTACCACTGTATGTCTTTTTCACTTTTCAATTACTCCATTACTATTTCTTGAATCTTTAACTTAAAATGTGTACTGTTTTACTCTCTGAAAAAACTTCTTTAATAAAAATTGTGTGTGTATATAAAGAAAATTTACAGAAATTAATAAATCTCTTTATACAAAGATAGGTACATTATCAGATAAAGAAGGAAAGAATCTATTGGATAAAGAATAGATAATGCAGATGTGCTGAAAACATATCCAAAAATATTTCAAAATGAATGATATGTGTAAACTGTAATACCATACAGAAGCTAAATGGTCTCTAGAATATATTGCTGACAACAATTTCATCAGGAGCTGATGAAATCCTAGTTGAGCTGTTTAACATTTTGGAAGATAATCTAGTTAAAGTGCCAAGTGCGATTTGCACACAGGTATGAAAAACATAGCAGTGGCCAATGGGCTGTAAAAAGTTTTCTTTTTTCCAAAAAAAATCTACCCCAAAGAACACTCAAATTATCAAACTACGGCTTTTCTTTCCCATACTATTTTGAATCCAGATTTCAACAATACAGGAACAAGAACTTTCAAATGTATAAAATGAATTCAGAAGAGGCGAAAGTGCTTGAGATCATATTACTAGCATCTAATAGACAATCTGTTTGGCTTTATTAACTTTACTATGGGTTTGACAATGTAGACACCAACGAATTGTTGATAGCTCTTAAAATCATGGTTACACCAGCCCTTTTATCTGTTTGTTGAAGAATTTACATGATGACTAGGAAAGCAACAGAGAACACTTTATGGAGAAACCAATGATTCATAATTGGCATAGGAGCATGCCAGGATTGTATAATGTTACTTTATTTAATTAACATGCAGAATATATCATGAGAAATTATGGACTCAATGAAATATAAATTGGAATTAAAATTATAAGGAGAAGCATGAACAACCTTGTGGTGGTTGATGGTAGAACTTTGCTGCGCTTGAAGAAAGAAGAACTTAAAGAATACCTTACTGAAGGTTAAAGGAATCAGTGCAAAAGTCTACTGCTCAGATTTTAAAAACCACGATACCAAAATTCACACAACAAAAATAGATGGAGGAGAACATGAAGTAGTAATGGGCTGTATTTTTTTAGACTCAAAGATTCACATATGGCAGTAGTAAAAATGAAATAAAATGGCATCTATTATATAGGAAAAAGACTGTGATATGACTAAACAAAATATTAAAGGTCAGAGATGTCACCCAGACAACAAAGGTACATGCAGTATTGTCAATGCCATGGTTTCACCAGCTATAATATGATTATGAAAACTGCACCATCAAAAAGGCTGAACAAAGAAAAATGTCTTCGAGTTGTGGTGTTGGAAAATTTTGTTGAGAATATCTAAAAGTATGCTATTAGAAGGAACAGAAAGTTCCAATGTACTGTGTAAATGTAGTGTACATCTAAAAAAAAGTAATCAAATTCTAGATGAAATAAAGCAGAGTGCTAATTGGAAACTCAAATAAATTACTTAATTTTACTGTGCAACTTTAATGTTTTATTTCAATCAATTTAATTTTTGATTTATATCTTATTTTTAGGACTTAATTTCTAAAAGCCTCTCAGAATATTGGTTTTTGATGATTAAATAATTAGTAGAAACAAATAACAAATACTCAGTCTTACACATTGGCAACAAAAATCAGAACACCAAATACAAGCTGAGCGGATACGACCTCGTAGATGACCCTTTCTTAGCCAAAGACCTAGGAGTACTCATCTCAAATGAGCTAAGCCCCAGAGCTCACTGTAATAGCATTGCCAAAAAGGCATTAAGAGTTGTTAACCTAATTTTGTGAAGTTTCTTCTCCGGTAACATTGTACTGCAAACTAGAGCATATCAAACTTTTGCCAGACCAATTCTTGAATATAGCTTGTCTGCCTGGAATCCACACTGTATATTGGACATTAATATAATCGAGTAAGTCCAGAGGTATTTCACGAGAACAGTCCTCCACTTCTCTGCTCACAATAGAATAACTTATACCACAAGGCTTGAAATTTTGGGCTTGGACAACCTAGAACTATGTTGATTAAGGTCTGACCTAAGCATAGTACACAAAATTGTCTGCTACAACGTCCTGCCTGTCAATGACTACTTCAGCTTCAACTGCAATAATACGGGCAAACAATAGATCCAAACCTAAGGTAAACCGCTCCAAACTCGATTGCAGAAAATATGACTTCAGCAACAGAATGGTCAATGCCTGGAATGCACTACCCGACCGTTGTTACATCCTCAAACACTGATAACTTTAACCTTAAACTGTCTAGCATGGACCTCACCCCTTTCCTAAGAGGTCTGTAAGGGGGCGTGCATAATTTATTTATTTATTTATTTATTTATTTATTTATTTATTTATTTATACCCATTTCCTGTTCATGTCATTTATACTTGTTATCTCGTACATGTTTGGCAAACTAACTAAATAAAATAATAAATAAATAAATAAATAAATAAATAAATAAATAAATAAATAAATATAGAAGTTAAGTATTTTGGACACATAAGAAGATCATAAGGCTTGGGGGGGGGGGAAATCAAAGGCCCACAATGAAGAAGCTGTCGATAATCCTGGCAAAATTATGTCTGTTTGGTCATAAACTGTCCGAACTGAACAACAACGAAGCTAAAATGGGTAGTGGGAGTGAATCCTCCCTCCCATTTCTGATGATTGTTTTTATCCAAAGCTGAATAAAAGAAACATGAAGAAGTAGCCTGAAGGAATAACAAAGGAAAATGCCCTCAGGTAATGATCTCTCATTCAGACAGTGGTATGGAGAAACAAGCTTTCTAGTGAAATGCATGGATATATCTGGGCAATCCTAAAAGGGAGCAAAGTGTTAAAGGAGTTTTCCTTCATCTGTTTGCTTCCAGCTAGGTGTGAACCACACTTCTCTGGCCAAATGAGGTAGCCCTATTAGAACTGAATCAGGAGGAAAATATGGTTACAACTGGTAGACAACTACCTAGAAGTGTGGACAATTCAGAGACCATTGCAATTGGCACATTTGGATATTTTGGAATGAAAGCAACATAATGGGCTAGCAATAGTGTTGATTGACCACATAGCCATGGTATACCAGCACACTCACTATGTGATCATGGTTGGAAAATTACTGTGGGTAATTTGTCATGTAGTTTGTATTAACTCGGATCAGCTAACAAATAGAGAGATAACTTAACAACAAGAATCTACACAATCTATATCAGAAAGTTTTAGAACCACTGGTAACAGGGTTGTGAGCAGTTGGCCTGGACAGGCCCAAAGTGAGTGGTCTTTGGTTATTCCAGCCTTTTCCCTTTTAGATCCATAATAACAGCAGAATAGAGATGGGAAGTAGGATACCAAATGGTCAGTTCTGGAGCTTTAATGGAAAAAATTGAATTGGGTTAATATACGCAACAATTTCTAACTAAATGGAATCTTGTATACAGAAGATCAGCTAAAACAACACCAAAGTAGCAGCATCAATAAGAGTTGAGGGAAGGAAATAAAAGTTCACTAAGGTAATGAAGGTTTTAGAGATTCTTTGCAACCATCAGACTCCTAATTTTCATTCCATAAAGTCTGACTGTGGAAAGCTGAGGCAGGGCAATTTTAATGCATTGTAACTAAGAATAACCTAATAACCCTTCTGTACATTTCAATCTTTGATTCTGGGGCGAAAAAATAGACATTTCTTGAAGTTACACCATTTTTAATTGTTTATTAATGCAATAGTCAATAAGCCTGAAACATCAGTTTTATATACTTGGGGATGAAAAATACATTCTTTTAAATAAACTCTTAGGTCAGAGAAACAAGAAAAGCTGCAACAAAGCAGCCACCATCTCCTGTAATAATTTAACATTCAGTGTTAGCTTAGTTGAATTGTTACAGCTGTTGTTAATTGAGTGAGAGGCTGAAAAACTGCACTCTATAGCGGTGTGACCTGTATGTTACAAATATGCCAGCTGCTTTTTCTCAACAGACAGAGAGAGATTTCTGTAAGAAAATGTGCCAAAAGAAAGCAATACCTCAAATATTCAGCATGGGTTATTCTAAAGAAGTTATTGCACATAAATTGCCCTCTATTATTAGATTCCCAGTGATGCCAAAAGAGCAAAAGAAAAAAAAAAGATAATTCCATGTTTCAAAAACAAATGTTTTATATTTAAATAAAAGATAAAGAACAAAAGTTGGATATTTCTATCTCATTACTTGTTCTTGTAACAATAGTTTGAGAAAATGTCAATTGTTGTCAGTAACTGAATCCTGTAATCTGATCCAGACATTTATATTCTAGAATAGACTTCCAGAAGCTCAGAATAGCAGTTAATAACTTAAAGTTCATTGTTTCGTTCTTTTCAAAATGAAAATCTTAAGCTCTTTTCTGCCTTGTGCCTAAGAACCTTTCAGCAACCAAAATGCCGTTTGTCAAATTCATTTTTTACACATATGACCAGCAACACCTAATTTGCTTCCAATTATATCATCTCTTACTCTATGCTTGATATTCTGTCAAGGTTAAAAATTGAACATTTGTTCTACCAGCTTCAAATGCTGCCTTCATTGGAGCAAGGTGTATTTCGTATCATAATAGCAGAAGCTCTGATTGCAGCTCAGTTTTTAACTGTTCAAGCAAGCTTGTCCTAATCACAGTCCAGAAGAAGTCTACGAACACCTCTAGGTTACAGAATCAAGGGGCATCAGATAGAGGTAATGAGAGAAAATGGCTTCAGGGAAGAAGTTAATTGGGTATTTGCCTGGAAAAACGGTTTGCCTTAACAATACTTAAATGATCTTTTCTCAACGATTTATAGAATCCAGTGATGTGACTTTCCAGTAGCCAGGGCTGGTCATCCTGAGGAACTCCCTGGTCTTATTAAGGAATGGGGAGAGACACAAAGAGCTCTCTTTGTAATTGCTTATGAGTGCCCTTTCTGATACTGTGGGAAATGATCTCCTTCCTCAGAAAGCCCTGAGCAGTGAAGGACATTGCACTAGAGAGCCAGTGGTGATGGACTGAATGTAAAACAAATGAGAGTCATGTGTTGCTTTAGAAATCTTTGATGATTTAAGCAGAAGCATTTATGATACTTCAAATTTATATAATTAATAGGGCACAAGCTACATGATTAAAAAAAAATCAGTAAGGCTTTAAGTATAAAATTGAATAACGACCCAGATGATGTTTTCATAATACATGTTAGAACTTCTGTTTATAAATGAATCATTGAAAAATCATCTCTTTCCCTCATTTGTTTGTGTTCATGCACAGAATGAGACATAAGGTTACTTTTTGTCAATTTCCACTTTCAGGCATGTCTAACTTTGTGACTCTGCCTGAATCATCTTTCACCCATAATTTTGTTCTGCAAAGTCTAGAGTTTCCATTTCTAAAGCTTTATTGTTCTCTTAGTTACTGAAATACATTTTCACATCCTGCTGACAGTAGTTATGGCAAAGAGTTAAGCACACCAGTTTTCGAGGCTCTCTTTCTGAGCTTTGCTCCCATTATACCCCACACTCAAATGTATTTAGCATTCAGAAGACAGCAGCTGAGCAAAACAAAAGGGAAAAAAATATTTCCCTGCTATGAGCACCATCTCCTTCTCTTCCCTTCAGCACTTTTGCAAATGCCCAAGCTCTAAATTTCTCTTCTTGTATGCTCTCTAAAGCACAGCCTTCCTATTTTGCACAGCCACTACTACATCAGATCCGTTCTGCCCAAAATGCATTGGCCATGAATAAAAGAGAATACCTGTAGCTCAGGTGAATTTGGGGTCCTCAGTTCTCTGTGAGCCTGGTGGCTTTCTTGTAGACATTTCATTGCCAAGTCAGACAACTTCTAACATCACCAGGTCTAGAACCAATGATGTTACCTCACTTGATAATGGAACATCTGCAAGAAAACCACCAAGTTCAGAAAGCACCAAGGACCCCACACTGGCCATGTTTCAGTGGTAGCACCACTGATTCTTTCCCTGTAGCTTGAATGCAGTTATTTTGGGTAGCACTAAACATTGACTTGCAAGGTACTCCTTGATGATGAACGAAAAAATCCACTGTGTTAACTGTCAGGCAGTGACTGGAATCCCACTGTTATCTCTCAAGAAGTTAATGGGGCCGAGTCAAGCTCCTATAGTATCCTCATTCTATAAATGTCTGAAGTGACTCAGTGCCTCCTGGTATCTCTCATAATAGGTCTGAGGCAGTAGGGCTTAAACTACGGAAGCTGAGATAGTCTATTAGTTGCAGCTGTTTTCTGCAAAAGAGACTAGAGGTCCTAATAGCTGTAGTATTAGCAAAAAAGTGGGTTTCTAGCAATTCTGAGATTCCCAAAGCAGCAGACAAACTCAGAAATGCACATTCAGATTTATGAAAGTCTTCAGTGGAACAAAATATGCTTTGTTCCTTTCAGAATTCAGTGCCCAGCCTAGATTGCGTGATCAGCCTAAGGTTTAAGCATCCTGAACCAAGACCCCTATCAGATGTTTTGATCAATTAGAATGGTGGCTTTCTGCAGCTTTTATTCATTTGTCAGGTCTTTAATGAACAGGAGCAGCCAGTGACGTATGCTATATATGCTGATGCTGAGTAATAATATAAAAAGCATCAGCATTATAAAAGAAAATGCCATTGCCAAAATGAATATTTCGGCAGGTTCTCAAATACTTCAGAAGACAATGACATCTAATAATACAATAGAGTTAAGTACCTCTTGTGTTGACTATTTCCCTGAAAAAAAAAAAGCATTAAATCATACCTAATGGTGTTTTCACTTTATTTTTTTCTTTAGCAATTTTCTCACTCTTTGGAAGTCGTCTTTATTAATCACATTTTTAACTTGTCCATGCTTGATGTTATTCAACTTTAAAATGCCCAAATACTTGTTTGCTTCATCCTAATGGGTTCTGGTAGTTTGCTATTCGGCATTTCAGTTCCATTACTGTTCATGATTTAACTCACTATATTGCTATTGTAGCACATTTCTTTAGGCTAATTGTGTGCTAAAAATTCTTACAGTCTTTGTCTATTACTAGATTTCGATTGCTAATTTTCCATAAAGCTTCAGATCACCCACATAAAGCAAATATGAGATGCTATTAGAATTTTTTCTGCCTGATAGTCAAGATTTGTTTTCTTCAAAATCACTGTAAGTAGGATCATGCCAATGCCAAACAATAAAGGTGATAATGAATCACCCTGGAAGATGCCTCTTCTAACATTGACAAGTCCAAATTTTTCATTTCCAACCATCAATTCTGTCTTCCACTGCTTCATTATTTTTCAATGAACATTGTAATGTTTTTACTGACACCAGTTGTTACCAAACATTGAACAATACAACTGTATGATAATGAATCAACCCCCTTTTTATAATCAGTTCAGACCATAATACAAATTGGTTCTTCAGCTTTTGCAGTTCTACAGAACCATTTTTTTAATCAGCAGTTGATCTTTCATACCTCTGCTTTTCCTTTCACTGGGTCGTTTTGAATTAGATACAGTTTTCTAGTTATTTACAATGATGTCTAGTCGCTGATGCCTCCTTTTTATAGTATTTCATTACACTGTTTAGCTATAATTAGATGAACCAAAAATCATGCAATTGATCATTTATTGTTATTATTTCCTTGAGAATATACTAGGGATTAATCAAGCCCATCCAAATTCACATTGATGCGCCCACAGCTTGATGGATTTTTTTTCACTTTCAATTGGTGCACTAGTTAGGACCTTTGAGAGAGAGAGAGAGAGAGAGAGAGAGAGAGAGAGAGAGAGAGAGAGAGAGAGAGTGAGTGAGTGAGTGAGTGAGTGTCTGGTCAGAGAGACTCTGTCAGGCTCTAGATTGGATTACTGCAATGTGTTGTTCTTGGATTTGCCCTTGAAGACTTTGGAAATTTTAGGTGATATAGAAAATAGTAGACTGCTGAGAGCAGAGGGGTTGGTTCAGTAATGTTGTGCTTATCTGTAGGCACTGCAGTGGCTTCCAGTGAGTTTCTGAATACAATATAAGAAACTGGCATTAGCCTGTTTAGCTTACAGGGTATGGAAATAGAATATCTACAAGACTATCTCTTCCAAGTTGACCAGCCTATCACCAGTACAGAAAGAGAAGGTGATGGGTCCAGAAACAGTTTCCCATTACTATTCTGACCTAATGGAACAATGGAGGGATTCAAATGGCTCCCACTTTAGTAATTTTACAGAAAGCTGTTAAGACTTGCCTTTCTATCAAGCCTTGAGAAATAGACATCTGTGTTTTGCATGCCACCAGTACAGTAATACGTGCTTTCATTTTGACTGATTTGGTTTTATGTTTGTTATTAATGTGGTTACATGGTTTTTATTACCTTTTATATTACGTTATGAATACCATAGCATTTTATAATTTAATTATTCACTAGCGCTGAGAATATATATCTCACTTCAAAGTCAACAAACTTTGTTTCTAATAAAGTGCATTATACTGGAAGCCGAAGCTACCCCACTTTACTAGTACTCAAAAGCCAGAACTATACATATATACTTGTTCTTGTTTCCTCTTTGCCTTCATATATTCAGTATATTGGTGACACCAATGTGGTTTCTATATGGGTGGATGAATACTGATTCTGACCTAAATCTGACTGAGGTTTAATTGACTATGGTCTGTCCCCCTCTCTTTGACACTGTAATGACCTTGAAAGACAAAGTTAAGAGACACAGCCAAGGTAACAGTCAGATAAAAGGTGTCTTGCAGCAGGAGGTAGGCAGAGCAAGTAGCTCAGAAGGGGCCTTCCCTAGTTTCTTAGACTGTAAAGGCAATGGGGAGGATGGGGCAGAAATGTACTTTCCGGAGTCCTTGGTGCTGTCTGAACTTGGTTGTTTTCTTGCATATGTTTCATTACCCAAACACAAATGTGTTACCTAGTTTGGATAATGAAACATCTGCAAGAAAACTATCAAGTTCAGAAACCACTCATGTCAACCCCGAGCTGCAAATATTTTCCTTTAATATACTTTCAGACATGCAAGATTCTATTAATATAACCTTATAATAAGGTAGAGTTAGCTCACTGGCCAAGTTTCCTGTCTAGTACTACCTCGCAAGGATGACAAATACCAAGTATTATGTGTAGTTCACAGATGTAGATGGTGTCAGGGTGAACCAAAATTACATTCTCCCCCATTCAGACAGTTCTTAAATTAAATAGCGATTACAAGCCTCCCTGATAGATTCCAATGGTAATCCTTATCATATTGTATTATGCCAAGTTTTCAAGTTGGCATAATTTTTTGCACTTCTTTTGTAACCTATGATTGCTTTTTCTAAGACAAGCATTTATTCTTCCTGTGCATCTGAAATCTGTTTTCTTTTTTCATAATTCTACCTTAGAATGGCTATCTGATCAAACACAAAGTTTTAAATATATGTATATATAGTCAGATGGGAGAATAGGTTGCAATTGGTATGATTTTTTCCCCTTACAAATATGAGAAAATGGTGGATTTTTTAATATTGCCTTATACGTTTCTTTTTTATCATTATTATTACTGATGACTTCATTTTGTTTGAATTCAATGCTTCAGTTCCTTTGGGGTAAACTAATAGATTATGTATGCGATATTTGCCTGGCCCTGATTGAATTCATCTGGCGACTCTGAATGTAGTTCATATATTCATGTAATTGTCAGGAGACGAGCTGAAATTCTGAACTGCTAAAGGATTGGATATCACAATCATTTTACATTGCCTGGGACTTGAAGTTAGCTATTTTTTGTTACAAAGTTTATCTTTCTATCCCCAGTTAGGCTTAAATCCTTTTAATTATATTGTTGTCAACCCTGATTGAGGAAAATTCCTCAAAATCTGTGGTCTGGTTTTTATTTGTGTTTGAGGGGTGCTGCAGTGAAGGCATAGTGCAAAAAATTGCCTTAATACACAAATCTAGCTCTCCTTTGCTATGCCCCACTCAGAAATTAGATCTCAGTGTGGAACTTGGTAGTTCTGCCCTGCAATTAAGTTGCGATTGGTTTGCCAACAGGCCATACAATCCAATGCAACAGAGTCGGTTTTATATGCAGCTAGGTTTGTAAGGCTGTGGGCCATGTAATCTCACAATTGTTTTGCAAAGGGATTCTCGAGAAGTTGTGATGCACCTTGAGAAATTGCCAACATGGGCGACTTATTATTCCATCAAGCATGATGTCTGAAAATGAAGACACTGATTCATAATAACAGAAACTGCCTTGATAAAAAAAATAGTGTGAACTGTGAAATCATGATCAGATTTGCTTGCTTCAAGGCTTGCAAAGTTTCCAGGCAGGAAGAATGTCCATGTAAGGAAATGTATGACTCTAGTAAAGGTTATTAAACATACATTTGTAAGGAGTCACATCCAAATATATTACCCAGGATGTGCAAATCCATTTTACTGCCTGCTCTGCATGGTAGATTTCTATTTTGGCAGATTTATGTCAGGATTTTTAATAAAATATCCAGATATAATCCAGTTGATTAATTTGGGGTAAGGGTTGTTTATTTTGCAAAATGTCACTTGGTTATTCCAAGAATCATCAGAAAGAAGAAGCCATTTCCTAACCAAACTGCTAGGAGACTTACAACATTTGCACTGTGGAAAGCACAAAAAAGACATAAAGTGTATATTTACCCAAAACAAAAAAAAGGTCAGATTTTTTTTATTTCTTTTACTCCTTGAGGAAGGATGAAAGCTTGTTTCCCCATCTCACTCCCATGGATCAGTTGAGAGTGAAAAACTGAAATTGCTCCCGTCAGGGTCCATAGCAAAATGCTTTCACATCCCTATGTATCTCAGATGAATACAGGAAATGTGGAGGCTGAATGGTATCCTCTCTATTGTGCTGTGAAATAAGTCATTATTTTATTAAGAATCATTAGCGTCTGCTATGCACATGGGAGCACTTTGTTATATTCCATGTGCATGGAACTTCTTGTACTATCTAACGAAGCCTCTTTCGATCTTCACAAAAGTTATTGTTTCTTCCTCCTCATATAATCCCTACATTTGAGCAGATGTAGGAAAGGAATATGGTATCCAAAAATATCCCCGTGAATCAAATTAGTTTAATACCTAGCAATAGCACTTAGACTTGTATACCGCTCCATAGTGTTTTACAGCCCTCTCTAAGCAGTTTACAATAGCAGCATACTGCTCCCAACAATCTGGGTTCTCATTTTACCAACTTCGGAAGGATGGGAGGCTGAGTCAACCTTGAGCTGGTCAGGATCGAATTCCTGGCATTGGGCAGAGTCAGCCTGCAATATTGCATTCTAACCACTGCGCCACCATGGCTCAGTTTACATTTAAATTCACAGAAAACAGGAAATGTAAATCTTGGTCAGCTAACTTTTTTTTGTCTTTTTGTTCATGTGTGTAGCTCAAGCTCAACATTAATTTGGAGATGATACCAATCATGCCATGCCATAGCCCTTTCAACAAATCTTCTGCAAGATTTGTTAGGTGACAGATAAAGGAGGGAAGAGAAGTCAGATGGGCAAACACAGTAGTATGACAAGGGCTTGTAGGAAAAGATATGAGGTCACATCTAGTAATCAAATCATTTCTACCAACCCCGCTGACACAGTGGATAGACTTAGACTTAGAATGTACAGTAATTGGCATTCATTAAAATGAAATTTCATTACATACAGCTCTCAGGGAGTCACCACCTCCAATATACACTACAGAAACATGACAAATAAATACAATATTATGCATATACCCACATATATTATATAACACAGAGAAACAACACAGTTCAGATGTATACATGTACAGTACATGGTGAGAGAAATGAATCTTGTGAGTTTGCCAGACAAATGGCCTAGGGAACAAAGCTGTTACAGAATCTGGTAGTCCTGCTAGAAATACTTCAAAACCTCTTCCCAAAGGGGAACAACAGAAACAGATTGTGAAGTGGGTGTGTGGGGCCTCTAACAATGCTTTGAGCTCTAAAAACATAACGCTTATAAGCAGTATCCTGAATGACAGGAAGCAAACTCCCTATAATCTTCTCGGCAGTCCTTACCAATCTCTGAATGGACTTTCTCTCTGAGGCACTTATTCTCTCTCTGATAATTGTTCTTAGCATATGTCAAGAAGCTAGTTTAATGTGCAGCTGAAAAGGAGAAAGAACTCAGAATAAATAGGACTCTGCTATGATTGTACCATTTACCAGATATCCTGAATAAGAGGTTATTTTCTCTAATGATTTATAGGTAATCTTCATTTAACAACCACAATTGGCAGTTTGGTCCCTAAGCAAAGTGGTTGCTAAGTGACATTTGTGCTTACAATCTTACTTCAGCTTTCCTTTGCCCTACAGACCTGTTGTCAATGTGAGGATTGGTCATAAAGTTACTTTGTTATCTGTCATAATTACAAACAGTCATTAAATGAGGCCATCACTAGACCAAGACTACCTGTATAATGAAGCTTACAAAGAACCCTAATTAACATTTGACGTACTGTATGTGCCATATGTGATTGTCTTCAAACGAAAGTAAAATTGTAAAAAAGGAGAAAAAAAACCAGCTAGCCCAGTATGCTATATGTGTTTATTTAACTAATTGTGGCTCATGAAGAAGCAAAGCTAAGTGAAAAATTGCATGTTGAATAAATTCAGACACCAACCAGCTGAAACTAAGTGCACTGAAATATTATTGATATATTCCTTCTTTTTTCCAGTGATCGTCCATCTATTGGAACTGCTGATCGCATCCAGAAGTTACGGAAAGAGTATCATCAGGCAAGGAGAGAAGGTGTGCCTTTATATGATGACGAGGAAGGTAGAGGAAGATCGTCTGATTATGATCCGCATTGGGTAGGTGCTCAAAATCTATTCAAAACAATTTAATCTATTATGTTTGTTATGCAAATAATGGAGAAGTATATATAGGCTTTGAAAAATAGAAAAATAGTTACAGATCAATCATTATTCTGCTCATAGACCAGCTTTTAAAAAATTATCAATCCAAGGCTTAATGGCTAAGCATTATATTAATACATTGTTTTAACCATATTCAACTAGCTTAACAGCCACACACCAGATATAAATGAAAAGTGAATAACTTTACCAAGCACCTCCTGTGGGCAAATGTGAGGGTTTTCTTCCTTTTTCCTTGTGTTAGCCTTACTTTATTACATGCAGTCATGAAAACAAATAATGGCATTTGATTTATTTCTTTTTTTCCCCTGGAACTTTGATCAGTGCTGTCCCCTCTCTGCTCTGTCATTCTGGGAAATTCTCAGAAGCTTTCAAAATCAAAATAGTCATTATGCTAAATAATTAATAGAACAGTCTCCCTTGGCTTCTGAAGGCACCAGGTAGGTAGCATTTCTGTGTAAATCTGTTCCTTGTTCTGCTCCCTCTGCTATTATGCATTAAATTCTTCCAAGAGCCTGGAAACCATCTTCTTATCATGGGATCTTGGAGTAGTGATTACTGACATTGTTAATATCAATTTAATCAAAATTGTATATTCATTTAACACTGAAAATTTTAAACACCATTTCTTTATATCAGCACCTTGTATTCTATGGATTGTCTCACAAATCTATTGCCCAAGATGAAGTGGATTTAGGATTAAGATGGTGCCAAATATTCACAAAGCAGTAATTTTGATGTAAAGCTGGAGATTGTATGGAAGCCAAGATAATCCAGGGGGTGCTTAACACTGTATACATTTTTGTCCACACTTATTTCATTTTTAGTTCCATTGAAACAAAAACATCATAAAAACTTTGATGGTCACACAGCTGAGTAGGGAATACAGCATCAGTCAGATGATGTCTCCATACCAAATTGCCAATGGAATTTGAGTGGATTTTGAGAGGGAGGAACAACTGCAAATTCTTGTGCTATGTTTGAAGGCATTACTTTATTTAGTTTATTTAGCATAATGAGAGCTTCTTAGGAACAGGAGGAAATGGGATTAGGAGAGGATTGATTAAGTTTATGAAAAAAAGAGAAACAAATCAAGTGCCTAATTTGTAGTTGTGAATTATTAATAGGTTTTTCTTCTTCATGTATGAATTGGTTCTTTTTAAAAAAGAGTCTAAAAGGATATTCAAATTGTTTACATTTTCTTGAGTTATTTATTTAGTTATGATTGTGTGTGTGTGTGTGTGTGTGTGTGTGTACATCCATATCCACACACACATGCTTTCCCTTTATTTCCTCTTTTATCTTTTTTATGTATATATGATGAAGATGATGCATTGAGCACAGGGCAATGGCTCTGTGTACTTTAAGATAACACATTGCCCTGAAGAGTGCAATAAAGAGACTGAGAAACTGCCATCCCATTTGGCTTCTGAGCACGGCTGGTGTTCATGTTATTCTTCACTTTAAGCTCCAAAAGATTTGCTCTTCGTTTATGATTGAGTCTTCCTTGTAATTACACCAAATCCATTTCGTTTTGGATCAGGGAGACTATATGGTACTTCCAGGTTTTAATTCAGTGCCCATGGGAATACTGAGATGTCCTCTATACAAATCAGTTTAAATAATATTTCAGTAAGTCAATCTACTTGACCAAAAATATCCAATTTTAGCACACAGCTTTGCTTGGATTGTTTTTTCCTAATGAAATCCTATAAAGAACAAGTCCACATTCCCAAAACAGATGGTGAAAAACAGTTGATATTGTGACCAGGTCAGTGGTACTTTCAGAGCTGCCTAGAATTCTCATTTCTTATCAAATCTTGAAGAGCTTTATTACCTTTTTGAGTATGGCCCCATTGAGTCTCTGAAGCTTCACAAAAGGCCCTTCTTGGTAATCCCTTTTAAGCTGATTCTATTAGGTGTAATGCCCTAAGATTACTGATTCCCAAAACTCCATGTTTCCTGTGAGAGGAGGGGTTGTTAATCAAAGCACCCAAGATAGCTTTAAAGCTCTCAAACTGATTAATATCAGAAAACTTCAGTTGGTTTCATTTCTCATTCAAAGGCACATGTTGTAACATTAATTCTATAGATTTCACACTGGAGGAAAGAGATGTACAACTTTAATGGCAAGGGGTGGGATGGGGGGGTGTACAATGAGTATTTCTCGAACCCTGCTCTTTCCTACTTAGGTTTGTGTAGAATGTTGGATAGTACCTTGTACCTGTAAATCTCTATCAGACTACGGTTTTGTGTTTGTTTGTTTTTAAAATTGAAAAGCAAATTTTCTCACACCAAAGAGCAAAACAGGAAACCTAAAACAGGATACATAAAGTAATGGAAGCATATCTTTGTGAGCAATTCACCTTTAGAGCTTCATATCTATATCTATCATCCCGAGTTTTTCTAGCCTTGGAAATTATCTATCTGTGTCAGGAGAGGAGTATATGAAGAAAAATATTTAGAACTTTCTCCTTCACCTTCCTGTCATTGGGTCCTTGTTTGTTATAAGAGTGAAGGAAACTGAGGCCCATAACTGAGATTAAATTGATAACTTATTGGAGCCTGCATATGAACGGGCACATCTCAAGAGGCAGGAGGAAATCCTGCTGTTAAAGGTTTTTCCTGACCTCCATATGTGACATGTATGTATATTGTGTGTGTGTTTGTGTATAGAAAGAGAGATGTTTCAATTATTCCTGTTACCTAAGCCATAGTTAACTTTATACTATTTTCCTAATAGATAGCAGGTGCTGTAATTATGGCTCCCCATCTAACATAATATTCAATCTGGTTTTCATCTAACACCAACAGCAATCTCAAAAGTGTGATATACTGTTGAAATACAATATGTACAATTTATAAAATATATAAAAATTTAAAAATACCATTAAAAAGGATATCACATTACCTCACAAAAACAATTTGAATATCTAGAGTAGAATAATATCTTCATTAAGTCAATCAGCCATTACCTTTTTGTGTGACCTGGAGAGAAATGAACCTGAAATCTTCACAATTCCTAGTAGGCATTAATCAAATCAGTTATTATCTTGTTCTAAATTAATATTGACTAACTGTAGGCTCCTTAGTTTTAACCTAATCTAGTTGTTGATGTTTTTTCCTTCCCCCTCCATGCCCAATTGATTTATTTATTGTTATGTGTAAGTGTCTTATTTAAGAAAGTTTCCTTAGAAAATAAATATGCTTATATAGAGGTCTTAATGATAAAACCTGAAGAGATGTCAGTATTGTATTCAGCCGTTACTCCATTATCAGTGCCATTCTGATCAACTGGCGCCCCCAGATTGAGGTAGAAGAAACCTTAAGGAATAACATAAAGAATAAATGATAACCTTGTAATTTAATCATTAGAATGGCAAGCCATCAACATTCAATTAGAAACCAACAGCAGTATTGTTCAGAGTAACACCCCCCCCCCCTCAGCCGCAAGGTGCCTTAAAAATGCCAAAAGCAGCCTAGCTTTTGTCTTTACCCTTAAAGAAGGTCTCTTCATTAGAAGGCAGTCAGAGAGCCTATGATCTTTCTTTTAAAGGTTTAAAATACTTTTTTTAAAAAACATCATAGCATGTTCCAAATTGGCATGTTATGACAGGATGAAGTGTATACAGAAATGGATGCATTTAGGCATCCAGACTGAAGAATTGCTCTCATCTAGCCTTTAAGAGGGTCAGAGGCCCATTTGGAACTGAAGACTATCCTTGGATTTCAGTGGGAAAGAGAAGTTGGGCATCATCAGCATACAGGTGGCATTGAACACCTGGGGCTGTACTTGTAAGGATTTTGATCTAACCTTGAAGCCAAATTTCCTATTAAATGTGCTGCATTTCCTCCTATTAACTTAGACACAAACAAATGGAAAAAGACAGGAAACGGAAGATAGCTTGAGTCCTTGGTATAAAAAAGAGGAGTTCTTTATTCTTTCTCAGACTTTTTTGTAAATGAACTTTTGAAGATACACTGAGGCTGCCAAGTAATCTACCCATTGAACTAGGCTTATACCTATGCCTATGCCTAGGTAAATGGGGAAATGTGTCTTTCGGAATCTGGTAGGTGCCCTTGAGTTGAGCCCAGTTCCTCATGACTTCATCCATGCAGCTTTTGGGAAGTGGTTTGCCAAGAATGCCTTCTGGCATTTTTTTTTCAATTTGCCCAGGCAGGGTCACCTAGAGAAGGAGTGCCAATAAGAGCAGAAAGGTGGGTGTGAGCAGGCAGTAACAAAATTGCCTCTTTTTTATTTGTGCGCAATGCATGTGGTGTATGCTAAAAGGGGGAGTGTCTTTGATTGCCTAAGCATGGCCACCATTTTGATGACATTTACCTATAAATGTCATCAAAACACTGCTGATTACAGCTCTAGAATTATCTTTTTGTCCTCCATTTAACCAGACAGATCCTGCTTAGCATTTGAGACCAAAGTTGGTTAGATGCTGTCTGCTTCCTTTCCTTTTTGGTTGGATTTCATATGTTTATAAAGGAATATTTTTGATTAGCCCCAGCAACTCTTATGCATTCTCATTTGGGCTGAAAGCATTGATTCTCTACAGGTGCATGTGCACACATCCACAATGTAACTTGGAATTAGTAATCTCTTTGCACATTGGTATGGATTGTTTAACAGATCTCATATAGAGATTTGGTTACTTTATCATCTTAGCTGTGTCCTTTGGCGTGGCATTAATTTCCTCCCTGTTGCTTATCTTTTGGTCTTCAAGAACTGCATAAAACACAGTAATTGTGCAGTTCTTCACTGGTAAGATGGATGCAGTCTGCATGACAATTTCCTTTTATAATACCTTGTTTATAGCCAGTCTCATAACTCTTTTTTTCAGCTGTTTTGCAAATCAGATTTAAATCTCGATAAATAACACCTTAAGAAATAATTATGGCCTTGTTATTTGACTTTCCTTGAGCCATTTGTGGTCTTAAACTGATATAGTCCGGCAGGAAAATATGGCCTCTCAACAGATTTTAACAAAATTTTTTGCAGCACGCTGAGTTTTGGTAGTATCCAATTAAGTTATAAAAAGAAAATCATTCTAGCTCATATTCAAGGCCAAAAACTTTATTATCCATCTGGCATGGAAGCAGACATCCCCTCCTGCCCCCTTGCAAAAGTTGTAGAGAGGAAAAAAAGAGTTGAGAACTGCATTATTTTTTCCCCATATTGTGTCAAAAGGTTCTCGGCTTTCTTACTTGGACTAAGAAAGAAGCTTTTTGTGCATAAATGAGCAATTAATTCCAACTTCAGGGTGTTGAGTTTTGAGTAGGTTAGGTATTCCTAAACCACAAACAGTTGTAAAAGAGTGTGAATGTTTGAAGTGACATTGCAGCTCACAGAGAGTAATGGCATTCTTGTCTTCTCCTGCAATAGAAGAAATGACAGCTTTATAGAACACAGGATCCTACTGCAGAAGCATCCTATGAATTCAAGCATGGTCTTTTTGAAAAGCTCCTGCCTGGTGAAGTCAGTTGCACAATGCTAATTCATAACTGATTTTCACAGGCAGTACTGTAGCTACAAATATGCCACATTAGAAGGAAGAACCCTGGTTCCTTGTTTTGCCACCAGAATGACATTGTGGAACATGTTGTTCTTTCCAGCAGAAAAGGAATGACATGACTTTTCTATGGCTAATGCTTGCCTTATGCGGACTCAATTAGGCAAGTCATAATTCTCAAGCTTGGTATTCTCAAATTTGGTATTTCTCCCATTCATCCTCTATTATAGGTTTAGTGCAGATGTGCAATAGATTGAAATTTATATAAATTGAAACTACAAACACTACATAGGTTTCACTGTTGCCAACTAAAGCATTGTTGGGGGAAGAGGGAAATAAGAAAAGGAAGGAGAAGAAAAGAAAGAAAAGAAAAGAAAGACATCTGTAAACTTGCTTCCAGTCCTTCCCTTTCCAGAAAAAAAGCAACAACACCTGGCAGTGATGCTGCCTCTTTGTTTGCTCATTCTGAGTATTGGTGAAGACTGAGTCAGAAAGAGCCATATCTCTACCACCATCCAAGGAGCAGGACACAGTAACTGAAGCTTATTTAATCAGCCTGAAAGTTTGAGAGCGGCAAGTAATTGACTCTATCACAAGCAGCAGCACTAAAGCTGGCAGGCAACCAAGAGAGAACAGAATCCTTTCCTCTATCCTACCTCAGCGGATTGCCCAAAGAACACTGTGGCCGGAATTTGGCAGCAGAATTTGGAATGTCTCTGTTGGTGCTTGGCAGAAGAAGTAATGGGGTTCACTTTTTAAAACCATCAGGATGTGCACACATTGATTTCAGATCTATGAATCAAATTGTTTTTACAAAATCCCCAGTTTAAGTGGGAAACTTTAAGAGAAACTCAATAAATTAAGATAAGGATGCTACAAAAACAATTGTTCAAGTGACAAAGTCAACATTAAGGGCAGATGTGTTCCTCTTTCTTCTATATGCTTAAAATATTCATCATGGTTAGGCCATAAATTTCCATTGGTAATAGCCCCACAGCTGACAAATTGCATTACTACTAAAGGTGTTCAGTAATTGTGTGGCTGCACGTTAAACTACATCAGAAACAGTGTTCCTTTTAGCTTCTAATCTTAAAAAGTAGTGACTACGTTGTTATGAAGTAGTTGCAAAGTTTAAACAGCTTGAATCCTGCTTACCCCACCACTACTACCCAGCCCCTTTTCTCAGGAAAAATGTGAAAATTAGAATTCATCGCTTGGTGTTGTATAAACCAATTATCTGTGAATATAAAAAGGCTTTTTAACAAACAAGTGGCATTGTTATAATTATTTTAAATGAAAAATAAAGTCAGTGCCTGAGACACCTAGAGATTGTGTGGATAACTTTATTAGTTTCCACTTCAAGATCTGTGGTACAGATGCTAATCTAATAAGAATACATTATGGAATAGAACAAAATAGGACAGGAGAAAACTTCATTTGCTAAATCACTTCCCTGTCAAACTACAAATCTAACCTTTCTGTCAAAGGCCATTACTCCCCACTCCCCCCCATGCCCAGTTTGCATTAAATGGATGGATCTGCCCAGTTCTTAGATAATTAAATACTGGTCATATTTCCAATTTTTACACTATCATTTTGGATGTACTTAAATACATGAATTTATTGGATTTTTCAAAAGAGAATCCCATATGCTTAGGCAATTTCCCAACTGAACCAAAAGGCGGGACAAAGAGAAATTAGGCATTAGAATCATGGTATCGTGTATTTTATATAATTGTTGAGTTTAAATGTCCTTTAAAGATAACAAAATTCTGTTCAAGTAGGAGCTACTTTTTTGTTTCTTTGTTCATGAGATTTAGAGACTGGCCAATTCCAAAATGATTCCAGGAGGCTTACACAAAAGTAAATATAAGAGGAAAACAGAAAGAGAAATCCCATAGATCCAGATAACACACTCCCTATAATAATAATAAAGGATCACTGGGACTGCACAAACACTTACCTCATGGCCCGGGCGAACAGCTAGGTTTTAAAAGACATCCTAAACATGATATCTATTAAATGACTATCCAGAACCTTCATATGCTGTCTGTCTTGCTGGCTGATTGCTTATACAGACATTTCACCTAAACCTCCTGCTTTTACTGTAGTTCTCACCCACTTGTGGTGGTCCTGCCCACCCCACCTCCTGTATTACAGCCCTTCAGACATTGGAGGGATAAGATGTGCTATTATTTCTTCTTTGATCATCCTTTCTGTTAACTGGAACATACGCATTTTCATTCAGGGCCCTCTCCATCTCATTTCAATTTGTTACAATCCCTTTTGAGCTACAGTGCCCGGAACAGGGCCCAATATTTCAAGTGGGTCTGACCAAGGCAGAATAGAGTAGAATTTCTTCACATGATCTGGACTTTATTAGTCCTCTTAATACCTCCCAAGAGAGCATTTGCCTTTTAAACAGCCGCCTCAAAGTGCTGGCTTATATTTAACTTATACTTGAAAAGGCCTGCCTAATCCTTTTTTTTTTTGTCTACTACTGCTAAGCCAAGTCTCCCCCATCCTATACTTTTGACTTTCATTTTTCTTCATTTCAAAAATCAGCTCGATTTTTCATATCTGTATTCTATCCTATTCATTTCAGCTCACTGCTCAAGACTGGATGTTTGTTTTGCTTTTGCTTTTTGTCTTTTCTCTCTCTTTTAAAGTATTAGTTGCTCCTTCTAGACTTAATGAGTGTTCCCTCAACACACTCACACAAGTTGCAAACTGTAGATAAAAATGTTGACACAGCACCAGGACTCTCCTCACAATACTTTTCCTCCAATCCAAAGTGGAATGATTTAATGAACACTCATTCAGCCAATTTTGGACCTAAGAGCATCTAGCCCAGTGTTGGCGAACCTTTTCAGCATTGAGTGCTAAAACACGTGCGCCCGTGCGTCCTGGAAACCAGAAGAGCAGTTGCCCAGTGTGCATGCACACACTGGGAAGATGATCTTCTGGTTTCCAGCACACGCACCAGTCACCTGGTCTTCCAGTTTCTGGAGTCCATGCATGTGCAAAGATCAGCTGGCACACCAGAAACCAGAAGATCATGTTCCCGGGGCACACATGTGCACCTGGTGGTTGCTCTTCTGGTTTTAGGCTCTCCTGCACACATGAAGACCAGCTGGCCATGGTGCCAGAACCCAGAAGAGCAATGGACAACAGCTCGTATGCCCAGAGAGATTGCTCTGCATGCCACTTCCTGTACATGTGCCATAGGTTCGCCATCATGAATCTAGCCCATGTTTCTCTGTTTTTTAAAGAGAATATCAGGAGATGTTCCTCTGTTGCAAGATTTGCTGAGCTCTAAGTATATCTACAGTGTTTATCTGACCAACTAAGCTAATAATTCTATAAAGGAAAAAAAAGGTTAGTTTCTGGAATTGTTTCTTTGTGAGAACCAACAATAGTTGTTCCTGTTCATTACATCACACCTATGCAATGATTCATCCTTCTAAAATGTTTTCCACCCATCAGGCTGACAAGTCTATAGTTTCCTGAGCATTCCATCTCTTTTTTAAGGTTAGGAATGATATTCACACTCTACCAGGACCTTGCTAACCCTCAGTAATTATTAATGACGGTTCTCCAGAACCCTCTGCTAATTTCTTCAGTACCTTGGGATGGAATCCAGCTGACCATGGAGTTTTGAATTCATTTAAGTTAGTTAAGTTTTGTCTTACAATTTTTCTTTTCTATCTTAAACATCATACCCCAAACTCTTCAGCTCATTTATTTATTTATTTAAGAAAATTTGTGTGGTCATCCAACTCACTCTCAAGTGACTCCCAATGGCTTACACAGATAAAAACCCAATACAAAAACAGTAACAAGCAATAACCCACACTCTCCTGGCAACAAGCAATCCATTAAACAAGTCGAAATCCAAAACTAAAGTAATTTTTAAAAAACTGAATGCCACCATATTCTGTCATGTGCAGATCTAAAAGTTGGTGTCTGTCTGTCTGTCTGTCTGTCTGTCTGTCTGTCTGTCTCTCTCTCTCTCTCTCTCTCTCTCTCTCTCTCTCTCGGTACTTCTCTCTCATCATCTATGGATAATAGAGATATCTATTAGATTTATAGCTCACCTTTTTGAGGAGCTCAAGACAATATACAGTACATGACATTTCCTCCTTCCATTTTTCTCCTCAAAAAATATACAGGTAGTCCTTGACTTATGGCAGTTCATTTGGTGACTGTTCAAATTTACAGTGGCACTGAAAAAAGTGACTCTTGACACTTTTCACACTTACAACCATTGCAGCATCCCCATGGTCATGTAATCAACATGCGGATGTTTGTCAACTGGTTCATATTTATGACATTTGTCCTGGGGTCATGTGATCAGCTTTTGCAAACTTCTGACAAAGTCAATGGAGAAGCCAGATTCACTTAATTACCATGTTACTAACTAAATAACTGCAGTGATTCATTTAACAACTGTGGCAAGAAAGGTGGCAGAATGGGGCAAAACTCACTTAACAAATGTCTCATATAACAACATAAATTTTGGACTCAATTGTGGTTGTAAATCGAGGACTACTTTAGTATACATACTGTGTGTGTGTGTGTGTGTGTGTGTGTGTGTGTGTGTAAAATTCAGGACTTCTTGAACATAGAGCAAGAATGATTGGTTCAAAACATCACCAATGGAGTAGAACCAGTCCTATGCCACAATGGTCTATTTTGTGTAGTTCTGAATTGCATATTCACATTTGTAATATTGATGATCTGCACAGCGTGAAAGAGAAAATGTAGTAATATCCTAAGATGTCGTCTCCTTTTCAAAGCTCTGTAGGAATTACATAAAATCTAAAATGCTTCTGCTGGAATTTGCTTATCATCCTAAACACACATTCATAATGTTTGCTACTGATAGTTTAAGCAACATAGTTCAGAACGAGTACTACAGTTATGTCATTTTGAAATCTTAATTCAAATGTTTGGGCAATCATTTTACTATTTGTCTTGCTTTCAATGAACTGTATGTCAAACATTCACACTTGAATGAAGTTTATAAGATATCCTGCATTTTGTTACATTTTAAACTTTTCAAGGAAAAAACAATACATGTTTTGACATTCTTTTCCAATTTGAGGCTTCCATTTGTGAAAACAAGACTTTTGTGTCTTTTCAATATTTTAGTTCTTTCCTAAATATCTGGGAGAAATGATGAATTATGTAGTTTTAAGGAAATAATAATAATACTAAGAATTTGATATTGGAACTAGCCAAAAGTCATTTTTTTCATGAAACTATATTAGTAATGTTGGAAAAATAGAATTTGAATTGTCATTTTTAACAAAGAACTATCAAAACCTCATTTTTTTTAGAACAATACATTTTCCAAATCCTCTGAGCCATCAATGAATGGATGTTTCCTGCTGGTATTCCCTCTTCATTATTATGTTCCATTCATCCAGTGTAACCATATATAACTTTTATTGGTTCAGCCATATTCATTTCATTGGAAGATAGCATATTCATTTATTGGGGAGGGGGAGAATATATATACAGATCTGCTTCCTGCCGAGAAATTACAATACTCCTTTGGAGCTACTACTATATAATGGTAAATGGGGAAAAATACAATTTACTTGTATTTGAATGTGAACTTGTGTGTTTTCCCATTTTCAAACTAATGCACAAGCTGAAATTTCATCACCATTTCATCATATTTCTGAATCCCATAATTCAATTCAATAAAACAAAATTGTACTAAGGATAATATAATGAATATATACAAGAAAGGTTATATTAATATTTCCGTAAATTGGGTATATTTATTGGGTGTATTAGACAAAATTGCAAAGAAAAATGCATGTTTGTAGGAATAATAATCGATGCAAAACACACATTATTTTTAGTGCAAAATAATTTCAGTTAACTTGACAGATGTGCAAAATAAATCACAAAACACGGAGAAACCAAATCAACATATTTGTCATTTCTAAGCTATATATAAAGTGCCCTAAGAGACACTGTGTTTAGGTGTTAAAATATATGTTGCCTTTGTTCATGTGCAATATTGTTAAAATTTATATAGTAAATGTAGATAATGGCGATTTTATTTGGTGATTAAATCAAAAACGTTGCATTCATAAATAATTTCCAGCTTAGAAGGAATAGATCATATTATAGCAGTTGCTACTTACAAGATGTATTGATTATAAATCAAGTATTGGTTTAATTTACAGTACCATTGTTAGTAGTCTTCTTCTTTTAGGTACAGTATCCAGAAAGGCAAACTCTTATTAGAATAATGGGAAACTTGACTGTCCGGACATCATCCAAAACAGATCCTTGCTATAGAATCATTGCAAGAGGCAGTACAGTATCAAAAAATATAGCTACCAGGTGCAACAGAAAATTAATGTTTAATATTTATTCTTGAATTCAAAGATTAATTTCTCCTGATACGAGTTTAATAACCAAAGAAATACCAGTTAATTTCTACTCAGCCACTAAGTTTAAATTGATTAATACAGTACATCTTTCCTTTAAATGTTACGTTCACAAGTTTTGAAATAATAGCAATAAGACATGCTGGCATGACCTCTCTTGAATCTCCTCCCCACCTCCTCCCAAAAAAAATCAAGTTCTGTCATTTTGATGCAAATTGTACCTTTGGAAATGATGGCCTGAAAAGAAAAGGTTTCCATGGTAACCTTAGGGAACCACATAACCTGTTTATCATAACTTCTCTATGAAGAAAATTGCAGAGGAGACTGCTTTGAAGTCAGCTGTATTTTCCTGCAATCCTCTTTCTAAACTTAAGGGCATTCATTTTTTTATATACATAAAGAAAGGAAGGGGGGAAGCTCCTTCTGAAAAATCACATTTGGCCCATTAAACAATTGGTGCTACATTCAATTTGAAAGCTAGACTTGCCTTCTGAAAAAACAAATTTAAAAATTAATACTTCTAATAGGTCTCTGCCCCACTGTCCTCTTTCTCTTCCCTTTGACTGCATGCTATGCAGTCTCAGCCTTTCCCAGACAAGAGATATTGTTTTTTGCTTTGTTGTCCTGTTTTGTCATTTGAAAGGAAACTGTCTTGCTCTGTTTTGAGAGTTTGTGGTATTATTGCATATGACTACTGTAGCTGGGCTGAAAAAATCCAGGTAAGCACCAAAAATGTAGAGATTATTGGACCTGTTAATTTGAGATCATCTGGATTTTTTAATTGAGATGTTGTAATTCACTTGTTGAAAGACAGAATTATGTTGCCTATTCTTTAAATTCAGAGGGGACACCAGTGATCCAGTTGCAAGGCAAAGTTCATGGAGGCTAGAATCTTTGTTTGTTTGAAGCTCTATATTAACTTCATATTATTTTCTATGGTCCTTATAAATTTGAAACAGATGTTGCAGCCTTCTCTTCAATTGTCTTGTTTTGAAGTGTCATTTGAGATGGCCAGCTGACCAGACTTGACCCCGTCTCCAGTGAAGTTTAGCACTGGAGTCCCAAAAAGGGCATTGTCCATCTGGCATCCATCTGGTAGCAAAAATGGTAGATAGCATTAGATCACACAAATATTGTTATCAACTGTTAAAGTGATATCAGCAAGGGAGGGAAAGTTGTCTCCCAGTCATGATCACAGGCTTAAAGGAACTAAATCTTTAGCACTTGGAAAATTTAATCCAGTGTAATTTTTTTTTGTTTAAAGTCAGTTCTTATGGAATTCAGCTAAAATCATCTTCTGCTGATAGCTTTGATAAATGTTAATGCAGACCAATTGAATTTTGGCGATGTGCTTTATTTACATACTCCCACTGAAGTTTAGAGAGGGCTTTTTGCCATAATTATTTAAGGTGGAATGGGGAGACAAGCAGAAGACGAGCCTTTTTTGTTTACCCTCTATCCTATCTATTTTTAAAAGGATTAAGGTGGATTTATTACTCTAGCCATTAACATTCCATGAATACTGTTCTGGTTTGTTATTAGATTAGAAGAAAAGCATGCAAGGTTAAAGTTTAACAGCAAAAATATTATTTGTTTTATTCAGGGTGGATTGCAATGTAAGGCATTTGTCATTCTGTTCCCTACCCCATTTTTCCCCGCTCTGGTGATGGAGTATCCTGATTTGTGCACTAACTAAATGTTTAGAATGTAATAATGCAAGGATTATTGCCCGTGCTTTCTACTCATGAGAGTCTTTAGCAAAGCAAGACTCCTAGAGACAATGAAATGCTGTTTCCCTTGTGTGTGTATCTGCCTATATGTGTATTTTACTGCCTTTTTTTCTCTGCTTGATCTGCAATTCAGCTTTAGATCCTGCTGTGACATGCATACTCTCGCAGCAGCATGTAGCCATGTATGACAGTACAGTGAATCATGCTAAATATTAAAAATAGAGTGAGAGATCCAGCTGCCCATTGCCAGTTAATGAACTGAGAAGTTTTGCTACTTTCTTTTCCCTCCCTCCAAAGTCTCAAGCCCAGATTTGTGGTTCTCACTGCTGAGATTCACTGCTGACTTCTACAAATGTTTTGCATAGCTTAAGTTGAAATTTTACCCTCTGAGAGTTCGAGCGCTGATGTGCTGAGCGCAAAATGCTCAGGTTAAAAGTTAATGTAATGAGAGAACATGAAAATATAGATAACAATTCAAACTGATAACAAGACAACTGATTGGAAAGAGGAGCAGTGAGTCATTAGAAAGCAGTAGTTATCTGGATCAGCCATGTAGTAAACTAACAGCAATAAAGGGAGAAGAAGAGAATGCAAGACTGGAAGAACAAAAGGAGTTATTTTCAATCACAGCCAATGTCAAAAGGTTGGCTTTAATATTACAAATGAACCAAAGAGCTAGACTGTCATGCTAGTATTAAAGAAATGCTGTCCTTCTATGTTTAAAGAAACAAAGAGCTAACCATTCCATGTGTCTGCTTCTCTATATGAGCTGAAAAGAGGCTCATTGTTCTTTGGTTTTTTCCCCCCTGCCTTTATGTTCTAAAAAACTGGAAGTATTTTTAATGTGGCCTAAAAACATGAAAATAAATCAAGTCTTTTTTATTATCCAGTTGAAGATGTCTGTTGTCCATTTTCTAGTTTATCTCAGCCTTGGGCTTCCAGTGTCAGGGTCCCAACAATCTGCTTGTGCTTAAAACAATTAAAGCATCAAATTAACAAAAACAAATGATTGGATTAATGGGGCGGAAAGCCACCCAGAGAGAAGGGCACTGAAATAGCAATGATCTCATTTGTAAAAGGATCATAAGCAGAAGCTTCGGTAGCTTCAGATTTTGGAAATAGTGCTTCCAGTGAACCCAGGGCAGGGATGGCGAGCCTATGACACAAAGTGTCAAAGGGGACATGCTAAAAACATTTTGGGTGACATGCTAACATTGGCCAACATTGACAACCATTCCTAAAAGCACACCTCATTCTTGCCGGATTTTGGGAGGCGGCTGAGGCTTCATGAGAACGGGGTATATTCTCATGAGGCTTCCCTAATCTCCAAACATTGTGTGAGAATGGAGCATCCTCTGAAGCTGCACCCCCCCCCCCCCAAAATGAAGGCTTGTGCAACCCACAGCAACCTCTGGTAGGTTGCAGGGACCTGTCAGCAAAAAGAGAAAAGATAAGCGGCATGTGGCAAATGCTCAGGAGCACTGGATTTCAGGTCCAGTCTCAGCGCTGCCACCAAGTGCCACTAGAATGGCCTATATGGGGGAGAGATAGAGAATTGTTTCTTTTTTAGAAAGTGTGGAGGATGACATTCCAGCAAAGTTAAAATTTTCCAAAATTTTTAACACACTGAGACCAAAAGTTTCACCATCACTGGCCCAGAAGTATCTTCTCATTTTCAGTGTGCTTCCATGTAGATTGGCTAAAATTGCTGTGAACATGCAATCCAGCATGTCCATTCAAAAACAAGTGTAATTGAGATAGAGATTTCAACCCAAAATCTGTATTAGTGCCCCAGAATATATATCACTTATTTGCGTAGCACAGTTCCAGTCACACCTTTTGCTTTTAATTCTTCTCATTAGAGACTTCCGACAGTGTGGCACTTTCTTTGTTCAGAATTGTTTTTAGTCCAAGTCTATTGCATTAATGAGAAATACTGAAATATTAAAATGATATGATTGACATATTATTGTCTTCAAGTTTCATCCAACAAAAAGAAGAAATTAAATTTAAATAGTAGTGTCATTATCTCATTCTGTCTCAATATATGAGATAGGGAAGAGATTAAAGGAACACTTAATTATTTGAGCTTGCTTTTCTGTAAAAGTCTGCAAAAACTGCTAACCAGACACACCAAGGTCATCAGAAACTTTATTCATAAGAAAATCTTTTATGGATGATAGAAAGAATAGTACGACTTATTTAATATGTTTAGTTTATTCCAGAAATGCTTCTGACCTATGGAATGTCATGCTAATGACATACATACAGCTATTAATCAACACATTTTGATAATCAGGAGTGAAAAATATGACCAGAAACTGAACGCTACCTTAGAGGGATTCTGTTTCTTTTGAGAGTGGCATTTTAGAATGAATAATCTTACATAATTGTAAATGGGATAGGAATAGGGGATGGCATGGCATGGCATGGAATGATTGGACACACAAGGACTTTGTCTCCAGGACGTAAGCTCTCAGTGTACTTACAAGCAACAAGTGATAAATCATGATCATAATCATAAAATACAAGCATCATAAATCATAAGACAACACTCAGTGATAGTCTTAGGATACTAAATAAGCAATCAACATAAATCATACAAACAACAAAGATATAGTCATAAGAAACTAAGGAAATAGGTAATAGGAAAGATGAGAAAGATTAATACTAATACAGCCCTACTAGATGATTTGACATCCCAGTGTGAATTAGTTGTTTAGGAGAGTCATGGCATGGGGCGGGGTGGGGGGGACACCTTGTGTCCTTGTGTCTAATTGTTTCGGCATACAATTTCCTACAGTATCATCTTGAGGGAAGAAGGTGAAACAATAATTATGGTACCATCTAAAATATAGAGATTTAAAACAATTACTCCATTTAGTGGCTGCATTCAGTTCCAGTGAAATTAAGAGACACAGTCACTAAGTAAGGGAGGGAGGGGGGGGGGAAGAGACTTGTTGCTGCTGTCTCATGCAGATATAGTTCTCTCATACTATGTCCTGTGCATAACCTGTTTTCCCTTCTCTTTTTTGTTCCCTTGCTGAATGAAGAGATTGCCTAAACAGGCAGTTGCTTTCTGAGCTGCTTTTCTCTGCAGGGCAGAGCATCCCTAAAAAATGCTAAGCATCAGTTAACAAGCTGCAGCTCTGTAATCTTAATTAATTAATTAGAACCCTTCTGCAGCTGCTGCCTGAAATTGACCAGAACTTAATCAGTTTCACACTGAAGACTTTTGTTATTGTAAATGCAGGCATAGGTGCCAATGTTACTTTTTCATCACTATAGTAATTACAAACAATCACCATTCGAGGAAGTCATTATCAATTGGGATTTATAAAGCAAATTGCAGAATTACAGAATATTCCCAGTTGCCTGTAATGTTATGTTTTCCAGTTTGGGATGTTTGCTGTTCTTCTGAACATGATTTCAGTTTTCTTGATTTAGGGGAGGTCTGGAGGCTTAGTGTGAGACCATAGGTTGCAGTTTTCTTGGGCATGTTTTTATTGCATGGCTTTATTGAATGTGTGCACCAATGCACGGACTTGTGCAATGAAGGTTTTATTGGGTTTTCCATGGGGTTTTCATGGCAAAGATACTGGAGTGGGTTGCCATTTCCTTCTCCAGTGGATCATGTTTTGTCAGAGCTCTCTGCTATGACTTGTCCATCTTGGTTGGCCCTGCACGGCATAGCTCATAGCCTCCTTGAGCTATGCAAGCCCCTTCGCCATGACAAGACAGTAATCCGTGAAGGGGCTTTTAACTATGTGAGCATGTAAATCTGACTCCTATGACAACCCATGATGTCAGAACCAAGGAAGTTAAGACACCAGGCTGCAAACGAGAAGACCATGAGTTCTAGTCCTGCTTTAGGCACAAAGCCTGATGGCTGATCTTGGGCCAGTCACTTTCTTTCAGCCCTAGGAAGGAAGCAGTGGCAAACCACTTCTGAAAAACCTTGCAAAATAAAAAAGCAGGGACTTATTCAGACTCCGAGAATCTGACACTATTGAATGGAAGAAAAGAAAACAAGTACCAAGAAGTATCAAATTATGATAAGGCAGAATACCTTAACTTCAGCCTGAAACTGGTTTATTTTTGGTTCAGCCAGTCCTGCTCTATTTGTGGGTGGCCTACAGTTAGGTAACCATAAATCTAACTAGAAAATAAAGTAGACAGCCCCCAAGCAGTATTTTCACCACTCCAATCTTTCTTTTACCATCTGCTGTGTATTCCTTTTAAAAGGGCAGGGAGCGATGAGGATTACAATTGTAATGCAAAATAAAACACTCCCAGAAGCAGCAAAATGTCATGTTGCTTCCTTTTCCAAAGGTAACTAACTTCTTGCCCCAAAGAGGAAGCAAAGTTGTCCCATAGTGTTCTTGAAATGCTTTGTGAAATTGTTTGCTGGCCCATCTCATCCAGAAACCCTTTTAAGCTATTAGAAGCCCAGATCCTTAATTATTTTCACACTGTATTTGACTGGGATGGTTGGGAAAAGCTAGGCATATAACGGTGATTAAGGGAATGCAAAGATACTATTAAAGATATGCTGTTGACTATTCTTTATACCTACTGTCTGAATCTTTTTCCATTAGTGAATCATTAGTCAAAATTTTGTCTGTGCAAAGTAAGAGAACAAGAAGATACAGTTGTCTGGGAGTAAGTCATGCATACTTTTCAGCTGATAGATTTAGAGTTAGATTGACCAAAGGGAGTAAGAGATTGTTGTTTTTTTTAATTTTAAATCATGCTAGAATTTTTTTTTAATGACTAACAGTAGCGAGCTGATCCTGAATATTTCATACAGCATAGTTCTAATTATTTTTGCGGTTAGACCTTGTAAGGGCTTTTTAGTTATTGGAAGTGACTAAAAATAATAGCATTTTTTAAAAATGAGCTATTTCTTGACATTACAAATTAGCTGCTCTTTCAATATGCCAAGTGAATAATGTTGCATAGGAAGGGTAAATGATTAAAGAATGTATAGTTCATTTACTACTTACCTTTTAACATATGAACCAATTATAAATATATTTCCAAAATCTCAATCTTAGAGTGTGTTTATATTTTTGTGTATATTGAGGACAATATAAATATACAAATTAATAAGAGGGTACTGTTTCTGGTATTACCTTGCTGATTCCATTATCAAACTGAAAATAGAAGAAGAAGAAAATTGCCATATTATCATAATCTAAAGCTTTACCTGTTGAAATGCTCATAATACTTTCTTATTACTGCGCAGAATGAATCAAAACATTGAGCGGCAACAGGTTTTTCTGTTTCAGAAAAAAAAAACCCACATCGCTACCATCTATTCTCATAAGGCTCAGCCTGAATAGATGGGCATTGCAAAGGTACAGTTGATGCTTATAGAGAAGACCAGGGCTTTTTATAATAATTGTTTGATGTCTGAGCAGATACACTCAATATCTTCAGATGTGTTTAAAATTACTCTAACCTAACCAACTTACAGAAGAATGTACTCGGCATCAATTTTTCATTAAGCATCTTTTTCTTTAGGAACTAAATAAAGAGAGATTAGAAATGCCCCATTGTTTTTTAAAGGAAAATAACCTTTAACCTTCTCTCCCACAACAATTTTATGTGAAAAGGAGAAGGGAGAGTGGGGAGGCTCAAGTAAACTAATCAGGAATCTGAGGTAACCCACATTTTCAAGTAATTCAGAGGAGAGGGAAAGGTGGAAGTAAGATTTTCTGAACAATGAAAACTTGGGGATTGTTGTGCCACTTTTGGTAAATGTGGTGAGAGAGCCAAAGCAAGTCTGGACTTGTGACAACACACACAACACCTGAGCCTCTTTCTTTTCCTTTTCACATAAAAATTTTGAGGGAGAGAAAGACAGAATAGCTGGACAATGGGCTTTTGCTGGTAGCACTAGGACGCTACCTGCTTGGAAAAGTCCTGACTTGGCACCCTGCCAGTTGCAAGATTTAAAGAAAAACGTCAGAACCACCACTGCTTTTTCTGCAAAGGATAATAGATACCCAGACAGGATGGATAGCTCAAAAAAGCTTATCAACTGTCCCTGATTATGAACTTTTCAGTGGATTCTTACTTATGCATATCTAGGAAGAGGGGCGAGAAAAGAGAATCAAGGGTTGTGAAAAAACATATCTATCGTTGTCAAAAGCTACCAACTCTATTCTTTTATCCCAGTAGTATTTGTTAGTTTGTCTATTGAGTAAACATACAGGCTGAATTTTATGTAATTCAAAAGTTTGTATATTTCCTCCACATCTAGAGTAGTAGATGTGCCAGTGAAATATATCCTGTCTTTTGTGTGATATTTTAGAAAGAACAACTTATTCTATGCAGTGATAAATATAAAAAGTAACATTAAACAATGATGCAATGGTATTGATGGGATTATATAACCCTAATTCCATCTTCAACAGATGACTGCTGTCATTAAAATCAATGCAACTTAATTAAAGCAAATTATAGATAGATACATCTATAAATAAGATATTAAAGTGTGCTGCTGAATATGATAATTGCTGCATATTTAGTAATCAGTGTGTATGTTCTGCATTTGTCAAGAGGGGTTTCATTCAGTGGAATCAATGGAGCTTTATTAAAAACCATCCAAATTAGAGGCAGAAATGATGACTCTTATAATAACGCAAAATCACTGTTTCAGCTTTGATCACAAGGAGAAAAGCAAGAACACACCCTTTCTCTGTGTGGAGAAAACATCAGCACTCTGTTCTTTCTTCCTTTCTTTCCTTAATTATTCGGTTTTTAAAATGAAAACAAGGATGTTTGAAATTGTAATTTGTACCTTTTGGATTAAAGGAAGTTTGGAAAATCTGGAAGGATTTAGTTAAATAATGTGCCATAGACTCTCAAGACAGAGAAAAAATATCTGTTTGGTCGTTTTCGTGATACAAAGAAAGCATTTCAGGAAGACTCTGGATTTTGTGATAAAGACTGATATTATGCAATTGCCTGGAATGTGTCTGATAAAACTTAACATTTTATTCTTCTTTATTTCTGTCCGTGACTCAATCCCCTTTGGACAGGCACAGCAAGCTATATATTTCTTGCACATTTGCCTTCCCCCATCCCAGCACACATACATGTCCTGGGTGGAAAATATAAACTTGGAAATAAACCATCGAAGATTGACTTATGGTTTCATGTTTCTTTTCATTCTTTTTTTCCCCAACGCTTGATTAGAAATGGGGAGACTTTGATTGTGGGAGAGGGAGAATTTCTAAAAAATGGAGATCAGGGGCCCTTCTGAAACCATCCCTTTAATGCAAAGTGAATGGGCAGCAAAAAAAAAAATCTGTGAAGCTTTGGTTCGTCTTTATGTGACTGACAAAGGTAAGAGGGATCATGGAACGAAGGTCAGTAGGAATACCTGAGTTAATGTCACCTTTTACCATTGAGAATGTGACAACATTCAGTACAACAGAGTGGCTAGTCATTTTGAAGCAGAGAAGTTGAATGATCCCGTAAGTGTTATAAACAACAACTATTATTATAAAAAGGGGGAAACTTTTATTGATGCTGTTGCTGTGTGCAATCAATTTATAAAATTCTCATGGAATTCAGGCAGTCCCTAAGTGAATAATCCATAGGAGTGCATACTCTTTCTCTTATCTTTTTCAAAGTTTGGCTTGTATTAGTTGTTACTATTGTAACTAAAATTCATAATAAAAACATATATATTCAACATATAAATCCACAACACCAATCTAACTAAGGCAACACATGTATAACCTCAGAAGCTAATGAAGGTTTTATATACTTTGCACACATAAAGTGTTCATGTATGAAAGAAACTATCCTTAACCCACAAGGAAATAAGTACTTCTGAACCTTCTGCAATATCGATCATAGGATAGTTGTCCCATGCCATCTTCTTTTACAACTGAGAGTTTCGCATATTTCTATGTGTGTTAGCTCAAGCTGTAATATATATGTTATTTATATATTATGTATATATGCTCTGCACCATTAGAAAGGTATAGAGACTAGGGTCAAAGGCAATGACAGCTCCCTTTCTATTTGCAATATTTGAAAATATTCTAATTTTATAAATAAATCTCTGGATAGCAGTTTACTTGGGCTGCTGCTCCTAGTATTTGCTCAAGAAGAAAGGTGGGATGCAGAACGAATAAACTAAACAAATTCAATTAAATATCTTCTTGGTAACAGAGTTTCTTACCTCAACTCTGGCTTCTTCCTAGAAAACCTGTCTAGGAAGGGAACAGGGGCATCCACAGGAGGATTTTTTTTTAAAGTCCAGAGGGAAGCTAATCAAAACCCCACCCTGCATGTGACATTCAAAAGGGGTGGGGCTTTGATCAGGCTGCTCTGGCCACCAGCAGGATGCTTTTGACAAATATACAGTCCTCCCGGGATGCCAGTGGAAGGAAGAAAATAAGGATTAATAACATTTGGGGCAAAGTGGACTGGTAGCTAGCCTGGAGAGATGATACACATCAACTCCTTTCTAAGCAACAGATTTCATGAGGGATTTTGTCTTTAAAAATCTGGCCAGATTTCTCTTTTGTTTTCTCATACTTAGATGTTACAAACTTTAGATTTATGCCAGTCATTCTGCTATACAAAATAGCAGAAACCTTCCCCTGCTTTTTATTATGTTTTCATCTACCTGCAGGTGTTTTTCAGTCTGATTTACAAATCAATAAATCCAGAATATTAAACCAAGTTCTATGTAGTTTAAATTCATATCTGCACTGTTTTATTAATTAATCTATTTTTCTTTTTACCTGAACAACAACAAAAAAGTTAATAGAGCAAGTTCCAGTAGGGATTCATATTTTTCCTGAAATACTGTACTGGTTTTATTTGGAATTCAATCCAAATATGTCACCCTAAATTTTAGGGTTAAGATTTTTAACAATTTTTTTTTTTTGTTTTAACTGAACATGAATCAAGCAATCACTATTCTTGCCTGTTTTGCAAATTTATGTCTCAGTTAACTTTTTTCCTGCCTTTAGGTGGGTGCAGAATAATAAAATCATTCAACTAGATAAATAATTTATTAAAATAGATTAGAAACCTGAAAATTCAAATGTTTTGTTGAAAATGCTTTGCTGAATATTTTAAAAACAAATACTGGTCCTGTATATGGACCTATTGGAAAGGGAAAAAATAGTAAAACTCCATGAAGTTTATTGAATTTTATGTATGTATGTATGTATGTATGTATGTATGTATGTATGTATGTATGTCTTGGTGTATTCGGGTCTTTTCCCGTGTAAGATTGAGAGTATCTTGGCAATGTTTCGACGAGATCACAAGCAGTTGTGCGCAAGGACGAAGCCGAAGGCATCAGCCTGAAGATGGTGAGTGGTACCTCGTCAAAACGTCGCCAAGATACTCTCAATCTTACACAGGAAAAGACCTGAATATGCCAAGACCTGCATACCTGTACCCGTGAAAATCTACGAGAATATGTATGTATGTATATATATATAATGTTGTATTTGTACTGATAAATAATAAATAAATATGTGTGTGTGTGTGTGTGTGTGTTGTATTTGTGATGATCAATAAATAAAGGGAGACTAGTATAGATCTATTTGAAGCTATTTAGCTCTCATCAGCTAGCCCTTACTGGGATTCGAACCTGGGCTGTATTACATATTAGGCAGATGTGTTAGCCACTAAGCCACAGGCTCTCCTCCTTATCAGCTGAGCCAGGGAAATAGGTATGTATTTGTGTTACAACCCCTGGTATGCCCAAATATGGGAGGGAGCTCACTACTCCCCCTTTCTGTCCTTCAGCTCATTACAGAAGACCATCCAGGCAGAAAACCATATTTTTATTTTTAATGTTGCCTTTGCTATGTTTGTGTTGTATTTGTGCTGATAAATACAACACAATATAGGATTCCCTCCTATATTTGGGCATACCAGGGGTTGTGACACAATGCATACCTATTTCCCTGGCTTCGCTGATAAAGGAGGAGAGCCTGTGGCGTAGTGGCTAATACATCTGCCTAATATGTAATACAGCCCAGGTTCAAATCCCAGTAAGGGTATGGCTAGCAGATGAGAGCTAAATAGCTTCAAATAGATCTATACTAGTCTCCCTTTATTTATTTATCAGCACAAATGCAACACAAATATAACAAAGGCAACATTAAAAATATGGTTTTCTGCCTGGATGGTCTCCTGTAGTGAGCCGAAAGACAAAGGGAAACAGTGTGTTTCCTTCCATATTTGGGCATACCAGGGGTTGTGACACAATACATATATATATATATATATATATATATTTCAATCAGGGTATGGCTAGCTGATGAGAGCTAAATAGCCTGAAATAGATCTACACTATTTATTTATCAGCACAAATGCTACACACACACACACACACACACACACGTGTGTGTGTGTATGCGTAGCATTTGTGCTGATAAATAAATAAAGAGAGACTAGTGTAGATCTATTTCAGGCTATTTAGTTCTCATCAGCTAGCCATACCCTCGTGTGTGTGTGTGTGTGTGTGTGTGTGTATGTACGTATGTATGTATGTGTATATACATAACTTGAAATGGGACCTTTGATAATGTAAATGAAATTAGATGAAGTAATGGTAGAAAGAGAGACAGAGACAGAGAGAGAGAAGAAAGAAAGAAAGAAAGAAAGAAAGAAAGAAAGAAAGAAAGAAAGAAAGAAAGAAAGAAAGAAAGAAAGAGAAAATGTTTCTTAACGGGATATAAAATGTGTGGTCTCAATAATTGCTCCATAATGTACCTTTGTATTTTTTTACATGGTTTGGATGTAGAGCATTCAGTCTGTAGTTCCGTTTAGTTTTACACATAAGCAGCCCCTTTCTGTGTATTGAAAGCCCATATCCAAAGCTTAAGCTAATCCATTCCATGAAGGAGCTAGGAGAGCAACAATCACTAAACAAAATGAGTTTAGAATCTCATTATGCTAATTTCTATTGTGTGCTTGATCTCGACCTCAGAGAGAACCCTGTTTGGATTTCAAAAACGCCCATAAAAATATCTATTAGCACAAGTAGCTATAATGAGAACTAAGCAGGCATATGCTTCCCATTCCCTCCATAAATGCATTTTTCCCTTCCTGTTTTATTAGGTCAGCTCCCCCGCTCACCCTCCCCTTGATTTGCTGAGGTCACATCTTGACTTGTGTCTAGACAGATGGTGAATGAAAGAAGGGCTTGGGGGATTCTCGGAGGAACGATGGAGAGCTTTCCCCTGCCTTTGGAGCTCTCTGGCCACTTTACCCCCAGCACAGCATCTCACAGCTGTAGTGAGCCAAATTTTTACAAACTGTATCCACAGTGAGTTTCTATGGCAACGGTATCTTAGAGCACACAAACAGGATTGGCAAGGGGATTGCTTCTCCTCCTTCTCCTTCTCCTCCTTCTCCTTCTCCTTCCACCCAAGGAATAACAGCAATAGTAATAAAAAAAGATAATGTAGCGTATATGAACTACATAAGTTGGTTTTGGTAAACAACAATAAATTTTTGGTTTTTTTTAATGTTCTTATGCTCCTTATTTTAAAAGAAAAAGTGCAAAAGTGCAAAACTGTGAAGAGATACAGAGTTGGAGAAAGAAGACAAATGTCAGACTTAGTAATGAAAAGGTGTTTTTGCAGGGGAGAGAGAATATCAACATATCCAGGTATTTGTCTAATCCAACCCCCCCCCCTTAAATAAATAAATATAGGAAAGAAACTTTGACTAGAAGGCTGCTTCATTAAGTCACCATGGTCCTCACAAAATAGTTCATTTTAGTTTAGTTTTTAAAAAATTAAATCTGTAGGGGGAAATTGTGTGGTTATTTAAGAAGTCCTTCCAGAGATACTTTCTCTTTCTTCAGCTGGGCCTGGAGGAATTTTCCATGAGGCTGCCAAGGAACGCCTTGTGGCAAAGGATCCTCCAGGCATCCATTTCCACTTCAGGTTCATTCCTTGGATTTCTCAGCACAAATATTGGTCTGATTTGAACTTAACACCAAACTATGGTTTATGTATGTATGTGTGTGGGCAATAAATTCATGCCCTCCGTCCTTGCTTTTTTCTACTCTGATGTAAGAAAGAGTTTGAAATCTTCTAAATCCATTTTTAGTTAGGCATGGTTTCTTTTTATGTCCAGACCCAAAGCTAATCTTAATTCTGATCCAGAAAAGAATTTTTTATCCACAGTTTTCATATTGTTGATTTACAATTCCTATCAGCAACTGGGGGCAATAGGACATAGAATCCCGCATCTGGAAATGCATTTTAGTCATCCTAAACTATAAAAAGGATAACTGTGATTTGTTTTGAGTTGAGACAAAACATCTAACCCGTGTTTGTTTAAAAATGAAGCAAAATTTCCCATCTCCTCTTGCAACTGAGACAGAGACAAAGAAAACTGATCAGCCCTGATTATCAGACCCTTAATTAATTATTCCTAACCAGAAAGATGCCAAAGTGATGAAATATGTATTATGATACTACAAGTTGTGTTTCTTAGTAATTGCATTGTGATATGGCATGTAAGTACTTAAAAGGCTGAACTTGCATTGCGATGTTGTTGTGCATATTTTGTGCCTTGTCTGCTCTCCCCATGGATGTCCATGAATCAAACCATTGTTTTCTATTATGCCATGTAGCATGTTTTATTTATATATATTTATTTAATTTTTATAAACACAGTATATAAACACAGAAAAGAATAAACATATAAAAAATGAATCATTAATTGGTAGGCAAGGGATATTAAAAACATCCAAAAATTAGTTTTCCACTATATCTTTAATAAATTACAAATGACTAAAAATCATGCATGGCTTTGAATGACTACAATCATTATTAAGCTTTAAACTAGGATAAATAGTGAGAAATGTGGTCAGTAAGATGTAAATCACCATATAAAATTATAAGCTACAATACATTGAGTCAGAATCTATTCTGCTTTAAGTACACCATGAAATTGAAATATGAACTATATACATAAAATTACCAAAATTATGGATGGAGTACAAATCTGGGTATTAAGTTTAGTCCAGAAATTGTTTCTATTTTTATTAAAATTCTGTGTTAAATCTACTTTTAAGGTGCAAAGTTATTTTGGACATCAAAGCATACTCCCTTAACTGGATTAACCATTCTCACAAAGAATCAAACACATTTTCTACTAAGAAGCATCTCATAAATGCTTTATTAGCTTCCCATACTGTAGATCAATGTTCCTCAACCTTGGCAAGTTTAAGATGTGTGGGCTTCAACTCCCAGAAATCTGCTGGGCTCAATGTGTTTGCTCAAGGAGGGAGTAAGGAACAAAGAAACAGAAAATGACAACAAAAATATAGTTGAGGTGTAAATTATTCTTGCAGACATATTTTAATTGGACAAATGAAATTGGGAAAACCCTTTTGTGTTTTGTGTATCTTAATTTGATGGTAGGCTTTCCTTGTGTGGATAGGACTGCAATCACTTTAAGTGGCTATGATAGGATGAGCAGAGATCTGTGCTTCTGTTGAATGACTTATTCTTCCTCACGTATAATTGTCTTATTTATTCTTCAATTATTTTGCAGGACAGACAGGTTAGAGCAGAAAGATGGGTTGTTGTAAAACAATAATACATGCTTCCCCAATTGTGAACACACATAATTATTTTCTTATTTGTTCCTTCATGACACTTCTGCCAAATAAGTGAAGAATAGATTCATATTTTGTTAATTATTATACATTCCTCTAGTATTTTGGAAGACAGAGGTTCAATGTTCTGTTGCAGCCATACAGACAGCATTATGTTTTATATCCTGGAAAACATATAATCAAATACTTGCATGTTCATTTTAAAGTCCCACAGTTTCAATAAAGCTAATTTGGGTCCAAATCTTAACATGACCAATCATGAATGGTTATCAATAACAGGCCTCATTTTATGCAATATTTTTCTTGATTCCTTTCAAAAATACGTTCCATACAACTTCACAGCATCTTTTTTGGCTTGGAAAAGGAATAATAAGAAGGATTTTTTTAAAAAAGAAAATGTTATAAATAGTTATAAGATGAAATGTGGATTTCTCTTGAGCCTCAGAATTTTTTCTCTGTTGATTTTGGCATGCTAGAGCCTCGTTTGTTTTTGATTATCATTTTTGAGAAACATTTTCAGTAACAGGATTGAATAATTGATCTTCATCACTAATTATACTGCTCTCCACAGGTGTCTGGAAAAGGTCCAGATGAGACTCCACACCACCTCCAGTTTGAAGGCATAGAAAGGCAGTATGCCTCCTTACCCAGGTAAGCTGCATTGTATATTTATACACAGTCACTCTTTTATGCAGACACAAGTGTGTCCGCACAAACGTTTTTTCACAGGCAATCAAGGAGTCTCTCCCTCCTCCCACTATTCCACTGTTTAGCAAAATCTGCATTGAACAGACATCTGGCAGTGAAATGAGAGATTATGTTGCAATTTTGTTATGCTGCCCTTCTGTTGATGATTTAGTGCCATCTTTATAGCTGTGTTAATAATTTAGACAGCCAATGGTGGGGGGGGGGATGAAGTTTCAGTCACTGAATATGTCAGCAAGAATCATGATCTGTGGAAGCTTGTTCGGTGAGAGTTTAGCTACTTTAGCAGAGCTGAATGAGACATCCTTTGAGGAGGATGAGGGAGATGCTGGGAACAGTTGCAATCATAGTCCCACATCAATGGCTCTAGAGCTTCTTGAAGGAAATTTCATTTTTTCACAGCCAAGACATTCCTACCGTAGCACCATACTTCGATAACTGATTAAATCTCCCCTGATGGAGTGGATCACTATAACTTAGTTTTGAGGTTAAATCATCAGGCTAGAATCTGGGAGACCATGAGTTCTATCCCTGCCTTAGGCAAAATATCATCTAGGTGACCTTGGGCCAGTCACTTTCTCTCATTTAGGAAGGAGGCAAGAGCAAACCACTTCCTAAATCTTGCCAAGAAAACTCTACGGACTTGTCCAGGCACCTGACCTGGAGTCACTCCCCCCACCCCAAAAATCCAAACTGGTTGAAAGCAATGCATGCTTGGTGTCCTCAAGATACTTTGGGACCACAGCTCTCAGAATTCCCAGCCACCACAATGCCAACATTAAATTAGTTGGGAATTCTGATGATCTTGATATATTTCAAAGAAGATGACTATTCCCAGAAAGTATGGGAATTATAATGCAAAACATAGAGGGGACACCTTCAACAGACTTTGGATATTGGTATTTGTGTCAGTTTTTCTTAATTGTCCCCTTACACTGTTATTCTTAACAATAATAAGCCACCAAGGAAAGGAAATTCATTCCAGGCAGCATAAAGGAGAGTCTTGTTCACTCAATTACAGTATTCTGAATTCAGCCCATAAAATTCAAAGTAAATGTGCATAAATGAAAAGAGAGAAATTGTGTTCAGCATTCATAAGCTACAGTTTGCACCTTTTCTTCTTTTTTTATTAAAAGTTTTTTTTTTATTTTTAGTCTTATACACACATTTACAAGTATATTATTCTTACCACGTTTTAACACTTTTAAACATTCATTTTTCCATATAAAAATTAAAATATATGGTCGGGATTGCTTTTCTTACCATCCCGTACACCTATTTTGTTTTACCACCACCCTAATTTTCTTTCCTTTCCTTTTCTCCCTCCCTTCTCTACTTTCTTCTTTCCTCCACTCCTTTCACTTTCCTTCTTCCCCTTCCTCTCCCCTACTCCTCTCTACCTCTTCCCCTTCATACCCTCTCTTCTCCTCTTCCTATCCCTCCCAATCTTCCTCTGCTTTCCTCTTTCTTCTTTCGGTCTCCTTCCCTCTCTTCTCCTCTCCTCTTTCTCTCTTCCTTTCCTCTTCTAATGTTGTGGTTGCCTATTTCCCTCTTCCGTCTGGTATTTTCGGGATGGTATTCCAGCAAACCCAGTTCTAACTTCATCTTTGCCATTTTACATTCCCTTTTCCTCGTTATATTTTTCAATCTGTTTCTTATCTATATCTCATTCTTACTTATGTAGTAGTACTTTACTATGTTTCTAGTTCCCCACAGTTTGCACCTTTTTCTAAATTACATGTCCAAAACATTATTTTGGAAACTTAAGTCATCTCAATAATATATTGGCCCGGGGACAGTTACTCAGTTCTGTAGGGCCAGAATGTCAGACCTAATATACATGTTACTTTGTTGTTAATATTTATTGAAACATTCATTTAGTAGTAGGATTTTAACAAATTAAATATAGAGCAGTCCTCATGAATCGATTATGTTCTCCTTCCCAAATTAAGATTGTGCTATCTTTGACCTCCCGCCGTCCCTCAGCTCATGTGAATCACACATCTACTTTCACTTTTTAAAAAGAATATTAATATTTTAAATGAATATATTTTATTTCTTAAAAGGGAACATTTCTTTCACTTTTAAAAGGCCATTCCAACTCTTCTGAATAGCTGAAACTCTATAAATCTTGTTTCACAAAGACCTTGGAAACAAACAATAAATATTTGTACTATAAACAATGTCCAATGAAAAGCCATAGTGCACACATACACACACACAAATATACAAATTTTTTACTTAGTTCAGATCTATGGTCATAGTATAAGCAGGTTTTTCTAATTTAGCCTCCTCCCTTACCATCACTGTCCCCAGCTTCTCAGACTAAATTTAGCAAATTCTAAAATACAGAATAAGTTTATTTGTAAATTACAAATAATATGATCATGACTTTACATGACCAAAGTATGGTGAAAGTCAAAGCAGCATCACACAATAAGTATCAATGTTAAAAAAAGGAAACCAAGAACATGGAAATGCAGATAGTTTATCTCTGCCTAACATACCAACATACAACCTAGGAATATGTAAGGTCAGAAGGAAGAAAAGGTAGCTTTCTAAGTCAATGCATCATTCCCAGCGATACTGAGGGATTTTATGTTCAAACAAGGCACCCCCCAAGAGTCCAGCTGTCTTACAGATTTATGGAACTGCTTTGTTCATATTTTCCTTCTACATATTCTCTCAGATTTTATCTACTATTAAAACTACAAAAGTTTTCTACCTGTACGGCAAATTAATTTCTTGGTTAAATTGTACTAATTATGGAATTATAATTAGTAAACACTTTGATGGAAAAGAGGCATACCACTCTTGGTGATGTGAGAATTCTAACTGTCCCAAGGGTTCTGTCATGTTTCAAACCTTTTCTTTTAGATGAAAAGAACTGGGGGGGAAAACATGGTAATTAATTTTGTTATTAATTTTGTCATATTTTGTATGTTCTGTTGACAAACCTTTGGCATTTTCAAACTTTAGTAAATAATAATAAAGTGACTTAAATTGGAATGCCAATGTTCTCATGCAAAAATTATGATAGAAGTCTACAGAATTCAAGAAAATGTGAAAAGTTATCTGCATATGGTTATCAGCATTCATTGGGGGGAGCATCTAATTTGGTAAGGTGTGTGCTTATTAAATTAATGCCAACATCTACCACATTTTAGACTTTCCTTGAAGCACACATGTGAAATAGCATGGTTCTGCAATCTACATTCCCCACCAAGGAAGGAAAGTTAAAAGGTCTGAATGTTTCAGTCACTGAATTGCATTTTGTTGGATAGGGCTCAGAGTTCAGGTCAGTCAAAGTCCTTCCGAATCTTGAGTTTATCTTTCAAAGGGTTAGCTATTTCCCCTAGCTTGGTATCATCTACAACTTTAATGATTCCCCTTATAGATAGAAGTTCTATCCCCTCATTTAGTTCATTTATTAAAAAATGTAAGAGTATTGGGCCTAAGGCAGAACCCTTTGGTACCCCATTGCATTTTCCCCACCATTTAGATGTAGTTAAGGATTATTTGCAGAGTGCAATTGGTCAGCTAATTGCAAATCCACATTGTTCTATCTTACCAAGAAGTAGGCTGAGATCCAGGGGTGGGCTGCTGGGGGTTCGCACGGGTTCAGTCATGATCTCCCAGCTTTTAACCTGGTGCCTTAGTCACTACACTAAACTGATTTGTCACAAAGCCCTCTTTAAACAAGCAGCATAGAAGAGTGGTCTCTGGCAATTTGTGGTGTCTGAAGAAGAAAAGAGAGTATCAAAAAGAAGATGAGAGCAAAAGAGAAAGAAATTTATTCTGAGTGATGTTCTGCAATAATGACCAGCATTTTTCAGATATGGTACAACTTTTTAAAATGTTTCAGAGGGGGTTTTAATTTTGTATGTATCATATAAAGTTAGACACACACATAGTATTTTGCATTACTGTATGCTTTTTTTGATAGAAGTCACCTGCTTCCTACAAAAAATGTCTAAATGTTTAAATTTATATTAGGCGGTATTAAGAATATCTAATTGGATTTTCGGATCTCTCCTAAGAGAAAATGTTTCCCAGGCTTTAATGCTTTTTAAATATACTTTGATGTAGTTAAAAAGCTTTATCTTATTTAAAGAACATTTGGCACTCCATGGAGTTTCTTATATTCACATCTGTGATAAGGTTGGCTACAGTTCACGAATTTAGTATCAGGATAACTATATTTACTTTATTCATGTGTCATTTGAATCCCTATAGTTTTCCTTCCTGTCCCAGGTAATGGTTAAAATGCAGCTATCCATTAGAGAGGCATGTTCCACTGGTTTATTATTCATTGCAACAACTTACTGGTTTCTAAGTTTTTGAAAAACAAAATCCCATCACAGTCCTGTTCCCATTCTTTCTTTCAATCCTTTTGCTGCCACCATGCTTATACTTCTCTTCTCTCCACTTTATTCAGTCTCTTCTTCATGTCCATTATTTTTCTAGGCCTATAGACAAGGCTGTCTTCCCTTCCATCCCTGAATCCTCTTCATTTCTTTTATATGTGTACCATTATAGGATGTAAAAACTGAATATGCTCCCCAGCTGTGCATGTCCCAATTGATTCATGGAACTATTATTTCCCATTCAGTTCGTCACCATCTCAACTCTTGTGTCCCACTTTGATGGTAGCTTTGACTTTTTATAACCTTGTTCAATTAATGCACTTTATTTCTGAACACTAGTATTCCAGTTATCATAAAACACGAGAAATCCATTTTTAGCCCTAACATGGTAACTAGCTCATTTCAAAATACGTTTTGGAATGGTATATGCTAATAGAGTAATATGGTAAAGGAGCAGGAAAATTTCTAGAGGCACCAAGAGCTGGACATAATCCAAGGAATTTAGGAAAGAAAGAGGCCCTTGTCCTGATTTTTCTAAGACAGAGCAAAATTCCCTACTTCCAATTCCAGCCTCTACCAGCCACAGTATACCAATCTAGGTTTTGTTTTTCTGAAAAATCAGTCATACAGTCAGCTTGTATGACTTTGGTGCTTATAGAGAATTGGCATGACAATATATAATACTTTTGCTGATAAATACTTTCCTACTATGGAGTACATGCTCAGTCATCTGGTCTTTCTGATGGGATATGCAGCTTGTGAAGTTTTCAACTGTCTTACTTTTTTCAAGTCTGGACAGGATAGTTCAAGAAAAACCCTGTCATGTTTGCATGTATTTTAAGTCAGCCAACAAGAATGTATGGCTGTCATTCTATTCACATACTCAGTCCTGTCCAGAGCCACAGACAGAGTGTATGGAGAAATACAGAGATAACCTTGAAGAATGAATGCAAGAGTGTTTGAGTAAACATCAACTTAGCCCTGGGAAATTAGAGGGGGTGAGAGGAGAAAAAACCCCAAGATAATCCCACCTTTATTCTCTTTGCTCTAAGAGAGGAATATGGAAATTCCATCAGGCTTTTAAGAGTTTGTTATCATAACCTATAACAATGAAGCAGAGTTGCTCTAGCCTTGGTGGCATTTTTCCCCTGACCTGGTTTATCTCAAAGGGCTGGCACAGTGTCATGTGGAAAAAGTATATTATAGGTTGGAGTACATATTATTTGGTGTCCTCTCAAAGTTAAGATGGTTTTCTGCCAAAGAGATTGCTTATGCTCATCCAGTCCTGATGGAGTCAGTTTGATGAATATCACTTTTACTAGGTAGATCAGATAGGAAACACAGCCAGATGAGCAAATTCTGCTTTATGGTAAAGCTACATTAACACAATCATCAAGGCTGAAAGTATAAGTCTCTCACCATCTACTTTAAAACCCAAGAAACTAGGGAGGATCCATTCTGCACCTCTTGCCCCACTCACTATCCAACTGCAGGCTATCATTTGACCATTCTCTAGGCAGCATCTTCTCACCCAATCTCCCAAAGTGTTTATCACATGCCTTCACAATGAAATTTTTGAAGTACTTTGGAGGGAAGCAACACATTGGCTGAAATAATTAGACACCTGTGTATTATTGCTACCAGTTGAGGTTACATAAGATGGTCTCAAGCCAACTCAAGAAATTAGTTTGAGTAAATGTCCACCCTAGTTCACATGAAGATAAAGTGAGGGAGGGGGAAGCTCACTCAGATTTGCAAGATAAGCATCCTAATCTATATGGCAATGGTTTCATAGTTGGATATACCTTCTTGGGCTGACATTGCTGGACCACTTTCAAACTGTTCACTGCTCTGAAACATTCCATGGCACATTCACTGACTTCAGTTTTCACATCATTATAAGTCAAAATATAATGGTCCATTTGTTTCCAGGAATAAACAAGATGTTGGATAGGATCTTTAAACCCTCAAAAATGTCAAAGCAAAGTCCTTTACAGAGATCTGATTTCCTCTTGAACTTGCCCAGCATGTAGAACAGATAAGGAGGCTTATCTCCTTTTATGAAGTTCACCTATATCCACATAAAAGCAGGTTATTTTGTGGCTTCCCCCATAAAACATGGAATTCCTTACTGCTTGAAGTCAGTCTGGTTTGAACTATCTCTGTTTCCAGGAATAAGATAAAAACATGGCTTTCTTTTGGCTTTTGCTGGTTTTATTTAATTGGTCTCCTATTAGTTCTCACGTTTCTGATCAAGTGATGTTTTAAATTATACACAATATGCTTTTTAAAAAAAAAACCTTCATAGGTTTAAATATAGATTGTATTTTTAAATCTGTTTTTTATAAGCTTGTTATCTGTTAAATGTGTTTTTAATTGAAAAAAATGGATTTAAAATGTGGCAAATAAATTGGTGAACGGATAAATATACCAGTTGTAGCTGTAGAGAGCAAATTGTTCCTAACTTCTGTACTCCCACTTTAAAAATTAGACTGTGTGAATGTGATTCCTAAACAGATTCCAACTTTCATATCAGAGGCTTCCTTGGAGCATTGGGTTTGTTAAATTGTAGTAGTCTAACTCACAACAGGCAAGGTTAACAGAGCAAGGTTGCTAATGCTCTGGGAGTTCTCAGTTGTTATGAAAAGCTGCAAAGAAAACAACCAGGATTCAATCAAACCAGTCATGTGACTTCATATTAATCAAAGTTTGCAGTCATCACTTGGCAACATTTTGTGGGAAACCTTTTGCTAAGTCAGATCTTCCCAAGGGCTCAGGAGTGATGGATACTCATTCTCATACTGGATTGTGTTATTTAATCTCCAGGAAGAAAGGGAAAATAGAAATGTGAAAGCCACGGATTTGCAGGAAAGAGAGATTCTTTGCCCTGAGGCTCTCTAAGGCAACAATGCAGAAGACTGTCAAGCAATATTTAATCTCTTCACATAGGAAAAAAAGAATAACATGAGATCTGGCCAATTCTGCAATGCCCCTTTGGCCCTTGGACATAATTGGAGAACTTTCCTGTTAAGAAATGCAGTACCATTCTCTCCTTCCCTCTGTGACACCATAGGCAATAGGGATTTTTATCCTGAGTATGTGATGAAATCACAAACCAGTTCTATAGGTGAGATTTCTCTACTTTCTCAAAAGTTGTTGCTCTCACTTGCTCTTCATTTTCAATTTTGTTGTAAGCTGCTTTAGTTCAAACAATAATTTTGTCTGAGTCATCTTAGGTAAGCAAATTATTGGTGCCCAAAATAGACTCTTCACTAGAAGCAGAGGTCAGTCACCAAGGCCTTTAATGATCAGTATTAATACGATATATCTCCCAAGGAAACCTGGCCACCTCTCTGGCAAAAAAAATGCTGATTCTTTTAAAAAATCAATATTTTGATTCTTCTAAGTCCTTTTCTTGGTACAAGAACAGCATTTTTAGTCTAAAGGACACTAAGATAAATATGAGAAGGCTAAGAGAGAATTGTCATCATATAATTCATTTCTAGAAGAATGAGGAAAAGCAGAGCAGGAAGAGTCTATCTTTAGAAGTATCCGCCCTATCTTTAGAAGTTTGCTTAAGTTTAAAAAGTAGTATAAAAGAACATCTAGAATTCTGCTTTTCTCCAGCCGTTAAAGAAGAAAGGTTTAAATGAGCCACACAAGGGAGCAACTACTCCCTTACAATATTATTTACTACAGCACAAAGAGGGTATTAAATAATCTTTGAACAAAGGTGAACTCAACTGATAACTTGCATACATTTGTCTGCTTTTCCAAACCTGGAAATAATTCATTAATTCATGCTCATAATCACTCTGAGATTTGTTATAGTCATGTTCTTTCTCTTGAACACACATACACACCTACTGTCCAATCAATCTCTTCAATGCTACTGTACAAAATTAATCTTCCCAGTTGGAGGCTTTTGTTTCCTGAAATCACCTTCCCATTTTCAATATTTCCCTTGAGATAGAACCAGATGCAGAGCTTGCAATTACTTGCTTTTACAAGGTTATATGCAGGTGTAAGCTTCGCATTGCTGTAGCTGGCGTCTGTGTTTCATTCTCTCCTCTTGCTGACCAATATTTGTATGTACACCTTAGCAATGGTGTGTAGAATGTATGTAACAATTGCTTATATTTCTCTCCTGGAAGTCAAAGGGTCCTTTGAAAATGTAATGTCTGTGCTGATTGCAAGAGCACCGGAATTGCACTCTTTTCTTTCCGTGGAATACGGAATTGTTCATTATTCTTCCATGGAAAATCATCCAATTTGGAATTCTCCTTTTTCTTACTGAAATCAAATGCCTATTAAAAAAGACCTTTTAATATCCAATATCTGACTTTACTAATGTAACTTTCTGAAAGTTATATTCGAAATACATTTTTTTTCATCTCTACCTGGTGGAGAAGGATTGTAAATCAATGTGGTGAGCTACATGCAAAACATACATGTTCAGTCCCTAGTCCCTTGTTGAATAGTACTAGCACTGGCACTTAGACTTATATACCGCTTCCCAGGGCTTTCCAGCCCTCTCTAAACAGTTTTACAGAGTCAGCACATTGCCCCCAACAATCCGAGTCCTCATTTTACTGACCTGGGAAGGATGGAAGGCTGAGTCAACCTTGAGCCTGGTAAGATTTGATCTGCCAAACTGCTGGCAGGCGGGGATCAGCAGAAGTAGCCAGCAGTACTGCACTCTAACCATTGCGCCACCTCGGTTTTCAGAGAATAGGACTCTGAAAACTAAGGAAAGCACTTGTCCTGTGTATAGTATTTTTTAAGAATTTATTTACTCTTTGCGTATCACCCTTGCTGTTTAACAATCTCTTTCAAAGCAGCAGATAAAATACTAAAAGTGTAAAAGAAACCAGCACGCAAACAGAAACTTGTAGGTAAATAGCTAAATTCTATAATACTCCACAGGAAGGAACTGAAGTTAGTATCTGGGTTGGATGCAATGACAGGAAGGACTTTTCTCCCATATTCCAGATATGAAGAAAAGCTTCCTTCCAGTTATAATTCCAAATGCGAAGAAGTGCTTTTTAAAAAATCATTTGAGTCCAAGATATTTTTGACATGATTTGAAGGTTTTCCAAGAAGCAAACTGGAAATGAGTGCAGCTCTTAGGAAATGAGTGTGATGCATCCCCAACAAACAGCTGCAATTAATACCTTTGTTTCTATACTGGACTAAACAAGTTTTGTAAATTCTTCAAAGACTATCAGTATATGGTGCACTGAAGTAATCACTTCTAATGATTATAACAAATTAAGGAATATTTAGTTCATGTTAGTGCATATATAAGCCAATAAGAATATGGGATAAAGGTAAGAAACTCTTAAGTTGAGCTTGACCTCTGAGGACTTCATGGATATATAGGGGTTTTTTTTTTGACATAGTATGAGAAGAGGTTGGCATTGTCTTGTCCTGAGATTTTTTTTAATCTTCCCTGCCCTGTGACTTCCTGACAGTCTCCCGTTCAAGTATTAATAAGATCTGACCTGCTTCTCTTTCTGAGATCAGCAGAATCAGCTACATAATACAAGCTTGCAGAAAGTGTTACTGAATTGCTGGGGACGGACGTAGGAAAGCTGGAGGTCATTTTTTTCCTGCAGCATCTCATTTGCATTTTGATATAGGATATGTAAGAAGTAATTATCTTTCTCTAGACACCTGCTAACCTGCCAACTTGGAACTGCTGGTCACCTATTGCTAGCAGGCTAATGCTGAAATACAAGAATGACTTCCAATAGCTGTTTGAAATGCTATAATCCAGTTCAGTTCATCATTTGCTGTTTTGTTCTGTTTTTTAAAAACAAAAAACTTCTGATAGAAAGGGAATAATTAGGTTGAAGCGGGGGTGGGGGGATAAACATCAGGATGTCATTGTACCAAACCTTCTAAGGCTTTTCCATGAATAATATAAGGCTAGTAGAAAACAGATCAGTTTTACATCTAAATGATTAAAGCAGCAATTTTCATGGGTCACAAAAAGATCTAGTGCATTATTAGCAAGGGTCACCCACTATTTAGGTTCTGGTTTTGAAGCTATGAGCAACTTTCTTGCCAAGGCATATTTCAAATCTTTTCAATTATGAACTTTTTGTCTCAGTGCTAAATACCTCTAATATCTGAATGGCCCTACAACAGGGGTGTCAAACCTGCAGCCAGCGGGCCAGATGCATTGCCTGCTAGCCACATCCACTCTCAGTTAAACAAAAAGGGGGGGAGTCACAATACGTCACGTAACGCTGCAAGTTTGACAACCCTGCCCTACAATGTTAATCCATGCTTTAAAGAAGATCTTCCTTTTAGAAACCTCTCTCTACCCAAAGACTCCATCACAGGAATTCTTGGCATTAGCTCCATTGTTTCTTGACTCATCTTCCCTATCTTAGATGACCTGTGCAATTTGGCTACCTGTTGTCTTAGGAAGAAAAGGAGTTGATATGAAATTAAAGATGATCCTACTACTCTCTTTTTATTTCACTTGTAATTCCTCGGATTTGTGGTGATAGAACTGTAAGAGGAGATGTGAGGGCAGTAGTAAAAACAGAGACATCTTGCCTCACAAACCTAAAGTTTTATGTCACCAAATCTTGAAGGTCCATCAAATGACCTCTCTATAGGAATTATATGTTACTCTGTAGCAAGAAAATTCTGTTCAAATGTAGAAATAAATAACAATCTGAGCATGACCAATTCCGATTCACATGTGTGTGTGTATGTGGATATGTGTTAAGAATAATAAATCACTTTCACTTTACTTTAAAAGTATCCAAAGGAAATAGCTTTTGTCTTGATTTTAGTTTAGTACAAATTGCTTTTTTGTTTCTGGATTCACCAAATTCACATCCATTTTACTGACTCTGGAGGATAAGTGCAGTTTTTAAATTAATTATATCAAATAGTTCATATTAAATAAAGCACTGCCATATGAATTATTCTTGATGAATCTACTTAGCTCTTGATTGTTACCGCTGCTTCTGATAGCTCATCAAGTCAAGGCAATGATAGATTAGGTATGAAGAACCCTTTAGACTGAGAGGGATAACATGCCAGTTTAAGAGAAGTTGCCATTTAAGCAGAAAATGCTTTTGATAAGTGACTTATCATAATTACAGAACTTTGCCACCTCGCATTATTGTGGAAGGTATAGAAAAGATAGCAACCCACCAGCAGGAGAAGAATAAGGTTGCAGCAAATGCTGTGAGGGCAACAAATTAAAGCAATCCCTGATGCAGGCTCAGCACGTAGGTTTTGTTAAAATTGTATAGAATGGGAAAAGCCGGAGGGAAAGTACCAATCAAGTATGAATCACTTCTAATGGTTTTGTTTTAAAATCTTATTTGCAACATAGATTAAAATCCATTTCCAAAAGCCAAATAAGTAGTTATATCTCAACCAAAATTTGCATGTGGCCAGAGCAGCTCTGTTGCCTGTGATGAATTTTTCATGCATTGAGGCAGAGGACACCGGATGTTTTCATGCCTTGAGAGTGAGTTGGAAAGGAAGAGCTCCATGTATAGGTTGATGTATCTTGGAATGAAATGAACTGTGCATGTGAGCAAATAGTCCACTGCTCACTTAATTCAAAAACCAGGCAGTAATTCCAAAACTCAGTACAGTTGCAAGACTAGATCCATCCAATGTCCTCTGTATTTTTCCCCTACTGTAGGACAGACTAGATGTGATGATTATTGTTTAAAAGCATATATTTTTAAAGAATGAACATTAAATTTCAATTTTATATTTAAAAGTAGTAAAATGTTAGTTTGTGACCAGTCCCAATTAGCATAGTTCATACAGCTCAGGGTTTTTTTTTAAGTCGTGGAGACTTAAAACACATGGAAACTTTCCTTCTCGGCAGGTAGTTGGTTATGGTTAGAGAATGCAGTGTTAACTCAGGCAGCAGTGTGAAAGGTTCATGCCAATATTTAAACCTGTTAAATTCAGTGTGTTGTTTTATTAAAGCATATAAGCTCATGTCTAGTTAGCCCTCAGTCTTCCTGTTTTTATAAGTAATTCTTCTTTACTCTCTATCAGTTTTAACAGCCATAGTTAACTTTTTTTTAAAAAAAAGGAACTACAAAAGTGATGCTTGGGGTGTGATTACTGTTAATTTCAGAGGTAATTTAGCCATTGAGCCACAATCCTGATAATTATCCGTTTGAGCATGACATCCTGATTCCTATTATCTGATTTTCTGGATACTTTTGAAATTAAACAAGATGGTTTAATTTTAAAACTTCCAACTTGGTGCCCTACCGATGTCTGTTACTATAGTTCTATGTTTTCTAGCCAACATAGGAGTTATAATGTAATCATTCTGGAGTGTACCAGATTAGGAAAGGTTAAATCAAGACAAAACAGTCAAATAAAAATAGAGTGGTAGAACATTGACAGCTTAGGTGAACAATTTTATATGTGTTTTAGAATTCCAATTAGAATGAAATGGACTCTTGACACCCACCCACCCCAAAAATTATGATAATGAATAGGGAACATTTTTAATATGAATTCTTTAAAATGAAGATGTCTGTAATTAGCAAGTAGCTTTTTTTTTTTGAAAAACCAAAGTCGTCTTTTATTCTGAAAGGGATTCTTTTTTAAAAGGAGCCGAGAAGGTCACAAGGTCAAGGCATAAGTCATGGAGTGCAGCTGTCCAACTATATCAGCAATCTCCAAGGGAGAAACAAAAGAAATTTAGGAAGGAGAGGAGAATCCACTCCTGTATCAATGAGAGCTTACTTTAAAACCAAATAACCCCTTAGAAAGCTTTAAAAACAATTGTCGATATTGACTCCTCAAGAAATGTGGATTAAGATTAGAAATGAACTCCCAAAATAAATTATTATTTGTTCTCTTTAGCTATTAGTTCTTGCCCTCAAAGGATTTATTGATATAAATTGGATGTTTTAAAATTCAGTGATTTCCCTTTTAAACTAAACAGCTGAGTAAATTTTTAAAAGTAATATTCCATTGAATTGATAACAACCATAGAAGGCAAGTAGTATGAGAAATTTTGCATGTGTTTGACATAAGGCCTTCTTGAGAAGTAGCATACGTTTAGGAAGTATAGTAAAACATAATGGAAAAGGAAAAATAATCTTTTAGGAAACCCAGTCATACTATATTGGATTGGATTCTTCTTCTTGTGCCATATCCGTCATTAGATGTTGGTGATCATGTTGGCGATCCTATTTTTATCAACAGCCACATAAAAAAGTGCTGTTGATTTTTGTCCAAACAGTCCCTTAGATTTTGAAGATTTTGAATCGAAATTGTTCTGCGCATGTGCAGAATTCCCAAAAAAAGATGTTGACGGCAGCAATCGGTGAACCGGTTCAGGGGCATGGCCAGCCTGGGTCACTGCTGGTTCTGCAACCCAGGCCAACATAACATTACCAGTTTGGCTAAACCGGGCAGAACCCGTAGGAATCCACCTCTGTTCCTAACCCTTGACAAAATTCTGCTCACCCTTTCCAACATGTGACTCATCTCTGAATACTCTTCCTGATCTATGCCACATCCATTCAGTGGGAAATGTGGCAGGAAGTCTAAACTTCATACGGAAGGGAGGGAGGGGGAGGAAGGGAGGGAGAGAGTTGCTCCCACTCCTACTACTTTTTTGCCCACCTATGCTCATTCTGTTTCCCCATTTATGTAGGGAAATATTTCTGAAAGAATGACTGAATAGGACATGGGTTGTCTAGTACTAAGCTATAAACCACATTTTACAAGGGCTAAATTCACTCAACATACTGAACCAACATCACCCACCCAAATCTCATCAACAGATTGATATGTTAGTATATGGCCTTACTGCTTCCAGATAGATTACCTCCTGGGCACTATATTGCATGTGAATGTCTTGACTCTTGAGATGTTAAAGGAGTCCAAATAAGGGTTACCCAGACAACCCTCCCTTTGGTCAAAATTAAGGGCATATGTTGGAAGGGACAAGATCCTATATTGTAGATGAGCTCATGTTATATTGTATCTCTTAATAAATATTACTCCCTAATCCCGCTTCAGTTCTTTGAGATTTGGATGGCTCATGTCCTATAGGAACAGGAGGATGATATTATAGTAGTATGGATTAAGTTTGCCCAGTGACTGATTTGAAATAAAATCTCCCTGAAAGGACAATAGATTCAGCTAATATATATTATGACAAGGAGGTGGAAATCAATTACCATTTTGTTCGAGTAACAACAACCTTATTATGCCAATTCTGCTTTCCTTTCTGCCACATTTCTAACAACTGGTTGATTCTCATTTTGAAGCTTAATATTTAGTTGTGAAATAAATGGATCTTCCCAAATATTTTCTTCTTCTGTTCAATCATGTCTGATTCTTGGAGACAACCTGAATCAAGGTTTCTTGGCAACATTTTTCAGAAGTGGTTTGTCCTTGCCTGCTTCCAAGGGCTGAGAGAGAGTGACTAGTCCAAGATTACCCAGATGGCTTTGTACCCAAAGGAGGACTAGAACTCACAGTCTCCTGATTTCTAACCTGATGCCTTAATCATTACACTACTCTGGCTCTTGTCTTCTCCTCCCCCCAAATAATAATCTATATTAAAAGGGACTTTGTGCAGGGGAGGGAAGGATTAAAAGCAGCATGGAATGCCAGATTACATGGTAAATCATCATCAGAATAGATTGGACAACATCCTGACCATCAGATCTGATGCAAAAGTTGACAAAAAGTAAAAACACAATTTGGTTGTTTGAATTTCAAATGCTTCAATGAGTTCCACTAGGACCTTCTGGGGTTTTTTCTCAGATTTTTAGGGAAACAGTTGGTTTAAATTGTAATTTCAATGTTGTGCTATAATATGTTAAGAGCACTTGTGTATGGCGTTGTAGCAATGCTCACAATTGGTACGAATTAATAAAAGCTGAAAAGTCTATAACGTCTGCAACATATGATTTTGTGCTGTTCCTTTTGTCTGTGGAAAATTACGAAAGCCATTTTATCCAGTTACACATAATTAACATTTACTATTAACTTTCCCCCTTTTTAAAATGAATGTAGCTTTTCACTTCTGATTTTGCCCTGGAAGATTGACTGAACCCTGCCCAGTCCAGTGTGATTCTTGAGTAAATGTTAGTTTTTAAAGAGTTAATCCCCCCCCCCCATAAACCATGTCATAAAAGGGAAGGGGAAGTCATGAAGCATTGGTCCAAGAGTGGTGGAGGAAAGCTGCATTTGCATGGCAGAACCCTTGACAGGGAAGTGAGAAATAACATTAAATGGATAGCCGTTATTCAGGCCGGCATCCTCCCTGCACCAAGTAATTGATATCCGGTACTTTTCAACAGCTGAAAAAACAGCAGAACATTCTCAACACGACATAACAGCCATCGGAAGTGAGAGGAAGGAGGGTGTTATCCTTGAAGAAAATGAGCTGCCTACCAGTTGTGTTCCACTTCAAAGTTAATTTCATACCAAGAATGAGGACTGCATATTCAGCAGGATTTTTTTTTTTAAGGCTGTGTTCTAGGGACCGGTGGCATACCATCATCTGTGGAGTTGAAATCAAATACATATGAATCAGAGTGACTCCTGATACAACGAGCATCCAAGGAATCTGGAGTCTGTCATGGGACATCAAATGGAAGCATTTCCTGGGGAAATAAGCTATAGATAAGAAACAAATTTTGGCCAGCACAAGTAATCTCAGTTAGGATTTCATAGTTGAAACTCAATGCAGCCTTTTTATTTTTTCACTTGAATCAAAGTGTCAGCAGCAATCGTATTATATGATAGCATTTGACATTATCAATTTCCATTTTGGGAGGAAACAGTATTCTTTTCCAAGTATAAAAGAACTTTTTTTAATTGAAATAGTTGAGAACAAATGTGAGAAACAAATGTGAAAAACAAACATTGTGCACTTGATGTGATAGCTTCCCAAATCTAATAAGAAAAAAATAGGTCATATAGAATCACCAGCTTTTAATTATTCCCATTGCTCATTAAAACAGAATCAGCACAAAAAACCCAAAGATCATCTTACATTTATCTAGCGATCTCTGAGCATTCTGAAATAGCCCATTGGGAACTTGACCTGCATTAGCTGCTAAGGATATCTGTCAGAGAGCTGAGGTAACAGGTTTGGGGGGTGGGGTAAGAGGGGGGAAATTTGAGGGAGTGAGGAACCCACCTGCAATGGGTGAAGAAGCCTTATTGTATGACCCAGGACATTCTGGAGTAGAAAAGCCATTTTGGGGGAGGAGGCAGATTCTTATATGAACTCAAATACTTGCAGGCCTTGAGATGAATGTAAACAAGATTCTCCTAACTTTTATTTATAAGTTTCTGAGCATTGGACATTAGCCAATTCTGGACTTGATCCACACCGACTACATAGCAATCAGACATTGAAGTAACATTAAAACAGTGAAACAGTAGAACCGTAAATTCTGAGCTAAACTTGTGTGGAACACAGTTTAGCAGCTTCCATTTTTTCCACACCATCTGTGAGCTACATTTGGCTCTTCAATACAGTGGAACATGCAGTTCACCCGAAAGACACCTCTGCACTGCCTTCTGGTTGCTTTCTGGGAGCAGTTGAAAGGGCTGTTTATTGCGTTTAAAGCCCTACATGGCACAGACCCCAGACCATTGTTGGATCGTCTCTACCTGAGGGTATCTGCCTGTCCTACTAGGTTAGATAAGGTGAGTGTGCTGCAGGACCCCTCCCCTTAAATGTTGCCAATGGATGGAAAATGTCCTTCTCATTGGCTACCCCAATCCTTTGGAACAGCTTCCCAACAGAGATCAGAGATACCCCTACCCTTTTAGCTGTCTGGAGGACTATGAAGACCTGGGGTTTCCCACTAGCATTGCGCTAAGATGGGGGGATTGATCTGGGAGGATATTTGGACTGGCATCTGGGGGGAAGTGCATGTTATAAACAATGTTTTATGGATTGTCGTGAGTCTCCTAGAATCATTGTGTGAGATAGGCAGCCACATAAGTCCTATAGATAGATAGGCAGATAAGACTGCTCTTGAGTTTGCTTACATGCTGTGGAGCTGGCAAAAGCTATAAACTTTTATTATGAATGGTAGAATCAGCTTTGTTAAGCCCTGGGCTGTTGGGAGAGGGCTGGTGAGAAAGTTCCTAATTCTACTTATATAATTAGATTATGATCATAGGATTGTGCACTTAGAATCTAAACTACGTGTTTGTTTGTTTGTTTGTAGCACAATACTTTATGAGGGTTGGTTTTGTTTTGTTTTTTGTCTTTGTTTTCTGTCTGTTCTTTTGTTTTTTCACAAGGTTACTTTTCCATCAACCATAGCAGGAAAACTGTGTCTGTTAGATATAAAGCATAGGACGTTCTAGCTTGCAGATCAATAGCAACTTGACAATAAATACAAATCAAAGGCGAGGGAAAGCAATATAGGAATATTCTTCAGAGCAGGAAATAGTTCTTAAGAAATGCTGTTTGCTCTACATTCTCCTCCTCACCAGCCATAAAAGTGACACAGCAGTCTCATGGCAGTGCAACTGAAGTAGGTGGGGACCTTAGAGGATACTGAATCACAACAGTGGCTTATCTAACTCACTGTTGGGTCATTCCTCAGCATAGCAGACCAGAGAGCTTTTTCAGCATTCTGCAGAGATCTTTTACATGCAAAGAATCTCTTTCCCTCCTAAAAGACAAACAATACAGTGGATTGAGCTATTTTAAGACTGCTAAGGTTATGCACCCTATAAAACAGAGGATTTTCTTCAAAATCAGTTTGAATCATACAAAGACTGCTTTATACAACCATTTAGTTTCGTTACCATCCTGTTTCTCGTCTGTCAACAAGCAGATGGTACCTTTTAATAATCCAGAATGAACACTTGCTATTTTTTCAGAAGATGTTTGCTTATTGTTTAGAACTGTTAACTCTTGTTACATTCTCTGACTTATGTATACATTTTGCAGCTCAATTTTCCGTTTATAAAGCCTTATTTTTATTTTTATTTCACAATTTAGTGTCAACTTCCAAATATTAAAAAACACAGGACATGGCAATGTTTTATTTTGAGACAAAGATAAAAGAGCTTATGCTTGTTCATTTCTTTCATTCATGTTCTATCTTTTAGTTAAATATTACTATTAATTTATAAAATGTAGATATGTAGGTAGATATACTGTAATCAATACATAGAATTATGTACATAAAAAAGTAAAGGTTTCCCTATCCAGTCATGTCTGACTTTTGGGCACAGTATTTATCTTTGTTTTTTGGCCAAAGGAATATGGATCATTGTTGTCTTCCCACTGAAATGGTACCTATTAATCTATTCCCATTTGCATATTTTAGAACTGCTAAATGGGGCAAGTAATGGGAGTTCACCCCATCACCCAGCATTCAGGTCTCAAACCTGGACTGTCAACTTTCCAGCTGACAAATCTTTAATCGCTAAGCCATCACACCCCCTTGTACATAAAATACAAAATATTTCATAGATAAGCAATTTTATTAATCAGATGCTTCAACATTAAACTATTGCATAAGAGTTTTAGAGTATTAATTCCAATTGCATTAATACCTACTGAAAAAATATTTAGGGGAAGGTATGCACAATATAATATTACAATAATATATCATTACTGTTCATTGATATTTGCTGATCGAAAAGGAAGAAGAATTATGGACATTGTATGTCTAGTTATGTCTTTTGCTTGGCTGTATTCATGAATGAGGAAAAAGTAGATTTATTTCCAGTTTTCATCAAGATTCATGTTTTGCTGATCCACACTTTGTAAAATAAATAGGTAGTATGCTACCTATAATAAAATTTTAGTAACAGCAACAATTATTTGGGGATAGCTAATGTATTGATTTTTTAAAAAAATTAAGATATTTCTTTTTGTTCATTTTATGTGGCTACCTTACAGAAGGGGGGGAAAACCTCAGAGACTGGAGCCTAGACTAATAACTTCTTGGCAAGAACAAAAATAAGTTCATATTAACAACTGAAGATTTTTAAACACTTTTCTAAAGACAACACACTCCAATTTTCCCACCTGTGATTTTTAAAGCATGTATTTGGTTTTAAAATACTATTTATACTCTTTTGACTACTTGTGCTATGATTGGCCATTCTGTTTGCTTTAGGTGAGCATCAGGTTGCATATTAGGGGAAAGGGTGAATCCATGCCATCCTGAGTGAAACTTTACGTGGACCGAGGTAGCTTTTCAATGTCCTGCTCCTGCTCCTATTGTATCCCCCAAACTAATAAGGCTTTCTAAACTTCATCCTCCTTTCTCACCAAGTCTAATAGATGGGTATGTTATGGATTTTGTTGTCTAGGCTGCTATATTTGGTGAACCTCAGGTAGTGGCCCCTACGCTGTGGAAACTTACCTCTCCCCTGGGTAAGGCTGGTCTCGTTGCTTCTAGGCTTGCAAAGGTCCCTTAAGATCTGGTTATGCCAGCAGTCCTGAGGACCCAGGAGACTAGTGAACAGATGAGTGACTCTATTACTTTTAACACCCCTTGGCCTATTAATTTTGTTTTAGCTGTTTTTATAGTTTTTTAATGTTCAATAATTATTAATGATTTTAAATATTTATTGTTTTAGTTTTATTGCACTTTACCTAGAATCACTTGCTTGTTAGAAGGGCAGCTACTGTATATAAATTAAATAAATAAAACTTAACAGTATTCTATAAATTGTGAGAGATGTCAGTTTAAGGACATATTACCCTCTTTTGTTTGTGCAGAGGCATTTCTCACTTGCATTAGAGAATATTGCTCTATACGTATAACAGATACTACACTGAAATAGTTTGCACATTGAAACAGCTATATATTACACTTCATTTGGTCACAGTAGCTTGAGTTTAATGAACATCATGTACACAGTACAGAAGCATCTGAAAGTTAAGTGAATCATTTAAAAAGAGTTCAGAACTCTGTTTACTCAGTTTCATAGAAGTACTCTAATTCTATCATGTTACTCATTAAGACTGCTATTTTGATTTATCTGGGAATAAGCCCTCTCTACTTCTGAATTGATTCGTATATCTTCTTCACTTCATATAGTAATGGACAACCTGTGGAAACTTGATGATCACAACTCACCCTCCCATTTTTCGAAGGGCTGCAGAAAGCTGCATGGAAGCATTATGAGAACACCAATCATATTCTTTTGCTTTACTAAGGGCTGGCAGGGAGTAGGTTTAGAAATGGAAAGCCAGGGTTTAACCACCATCTCCCAAATAAACTAAAATCATGACGACAAACTGTGGACATTTTATTGTCAAAAGTTGGCAATGCCGTCTGGAGTGCTAGGTGGTGGGAGGGTTTATGCAATAGACAGATCATCTTGAAATAAATCAAATGCATTGTGCAAATGTACAAATAATGGAGTGTTGAATTAATTTATTTTAAAAATTTGGGAATAATTAAATGCAGAATTTATGAAATGTTAAAAGGGGAAATTATATTATACAGCCAGGTTAATAAAAACCATACAATCCAGTCAAAGTTCTCTCTATTTTATTTATTTCAGTAATCCTCAAAGAATCCTACTTAGAACCTTTAACAATAAGGGCCAGTGTTTTAAACTGAGCCCATAAACAAATACATAATCAATGAAGTTTAAATATCACTCAAATAATATGGTCTGATCAATCACTTTTAATCAGGAACACAAGTGGGAAAAAGTTCATTTCTAGGAGAGATGGTACTTGCACTTTTTAGAACAAAGTCATCTTTAATCATGAAAAAGAATGAGAAATTGTAATTAAGAACAGCACATCAACAGTGTGACATGAAATTCTTTTATTAGCATTCCCACTAATTAGGATTAGTGCTTCTTGTGCTTTTGATGGGTTTAGCATTCAAAACATACTAAGAAACACATGCACACTACCAATTTTATCATTCCAAGATCTTTTGCTAAGGATAAAATTTCCATCCCTATGTCAAAAATGGCTTAAATTAGCTAACGGAGATTCCGGGGGTGGGGGGATTATATCTTAAGCATCCAGTGAACAACTACAGGTACATCACCAAAAGTAGTATATCACTACATCATCAAGTAATTACAATAATACATTATTTAAATGTACTTTCCCTTGAATGGCTATGCCCATCCCCTAAATTTCCTAACCTTTTATAGTCACCACGGCACAATGCAAAATTCAGAGAAGGGATACATGCTTCTCATCAAAAAAAGAAAGAGGAAGGAAGAATGGTGAGGAATTCTATTAATCTTCCTCAAAGGAAAAGTGGAAAGGAAGAAAGCGTGGAAAGGAAGAGAGAGAGGATGTGTGTGGATATCAGCAGAAAGATCAATCCACAGCATGATTGCCTGTAAAAATGCATACAAACACAACTTTTCTTCAGATCATATTGTTAGCCAGCAATATTTGGAGGAGTATTACAAGGTTCTCTCAATACTCAAATTTTCTGTTTACTTGGTGAGTTGCATTTACATTTCAACCATGCAGCAGTCTGAAGTTAACTCTTTGATAGATGTAGGAAAGCAGGAAACATCCAGTTGTACTCTCTGCTTAGCACAGATGAATACTGGTGACCAAGGAGAACCTAAATATACCAATCATGTACTATTGATAGTTGGTATTTGTCATCAAGACCAATTTATCATTGCTAATGATTGCAGTTTGGTGTTTTTTTTAACAAACTGCAAATTAAGATCCATAAACTTATCAATTATGAAATGTAAATAGGTGCCTCCCATCCTGACTTCCAATGTACTATCTGAACATTAACTTTGTGAGAAATTATCATCATCATCATCATCTTTTCACATATTCAAGCTCTGGATTTTTTCCTCTTTTTGAAGAGATCCTTGGTTCAAGTAGGGCCAAAGCAAGTTGCAAAGGTGACAGATGATGTCTGTTTCCTGTAGCATTTGCTACAAATATTCACTGGAACAGCTTTTTCTGGAATTTGGAGAATGTGGATAACTAGAAGGAGAATTCCAAAATTGGGAAAATAACAATAAGATGGTGGGCCATAATATAAAATCAAGTTTCATTACTAAACTCCAATTATAAAATATTTGCAGCAATTATGGCAGGAAGAATTAAACAGGTTTTAAATGAACGAATACACCCAGTAGAGGAAATAGAAATAATGATCCATTATTTCTGTTATATTTAAAAAAAACTATAGGTAAGCATACACATTGCAATGTCTAATAAATGAAAAGACAAAAATATTTTAAACAAAAGACGGTGAACTTTGTTTTGAGCGTTTAGGAATGACAAGAAATAAAGATGTTTTAGCAAATGTGCTTGAATTATTATATTTGGAAATTAAAGTCTAAAATTGAGGGAAATTTCTAAGAAACCACCTCTTCTGAGTTCAGTCAAACTTTCTGTATAATTGCAGAATGATAGGGCAGATGAGCACTGATGAGGAAACACCAATGAATGCTCTAATTAAAATAAAAGATAATTTTAAAATGTTATGTAGTATATTAATAACCTTTTATAGTATTTTATCCATCTTCTAAAAATCAGGCTGTATGTGAATAAAAATAATAATAATAATCCAACATTTAAATAGCTAGAATCTTCTGTACCACTTGTTACAACTTAAGGAGATCTGCTAATGGCTTCTATTATTTGTGGAAAATTCTTTTAAAAGTGCAGCTGATTTTTCATGTACAAAATAGGAACTGATTAAAATGTATTTTTATATGTGAACTTGTTTTACATACTCTGTTAAAAATTTCTACACTGTAGGGAAAGCACTAGCAAAAAGAGCAGTTTTTAAATATGTAGCTCATCTGGAGCACACCCCTTCTCCTTATAGCCAGTATTGCTGGCTATCTCAATACATGCTAGAGAAAGATACTTTCATTAGAGAATATCAGAGAATCTTCTTTTAAATGCACTAACAAGGCTTAATCTTGCCAGCTACTAACAAGCTCACCTTCAGACCTGTTCTTCTTAGTTTCTGATATCAAGTGCCTCATTAATATTAATCACACATCTGATGCAAGCTGGACTCCAGTTTGCTCTTTCTAGGACTGTACCTTTTCCATTTATATATTTGCTTATTGTATTTAGATTTCATTAGGATCATGCAAATTTCTTTTTCCATGAAGAAAAATAGTGTGGGATGACAGCTGGGGAAATAAGTAAACCAGGATACCCAAATTCTAACAGCTTGTCACTGACTGCAGCTGCTTAGAACTAAATATGAGATACCAGACCTTATTTCAATCTCTTGCTACTAAGAATTGGTTGCCTCTCAATAATACCAAGCATTTTCTCCATCTTTGAACAAAGTGCATAATTCAAGCCAACAATCTGTTGGGACAGGATCGCTGCTATGGTTTGATTCTTTTTGCTATTCCAAGGTGGAAATTTTGTTTCCTTCACCTAGGAATTCTCCAATAGTCCACCTCTAGATTGATCTGAAAGGTTAATTCAGTAAAATACAAGTCTCTCTTTCCACAGGGCTAAATGCTTTTTGTTAACATAAAGAACTCAGCTCATATGAATTCGAGGAACAAAGAGAAAGAATGAACCCACATTCTACACCTGGTCAAAAGGATTGCAACACAAAAGTCAGGATTACTTGGCATGGAAAAAAGAATTTCTGATGCCAAGAGGTTAATGACAATCATGGTATTATGTTGTATTAAACAATGTACAGCATATAGTAAAACATATGTTGTTAATTTAAGTAGCTAGTCATTACATTAGGCTGTAGCTCCTTTTGCTTTTGAAAAGGTCACAAAATAGCAGCATGTTTTTCAATAAGTTATTTAATTCCGAAGAGGAATCGTAGAAAGGAGGCCAGCATTGCCCAAGATTGTCAGTATGTAAAGAAATCTAGGCAGACAATAGTCACTTTCCCTTGTAGCTTATTCCAAAATCTATTGGACCATTCATGTAATTTGCTTTTTATTTTCAATGTACTTAATAGCCACCTAATAGCCTGTTATCATGGCTAGCTCTAAAATGCCCAGGTTAAGCAAAGGAAGAGCTGTTAGACTTAAAGAAGATGTTTCTATTTTGAACATTCTGAGCTTCATTTCATTCAAGTATTTATTATATTTTTAGTGCATTCATTGATTAATTCGCAGCCAAACTAATATTTTAGTTTGGATGCAAACTAAAGGATAACATGCTTTGTTTAATGGGATATAATTCCAAACACATATGGAGAGCATTATGGGATATTTTTTGCTCATTTTGTTTTTAACAACTGATTCTGTGTTCTATGTTCATTGAAAAACCCAGTTCAGTGTTATTTTTTACATTTCATCTCTACAGTAGCTGGCAAGTACTCTAACACTCTCTTTTTATCATTTCTATTTCCCTTATTTTTAAAACATCTCACATTTTCTGCAAGTAAATTAAAAAATTTACAACCCTAATAACGGAGCCAGTTCGGTCTAGTTGTTAAATCCATAGATAGAAACCAGGAGATTATAAATTCTAGTCTTGCCTTAAGCATGAAAGCCAGCTGGGGGATTTGGGGCGGGCCACTTTCTCTCAGCCCAACTCTGAGTTTGCCAATAACTCTGTTGTTGTTGTTGTTGTTGTTGTTGTTGTTGTTGTTGTGAAAATAGGAAGAGAGAAACTTGGAAAGAAGCTAACTAAACTAGACATGGCAACAAAGACATTATTGAAAAAGAATAATAAAAACTAATAGTAAGCCTTCTTTCTTCTACACAGAAAATAGTCTGACTGTGTACTGAAGTTTGCTACTACTAACTTTTCTAATTGAATGATTTCACTACTTAAAGCAATCAGGCTGAGTTATTTTGTTTGACAGTTGTTCCTATCACAAGTTGTTAGTAGAGGTTCAGCTTTGCATTTCAAGGCTTCTAATCAGACATCAACTATCCCCCAAGAGTTCAGTGGAAGCAGTATTGCCAGCATCATGCACTGTATTTCTGTAGGTTAGATAGGAAAATAGTTTGAATCAGAGCAGCAACCCCCATTTCTCACCCACTTTTTTCACTCTATCATGTCTGGATTGTGAGTGAAATTGGACCTAACTGCAGTAGCACAAAGGAGAAGATAAGCTAGCCCAACTTATCTTCTTCATTTTTCTTTTAAAATGGCCTTATCCAAATTGTGGATAAGTGGATGCACTGTGGAGGCATAGTGAAGGAACTTGTGTAGGTTTTTTTTAGACTGATGCAAAGAAAAGTGTGTGAAGCCTTTTATTTTGCTACATTTGTTCTCCAATCAGCATCTTAAGTCACTAAATGATCTCTTCTGTAAAGCCTAAAGAAATCAGAACCCTGTAATATATAATGTTGCCTAGTAGCCTGCTAATCCTGCTTAGCGGCAGTGCTGCATGTGAGGTCTAGAAACTGGAAATCTGACACGGCAGGAATTCCAAACAGACTTCTCGAAATACAAACAGCCCCTAGTGCATGGCATGTGCTGCAGGAGAGGCCATGATGGTAAGAGTTTACATTGTCTGATTTTTGTAGCCACACATTGTTGATAAAGAATAGGAGGAGACAGCACCTTTACAAGAGCAACTCATAAATAGTCTGTGTGTGGCATGTGCAAGTATTGGATGGCAGTTACTAAACATCTGCTTTGTACCATGAAGTGCAAGAGTCTTTCATGGACATCAGCCGTAACAAGCAGAATGTGTTTCCTTTTAGCATCTATGTTTTCCTTTAGCAATTTGGGACCCCGATGTTTCTAAATGTGAAAAGCATGGCCCTCTTCTCCAAATGTTATTTTAAAATTACTAAACCAAGGACATTTGAGAAGAAGCCAGCCTATTCTAAAGATTTCCAAATTGATTTCAATAAACTGTAGCGGATAAGTTTGGCCCTAGAAAAGTACAGTTGTGCACATACGCACATCTAATCTAATAAACTTTATGCATGTAGAAATGTTCCTGTATACAGGTCCAATTTCCTGACCACAATTTATCTTGGATGATTCTGCTTTCAAACTCTCTACCTGGTTCCTTACTAGCAAATGATCAGAAAAAATGATCAAGAGTCTTACAAATGAACAGAAAGAGCCCTGGTGGCACAGTGGTTAGAATGAAGCTTTGCAGTCTAACTCTGCCCACTGCCAGGAGTTCGATCCTGACCACCTCAAGGCTGATTCAGCCTTCCATCCTTCCGAGGTCAGTAAAATGAGGGCCCAGATTGTTGGGAGCAATACGCTCCAAATAGTAAGTGCTGAGGACATCAGAGATTTGTGCAATACTTTGCCTAAGATCCTTTGGGCTTGGGTTTCGAAAGGAACCATCTCTTGACTTTGTATTATGCTGCTGTTTGGTTATTTGTAATAGAGAAGAACTAAACTTGTTGGATTGAACATATTCCTCCCCATCAAAATTATAATGACAGAGTTCTCTTTGAAAACACTTACTTATATCCAGACACCTGCAAGTTGTTAAGGTCTTATGGAAGATCTCTGGGAACGTACGGTCTGCCTCCTGCCCCCAACATTTCTGTGCTCCCAAGGCTCCCAAAGAGTAAGATTGGAATTGTTCCCTCATGTCCTTAGCATATACCTCTTACGTAGCACTTTTGCAAAGCATATAATGAAGCTCAGTGTCTATTCCACTATTGGAATCAGCACTGGCAGAGTGCTGGATTTTGCACAGGAGTTCTCTGCGGTATGGTTCTCATTAAGGGTGTAAATCTGTTTCTGGGCTGCAGGCAAGGGCTTGTATGATTCAGACTTTCTCTACACTGAGAGTCAAGTTCTGTACCACTGGCAACTGTTATCTCAGGTAAAAGAAATACTATAGGCCTTATTCTATGATTTGAAATACTGTAGTTTTGACATTAGATTAGAAGCTGTGAGATAGCATATATTTACATCAAGAATAAACACATGAATAAAAGAATTCTGAACAATGTGACTATGGAATTAAAGGATTCAAAATTGCATTAGAAATTCCAAATCACACCTCAGTCTAGTGATAAAGATAAAGGAAAAGGTGTCTCAAAGACACCTGCAATCTTGCGCCTGGTTAGAGGTCTATTTTCTTTTAAGTTTACTAAAGAGAAATGATGAAATGGGGCTTAACTGAACTATGAAGTTCATTATTTCTGGAGCATCCGTAGTTTACAATGTGTTTCATAATCTTTGGTGAGATTATCTCAGGTTTTCCCTTTTAAAAATGGAGGCCTGAGCATGAGAGTAATGCAATCCACAGCATGACTCCATGATATGGCTTTGAGCTAAGCCCACCCAAGGACCAAACTTTTTCTGCTACCAGCAGTAAATTGGGAATAACTTATTTGTAACTTATTTATAAGTTATTGGGAATAACTTATTTTTAACTCCTAAACCTGAATATTCAGGTACGAATATTCTAAAATTCCTTGCTATTTTTCTAATGATTCTGTTTTATATGCTCTTGCTAGTTCTGATTTTGAACCTTTGGGAAGTGACCCAGTTCAAATGATTGGTTTTTGTACAGTAATGAATATATCAAAAGCAGAACAAGCACAACATTATTTTTGAATTCTGTAGCCTGGGTTAAAATCGTACCTTATCATTTTAACTTGATTGCTTTTTTATGACTTTTAAGCATTTGAAATATATAGTTTGAGAAGATACAGTTGAGATGCACTTTCTGGAAGACTGGTTCTTATTGCTAACATCCAGTACCATGCAAAAACCATGTTTTGTTTTGTTTTCCTCTTCATTTTCAAGACCTTGAACAAGACTAATTTTCTGAAAATTTGAATGGGCACACTTTTTTAGTTAGTCACATATTAACCTGAAAGAAGAAAAAGGTATTTATTTACTATTTCCTTGTTAATGGCTGTATTTATCTTTGACAAGAATATATTATTAGAGGAAGATGCTCTTAAAAGTGAGCAAATAAGCAGGAGGTAGAGATAATGAAAGCAAGTAGCTGGAAAGAGGCATTCAAGGAGATGAGGAGGGACACTCTATCCCTGCTCTCCTCTTGGGGTTGAGTATGCGTAAGAAAAGATGTTGTTGGAAGTGAACAAAAGGAGTGTGTGTGTGCCTGTGCGGAACATATAATAAAAGCAAGAAGCTGAAAAGAGACAAGAAATGGGAGAAAGCCAGAGCTATCCTTTCAACAAAGGCAGGATGAGTTGATTAGCCTGGCCTCCTCCTGTGTCCCTCCAACTGTAGAGATTGAGCTGTTTTCAGTGGAAAACTTCCTGTATCAATTGAGCTCCTCCACATAAACAAGGGTTTTAGAAAACCAAGATCCTCAGCCCATGCAGAGTTTCCCCAGATAGAGGGTCTCTCTATTCAGATAGTTCCCCTCTATTCATGGAAGGGAAGGGAAGGTCCTAAACATATGTACCTAGGGGAAAGAGCCAAAAACTTAAAGGCATAAGACTATGCTCGCATTCATTTATTTTCCCCTATTTGTTCTAGTGCTTTAGGAGGACATACATCTGTGGAATTTCTGGTCACATGTCCTTGTTGCATGTACAAAGGATCATACTTGTTTATCCACTAGAAGCAAGGGAAATGCCAAGAGCCTGGGAGACTAACACATATGAGTATCTTTGCCTTTACACTCTTGCAATAGTTGCTCAGTTTCAACAACTTCACCTGCCACTTTGCCTGCCAGGTTAATATCACTGTTACCTTGCTTCGCATTGCCAGGTGATATGGGCAGCTGATCTAATTGACAAAATTATGTCCACTGGAGACTGCATCAGTTTTCCATTTGCTCTTTGGGGTTATTAAATTTCCCATATTGTTAAATCTTCTGTGACCTGTTGGAATGCCTAAGGATAGTTTTTCTTCTCATTCTTTCCTTTATGGGGAATGTTCCTCACGTGTTTTCTGAGTGGCTGGAGGTGCAGCAGACATTTTGGATGAATCCCATGGGTCACTGATTTTCTGCCTTCCCTGTTGATCTGAGAGACTTGTGTACCCTCTAAAGCATGGGTCACTGTGGAGGCATGAACCGGGCTTCTGAACTCTGGGGCCTGCAGGAGTCAACAAAAATAATAAGAGCCAAGAATCAAATTCATTAGGACCTCCTTGGAGATAGCCGTTTTTGCAAAGTGAAAAAGCAGTATTGTTTTTCCTTATGTTTGGAAAGGGAAAAGTAAGGCACACTTAAGTGAATTCTCAGTCTGTACGTGTGTTGTTTCTTTAGGAAAAGTAGCAACAAGTAAGGCATTGTGTAAAGTCAAGTAAAGGTGAGTATAAACATAAGTATGTTTATATTTCTGTAGCTATACACTTTTATCAGGCTCTCTCCTTATTTTTCCTTTATCAGATAAATAAAATGTATATAAAAATAAAATGTAATAAAAATAAAACGTAATAAAAATAAATCTCTCACAGATATTGCTCTGCTTTCCATGCTAAGGTGACAGCCCCACTTTTTTCGTGTCTTGATATTATGTGCACTTTCCTCAACCCTTCCACACTGCTGTCCACCATTAATAAGAAAAGAAAATGCACAACTTGAAAACAAATGACAACTACAGACTGCATATTTGAACAGAAGCCCATTTCAGCATCAACGTGATTTTGTGACATTTTTGGAAACATCAGCTTAATTTCTATATTCACAATTTTACACAAAAAAGAATTATATTTCAATGCAAACATATACATTAGCCCAGTTGTGGCTGTTGGGGGCTGCCTTGGCAAGATTTCAAAATCTTTAGAACTCTTGCAATAATTTTCACTATTCCTTCTAACCACCTTTTAAAAAATTAGTCCTCTAATTAGTACATACATACATGCATATGTTAGGGAGGATAGAAGAGGGTTAATATCCTGAGTAGTGCTTCATCTCTCCCCAAGAGTAAGAGAAATAACACTCTGCATGTTTATTTCAAAAACACCCTAATTAAAATCCTTTTTCCCTTTTTCTACAGTCTGCATTCAAAACAGTCCATCAAAGTAACTTCTGTAAATCACTTCTTAACACAACAAACTCTAGGTTTGTTTTAGCAACATTTTTTCTACTTCTTCTCTGGATTAGTCAACTGACTTCAATTAGGGCCAATATGTGTATTTCTGTCTTATTTGTCTTATTCTATAACTATCTCTACTTTTTTTAGACCAGCTAAAATTACCCTAATGCCATCATCTTCTACCAAAAAAAAAGGGGGGGGGAGCAAAGCAAAGAAAATAATATCAATATTGTCAGTCCAACAAAATTAAGAGAACTTCATTTTACTCAAATTAGCTGAAGTAGCTACATTTGTTGTTTCAGACAGATCATTCTGGATATTCAGACTCTCACTACATTTTAGATAAAGCCCTTCAAAAAAAGGAGTACAAGATTCATCCTGTGGATATTCCGTCTAGTTTCAGTCTATTTTGTTGCTTAGTTCATTTCATCAAAAAGTGAGGCAACATTTAATGCTTCATTCATATAGTTACAAGATCTCATAATCTTCCCTACTTGCTAAGACTCTATGAGTATATGAAATTGCTCCAGCTTCCTGCACTAACCACTCTGGGTTAAAACCATGATAACCTACTTTTGTTGCTCAGCACTTTTAAATGCCATGTTCTGGCATGCCAAAATAATAACTTAAAAAAGAAGAAGCAAATTGCTGATCATTCTACTCTTATCTGAAATTGCACATTTCTGACCCTCATCTTATTTGTCTAGTGATTCGTGTCTGTGCTCTGCTCCAGACTCACCAAGCATTGTTTTACATGACATGAAACATAATGTGTTTTTTCTTCCTGCCGGACTCATTTAAGCCCATAGGATAAATCACCAAACATAAGCAACAATCAAACATTATCTGCCTTGAAGTGAACCTGCGTTCTCCCACTGGAATTGCTTAGTGCAAATGTTTCCTGTTTAAAGTGGAAAGAGAGAGAGGAAAAATTCCAGGCCTTGGACTTTCAGGGCTCCTGTTCTCCCATGAGATTCTTCACTTTAAAAACAGAACATTATAAAAGACAGTCCCTCCCTGTTTGCTGTGAGAGACTCCAGACCAAGTGCTGAAGTTCTAAAGCCACCCTCAGAGATGCTGAATGGACTACAAGCCAACATGTGTTCTGGGAGCTACTGCTGCCACCTGCACTACTGCAACCACATTTCAAGACAATCGGTTCTCTTTCCATCCCCCAATCTGGGATACTTACTTTACGATTGAAAGTAGCATTGGACCAAGAAGGGACTACAGGTGGTCCTTGCTCTTAAGTGAATTTTATCCCCTTTTATGGATGACCTTTCTTGCCACAGTTGTAATGTAAATCACTCCACTTGTTAAGTTAGTAACAGGGTTGCAAAGTGAATCTGGCTTCCCCATTGACTTTGCTTGTCAGAAGATTATAAAAGGTGATCACATAACCCTGAGAAATAGCAACCATCATAAATATGGCCAAACATCTGAATTTTAAACACGTTTTCACATGCCTATGGAGATCCTGCAACAATTGTAAGTGTGAGAAATGGTCACTTTTTTCAGTGCCATTCTAACTTTGTATGGTCATTAAACAAATTGTTTAAGTCAAGGACTACATGCATTGTGCGCATATGTTCTTTCTTTCCTTTATTTATCACTCTGAATTAAGTTGCTAGCTAACCAATATCTTGCTTGTTTATTGATTTGTTTGTTGGTCAAGATTAGGTCTCTCTGCTCTAAATTTGGATGTGCTCTGTTGTTATAGTTTGCCAAAATGCTTAGTTCACAGCAGCAACTAAACTGCAACTTTTGAACTAATTACAGTTTCTGAGTAATTTCTGACTGCATTGATTGACTTGTAGATTATATCTGCTGAGTTAAGGTTGTACATCTGCTGAATTTTTTGAGCATATCACAAAGTTACTGAAATAATTTAAAAAAAATATGTATAATTAATAAATAGTACAGAAAAGTCATTAAAATATTCTGTTCCAATATAATGCAGGCAGCCAACATCATAGGGATAATAGCACTATAGAAACATCTGAGATAAGATTGTCAGCGTAGCATTGAAAAGACATGGATGACAAGCCTGCTCTCTTGGGGAGCACATTTCATGTGACAGTAATCTAAGACGGAGTTAGCTAAGACGTGACTGACAAGTTCCGTCTTTATCAAGATGGCTGTGGCTGACAAAGCAAAAAACAAAACCAAAAAAAAAAGGAAATATACATTCCATCTGCACACCTGTCAAGAAAGCCAGATCGAAGAACCATTTTAAGCTAATTCTAAACTACCAACAGAGACTCAATATTTCTGCCACTTTTCTAGAAAGGAGAAGTAGAGCTCTCCTTTGAATGACTTTGTAGCCCAACGTTCTAGATGACTTGAACTAATAGTTTTTTTTAATCCAGATGGAACTCTAACAATGCATGGTCTTTGCATCAAGTAAAAGACCACAAATTACTTAATATAAGTAACTACATACAAACTCTCTTCCTTCCTAGTTTAAGAAGAAACATAAAATAATTCTGGTTGTGTGTGTGTGTGTGTGTTGCATAAGACAATGTGATGCATCGGTTAAAGTACTGCACTAAAAATGAGAAGACCCAAATTTTGGCCTACCTTTTAGGTATGGAAGTGATGGTGATTTGGGATAATTGGTGTCATTCTCTAGGAAGACTAAAATCCTTTCTCTATGGTTCATAATGTTTGTGAAGACACTTCATCTTGCAGCTGATTGATTTATACAATACAATAGTAGAGTTGGAAGGGACCTTGGAGGACTTCTAGTCCAACCCCTTGCCTAGGCAGGAAACCCTATACCGTTTCAGACAAATAGCTATCCAACATCTTCTTAAAGACTTCCAGTGTTGGGGCATTCACAACTTCTGGAGGCAAGCTGTTCCACTGATTAATTGTTCTAACTGTCAGGAAGTTTCTCCTCAGTTCTAAGTTGCTTCTCTCCTTGATTAGTTTCCACCCATTGCTTCTTGTTTTACCCTCAGGTGCCTTGGAGAATAGCTTGACTCCCTCTTCTTTGTGGCAATCCCTAAGATATTGGAACACTGCTATCATGTCTCCCCTAGTCCTTCTTTCTATTAAACTAGACATACCCAGTTCCTGCAACCGTTCTTCATATGATTTAGGCTGATTATCTGTCTTTCTGTGTATCCATCCATCTGTTTCATACTCACTTTGAATCTTTGCCCACCCACTACAGCTCCCTTGCCTCTTTTAGAAAAAAAATTCTGTAAGTATAATATTCTCACTTTTACTTATGCAAAAGATTTGTCTTGTGCTTTCTAAGCATCTCTGCTCCTAGTAGAAGCTCTCCCTTGGCTATTCTCCAGTGCTTCCCTTTTTTCTTTGGCAAACTGGATCAAATGCATGAAACATAATTGCACAAATTACATGAATTGCACAAATTTAGCAGAAGAATACAACATTTGAAACACTGTCTGAGGTTCATGAAAGAGTAGAAAATATGACATGTGAGATCTGACAAACCTAGCACGAAGACCTGAACTCTTTTGGTTTTTCAATGTTGCAGTCAGCAAGTCAGTTCAAAGACATCCAGAGTTCTTTCTGTAACTGAAAAAGCATTTCACTCTTCAGAGAACAGTTCCTAATAGGTCAAACTTTCATCATGTCGGAGTTGACATCTAGATATAACACTTTTTTATTCCACGTATCATTTGTCCTGGCTTTAGGGAGAATACCTCTTTAATGTAAATCCAAATTTGGGGCAGAAAACCTTTAGAATGACCCCATCATCAGCTCTCCCCTGGCAGTCCATGGTGTGAGCTTTCCAATGATCCAAATCTTGTCAAATATAAATTAATGCAAGTTGAGAAGCATATACAAGATCATGCATATACCCACAGGTTACATGGTTGCTGCACACATAGAGAGAAAAATGTTATTGGCAGCTAGCTCATTAAACAGATACTATTTCCTCATATCTTTAATATTTTTATGGGAATTTCTAATTGCGGGCCTTCAAGAGTTTATGGACTGGCATGTTTAATGCGAGAACATGGGCAAATCAGCTTTGAGGTGTGAATTGTACATGAGCTTTATAGGTTGCTGGAATACAGACCAAACTCATTAGTATATCTTCAAACTAGACAAGACACAAACATGCTTTATTAAAAAGACTTTACTTTCTTACAAAAAAAGAAAGTGCTTTCAGTACAGTTTTGCAAATAAATCGTGAATAGCGCCAACCTTTTGTGAAGAAGCTGCAATATGTGGAGGCTGGACTTTTTCACTGGCTTCTTTTGTGTTTTACCAGTCCAGAACTTCAGTTTCTGTTCTGTGGGACTTTTGTAAATTAGTGGAAGTGAATTTCTTGCCCAAAACAATTGCTGTATTTTAGATGAAAGTAATGCAAGACTTTTTACTGACAGCTTCCCCCTCCCTTTTCTGTTTTTTTTCCTAGGCATGGATCTGTAGAACCAATGGAATATTTAACAGGGCTACGGATGGCACACAAAGAAAGAGATCTTCCCTACTCTCCTGCAAGCCAGCCTGCAGTTCATCCCTCCAAAGGGAACTACCTTCATTCACCAGATGGCCCAAGAGCAACAGAGTTATGGTATTCACAGTATTTCCCACCACAGCCAGTAATTCAGCACAAAGGACCTCTCCGCCAAGATGTACCACCGTCCCCACTACAAGGCCACAGAGCTCCGCCTTATAATGAGGTGGGCAGAATAGGACACCGACAAAGCACTCCTGATCAGTACCAATGCAGGTATCAAGATCCAAGGCAGAAGGACTCTGTGACTGCAGCTGTATAATTGAAAGCTTGACTGTTGTTGATATTTTATGGTTGATTTCATCTTACAGTTAGTCCCCTCTGAAGTCATTTCTGCACTCCCAACCTATAGCATATTCTAGAGTCACAAAATCAAAATGGCAGCTGCAACCAAACAATCAAAGCTGCCATTTTGATGTTTTTGACCCATCCACCCCCGTCCCCATGGATGCCCTGAATCATGGTGTACTGTAGTTGTTTTGCCAACATACCAGTAATAAAGACAAGCTTTATATTTCTTCAGCACTGGCTGAGTGATGCTATGAAGATGCTATAAGTCTTTCCACAAAAAGTGCTCATTAACGCTGGCCAATCTGTGACCAGAGCATGTACCCAGCTGTATTGCAAACTCATAGAAATGGTACACGACCTTTAAGTATTGAAGAGTAAGAACATTTTGGTGTTTTTTTAAGTGCTTAAACAGGATGGTAGATAAAGACTCAGCAGTATTTCTACGCACATCACAAAGTGCCACTCAGGGCTATTTGCAATTACACAGGCACAAAGAAGACAGCCAAATGGTCTTTGGGGGGGGGGGGAGGAGAAAATTATTTTAGAAAAGGCACATAATTTATGCTATGGAGGGTACAATCAGCATACAGGTCCTTTACTAAGACTTCCTCTGAACTGAAGAATTGGAAATATTCCACAGTATCATTGAGATGTGTTCCTTTCAAAGTATGACCTGGAATTTGTTATTGTCCTCATCTCTGAATCCTTTATGAATATTCTTTTCAGCTGCTTATAAGGATGCTTCAGTTCTGAAGCCATTTTTCTCCTCTTCTTCTCTCTGTTTTCTAATAACAAGAGCAGATGGACAAATTTAAAAGATGCCTAAGGTTCATAGAGCACCATACAGTGTTACATTGTAAAGATTTCTGGAAGGAAATACAAAAGGGCTCAGTATGTAGTTTCCTACCTCTGATTTCACAACTGTTAGAAGTTTTAGTTCGTTTGTATGCCAGTATATTGATGTGTGTGGATGACTAGGTGTCTTTGTGTCTTGAGAGAGCTGATTCTCCATTGATACCAATGGAGCATAATTAATAATTGTATACTAGGATGGAGTTATCAGTTTGTGTTCTGGTGATATTTTACTATTATGTGTTTCCCCGGTCACAACTCCAAATCAAAAAGGTTGCAAGATGGCTGTGGAATATCGTGTTTTTAGGAACTCATTTTTGCTAGATGACCATCCTTCTCATGGCCTTATCAGAAAACAAATTGTTTGAGTGTTTTCGAGCACTTGGGTAACTATTAGACTGCTATTTGTTAGCTTATTTGTTTAAATCACCTGTGCAAAGCAGCCCTCCGCTAATCCTAGAGGGTTTAGCAGAGGATTGTTAAATGCCAAGCATTAACAGTGCTTAGATCTTTGGAGGCATTTGAGTATTCTAGGTTTTAAAAGGAGGAAAAAGAAATAAGAATAATAGTATAGTTATCAAGTGAGAGATTTAAGCATAACATGCGTTCCACTGAGGTAGAATCATGGTAGGGATATCCAGGATGGAAGAAAAGGGCCAGGTGTCAAAAAATCAAAATGGCAGCTGCAACCAAACTATCAAAGCTGCCATTTTGATGATTTTGACTCCCATGTCTCCATGAATGCCCTGAATCTTAGTGTACTGTAGTTGTGATGAATGTGTCTAGAACAGGGGAATTCTGGGAATTGAAGTCCACAAGTCTTAAAGTTCTCAAGTTTGGACACCCCTGGTCTAGAAGAAGGGAAATAACAAACTTTGCACAATTCCGTAAAATGCAAAGGTAGCTTAAGTTCTCACAATTTTTGTGGTTTGCCACTTATGACTAATGAAACGTCTGAGACTTTCTTCAGTCTCTAAAAGCTTCTCTAAAAAGTCTCTAATAGCTTCCGCATGTTTTTTTTTTTTTAAATTCCAAACTCTGACTGGGGACTCATTTTAAGTCTATGTTACAGCCCTTTTCCTTCTAAGTGAAAGATCTTGGGCTTGGCCACAGAAAAGAATTGAAAAATCCTTGGGTTTTATTTTGGTATGCAGCAAATTAACAAGATTCATTATAGAGGTCATCTAATAATTATTATATATTGCTCAGAGGAGTCATCAAGCAGGCAGAGCCATTTATCATTTAGCCTTTCTGAAATGGCTTCATTCTGCCAGGTACCCTCAAGAGATTTGGCTTATAGAGAATTCATTATGTACACAAATTTGTATTACTCTATTTTAGAGGGTCAGTTTCTCTAGTGTCCCTGAAAGAGTCCGCAGCTTGGTGTGAATGTAGCCCTGATTTCTTAGTCATTCATATTCAGAAACTATGAGGTACTATAGTGATTTTGAATCAAGATTGAAGGTCATATCTTTTTTTCCAAAACTACCTGTTAAATATATGAGAACAAGGGGCTAAGTGGAAACCCTCCAGGGATGAGAAATAACAAGTATGTTCATTTTAATAGGGGAATGTCACCAAGAAGTGATTTTTTTAATGCATATAGCACACGTACATAGGAACACATACCCATGTGTTGGATTCCCCCCCTAAAATGCAGAGGTTTGTGGCCATTCAAAGGCCAGTTATCTATTTCCGGTGGATGAATTTAATTTCAACTGGCCCTGAATGATTAATCAAGAATTAATTGCAAGGAATTGCAAGACTACATTGATCCTTCCCTCGGAAAATCTATTTATATAAATGAACAAATCGTGTTCATGCCATTTTAAGCAAACAGTTAATTCTCCCTACCCACCTCTATGTAATCACGTCTGAAATTGATGGCTTACTTACTTTTGTTAAGCCGACATTTTCAGAAATCCATATTGAGTTGAACTATTACAGGAAGGATGGAACAATTGCATATTGAGGACACCAGTATAGTGACTTTGCACATACATGTGATTCAGGCAGACAATTTCTTTTTATATCAGATTTTTATTTTTCTGGCTAATTTATCAAATCAAATCAAATCAAATTTTATTTGATTAGCCGCACCCTCTCCAGAAGGACTCGGGGCGGCGTACAATTAAAACACATAAAATATACAAATATAAACAGTACATAAACATATACATATACATGGAGGAGGTAAACAGATGAATAAAATAGACTTAAAATTTCAATTTAAAATCCCCTCAATTAAAATACAAAATACACAATTAAAAAACCCGTCAGGAGTGATATGATAAAACTATGGTTGAGCCAGGCCAGCTACTTGGAAGAGGTGGGTCTTGAGCTTTGCGCGGAAGGAGCGGAGGTCAGAGGTGGTCCTGATATCAGGGGGGAGGTCATTCCACAGGGCTGGGCCCGTCACAGAGAAGGCTCTGCTCCTAGGCGCCGCCCCCCGACACTGTCTGGTGGACGGCACCTGGAGAAGTCCCTCTCTGTGCGAGCGAATTGGTCGCAGGGATGTATGGGGCAGAATACGATCCCGCAAGTAACTAGGTCCTGAGCCATGGACTCAACTCTTCTCTGTTTGGAACTGCCAATGCTTCCTTTTTATAATCTACTTGTTTTTAAAGAGGCCTCAATATAATCCAGAAGTGATGTTGGTTGTCTGATTTAATCTGTGAGGAAAGTTCCCTGGACTAAATTCAGTTTATGTTTTCCTTAATTGCTGTGCACAGAACAGATCTGGACATCTATTTGAGTAGGAATATTCAAAAAATCTAGATTTTGGAGTAGCCATTCCAAAGTTGAAAGATATTTTCTTTCTTCTTCACAGATTGGGCCTATGCTTCTGATTCAAGTATAAAGCCTTCAATTTATGCTATAAAAATCCATATTCTTAAATGAATAAAAACTTGGCAGGAATGCAGTGGATGCAGACAAATAATCAGAAGTGAAGTGAAACTATTTAAATGAGCTTTTCTTTTTTTAATCACCAGAACTTACAATGTTTGGGTAGTAGCAACAAATGTTTATGATAGTGGCTTTCTCAAGTCTGCTCATAATTAAGAATAGCCTTGAAAGACAAATTCCCACCTTAAAAATCAACGCCGCTAAACCTTACCCTACCCTTTACACAGATAACTGACAGCATTTCAGGAACAAAGCAAGGGTAAATCCAAACTGGATGAAAAGAGTCTGCCTAGGTTATTTATGGTTTTGAGGCTGGTGCTCAATTGTTCCTGCGCAGCTGCAATTCCCATCTGAAAACTCCCATTGACTGCAATGGCCCAGTTGGATAGAGCAAGTCAGGCAGGTCAAAAGTAGATTTTCTGGGCTGTTAGTCTTAACCAGTAGCTTATTAAACAGGGTCTCTTTCTTAAATCAGTAAGGGAATTTATTCCCTGTTACAAAATAATAGATGCAGCTAAACACTCTAGAGGTGTTTGGTGCAGGTGCAAGAAAAATGAAAATTCTTGGGTTGAGTGTGAGAAAAAAGTGCAAAAGAATTACATGCTATCCACCTGAGTCCAGAAAGCCAGGCTTCTGACTTGGGAAAAACAGGTGGATGTGTTAATTGATTTCAAGAGGTACGTGTTGATCAGAGAACCATTGCTTCTCTGAAAGAACATGACGGAAACTTTCTCAGCAACATATTGCAGAAAAATGTGTAGCACACACTTACATCACAAGGTGCTATAGGTGATGGATGACAATATACCCCTTGCAAAAACATAATAAAAACCAGTATCAGCCATTAAGAAATCAGCTGCTCTTTTTACCTTTGCAGAAATACATTTGGGCAGCCATATCAATTATCTAAATAAATAAATAAAAATATTATTGTCCAGGAAAAATCCATTTATATTCTGATATACTTTGCATTCATTTGCTTTAAAAACATACTAGCAGGAATCACTTGTAAACTGGCTTTGGGAGTGTGGATCCCTTTCTAGGCAAAAGACCAAGTGAAATCTTCTTCTATGGCCTTGTTTCAATCTCACTTTTCTGGAAAAGGTGGAAGAGGATGCAGGAGAAATTGTCTAATAAAGCAAGAAAGCAATCCCAGATTTTATACAAAATGCCTTGGCTCATTTTCTATGTTTTCTGATAAGAAAAATTAATAATCCAGAGGTGTGTATTACAATAGTTTTAATCTGCATCTACTCAACACTACTTATTTTGAGCCATTTCCAGCTTAGCCAAAATAATAAAAAAAAAAGGCTAAGGAATGTGCTCCTTATTGGTGCTTTCTTTAAAAGCTTTAAAAGCTGGCTAAAGAATGATTCTACAAAGTTTGTTATGAACAGTTGATGCACCCAAGAGGGAAACATTCAAATGATAATCATATACCGTAGTACAGATGAAAGGCTGCTAACAGTGGGCAACCAAACCTGAATGTTGGGTAAGCTTATCAGGCACATAAGATTATTCATAATCTTCTAAAGTAACTAGAAATACCGCTGTACTGTACTATCAAACTATTGGTGACATTTTTAAAAGCCTGAATTGGATGTGTAACTATGACCACCTGTAGAAAGAAGGAACTAGCTCTGATTGCCTGAATGAAAACGGTGGCTGAGCAATATAAAAATTTTAGGAAAGCCCCGTTCACCAAATGCATCCCCAAACTCCTTATCGCAGAGCCAGAAACAGTTTCACATCCTGCCTAGTTAATGCCTAGAGCAAAAACCATTCTTTTGTGTATTTCTTCTAGTGAGGAATGTTCTGTTAATTCACTTATCTCTTAGGGGAGCTCATGCCTTCCCAGATCAGGCCCTTGTTCAGAAAACCTGGGAAGAAGATTTGGGCACTGCTTGTTTTGACCCTCAGCATACAAGCCATCCATTTCAGGTTTATTTTGGGTGCAATTCTACAGGCATCAGTGGTGGAGCTATCACGGGAATTGCTCTGGTTTGCACACTGGGTGGCCTTTCTTTTATATTTAGATTTTTAAAAGAACAAATTTATATTTGTGTGAGCTGAAACATTAAAAGGGTTTGGGAAAATTATTGGGGGGGAGGGAGACATTTGAGAGATCATGAATTTGAATGTAACAAAATTAAGTTTGAAATGTTTTACTTTGTTATATATAGAGATACTGGATGCCATATAGATTTTGGACAGTTTTATTTTGCATTAAAATAAAGCTTTGAGAAGAAATGCTTTTTGTGGATTTTTTTAAATTTGGGGGGGGGGAGGTTCAATCATAGACCTCAACATAGGTTTGTCAAAGAGAAACTTGACTGATGATGCAGGCAGCCATGAATTAAATAGGACAACTCGCTGCGGCCAACGCTATATGGTCATCTTGCCACAGGGATCTTCCCCAGGACAACTCACTGCAGACAATTCCACACAAAATAACTCGACGCAATAAATGTTATCCACCATTGACAAAAATGGAAATAATGTCAAAAATAACAGTGGTGGATAACATTTATTGCATTGAGTTATCCCGTGTGGAACTGTCCACAACAAGTTGTCCCGCGGCAAGATGGCTGTGGCAAGATGGCCGCAGCAAGTTGTCCTAGACCCATTGTGAATGGCAAACTTCCTTCTCATGTAGATTGCAGGCTACATCCAGTTGAAGCCTGGCTTCTTAGAACTCCCATTCTGACGCTTCATATTTAAAGGAAGTCTAGCAAATGGCAACAGATGCTAAGTACACATATTTAGTAGTAAAAGCACCTGAAGGGGCTGAGGCTTCCCATCTGCTCCCTGATCTCTTTTACCAGGAGCAGGACTATTTGTTACCATAAACAAATGCAATTTAAAAAAAGAAAAGAAATTAAAATAGATCCCTATATAGCAACTAGTAAAGACCTTGATGCCCTGAGACCAAAACAATTCTTTCTCTAATACGTAGAATGAACCAATAGCAAAATCTCAGAATTGGTTCATGAGAATATTTTCCAGCCTCTCAAGAATGTGACTTTATTCATTACGATGTATTTCTGGATTTAAGAAAAACCAAGACAGACAAACAGAAAGGCAGATAGATTGATCTATTTATTTAAAATATTTGAATACCACTTCATGTAAAAAGAAATCTCAAAGCAATTTTCAAAGTGTGAGATTTGACAGGCTAGATTCGGTTAATTTTTAGCAGATAATAAACAACACTCCATGCAAACGAGAATTTTGACCTGGAGTTCTGCAGAGAATGTTACTTTTCTAACTTAATCTATATAAATAAAATATTTTAGTTTCCTTCTTCCTGCTAAAAGTTGTAGTCCAAAACTTTAATCCTCTACCTCTCTGGAAGGGCTTGAGGAGTAAGTTTATATGGGTTGTTGAAGGAAAGGTTTTTTTCTATGTCATGTGTATTGTATATATAAATCTATGGTTTGAAATGAGAGTAGGCTGCAATTGGTAGGAAGTGAACAGAATATATTTTAGAGATAAAACTCTTGGCCCTTTTGAAGCCTGGGAGAAGGCAGAGTGTAATCCAACTCTTCTGTTAAATATGATACATAGGTAGTCCTTGACTTACAACAGTTCACTTAGTCACCATTTGAAGTTACAACGGCGCTGAAAAAAGTGACTTATGACCATTTTTCACACTTAGGACAGTTGCAGCATCCCCATGGCCATGTGATTTACATTCAAATGCTTGACAACTGACTCACATTTATGACCGTTGCAGTGCCCCAGGGTCACGTAATCCCCTTTTGCAACCTTCTGACAAGCAAAGTCATATGGAAAACCAGATTCACTTAACAACCGTGTTACTAATTTAACAACTGCAGTGATACACTTAACAAATGTTGCAAGAAAAGTCATAAAATGGGATAACATTCACTTAACAGATTTCTCACTTAGCAACATAAATTTTAGGTTCAATTCTGGTTATACGTTGAGGACTACCTGTACAGCCTTTCTCACAACCCATCCCACCATAACCCACTCCAAACAGGTAATAAAACATGCCTGGTTATGGGATGACCCACTTTCTGGGCAGGCTTCATTAGGGTTGTGAATTGAGAACACCTATACTATGACATATAAATACGTATGTCACAACATGTTTTACTATGTATGGTGATGAACATGTACACTGTATTATAGAAGTAACTTTCAGGCTTTCGTTTCCAAGGAGTAAGACTTCATATATGTTTCACCCTACCGGAACTAGGTCTTGAAGCTGTCTCAGCAGGGATATTAAGATATGCATACCATCTAACGAGAAGCTTGAATGAAGAACCTGCTATTTTAGGCTGAGGCAGAAAGATGAAAGGAATAGCTCCATGGTATTTTATTTGACACAAAGATCTGAAAACAGTCTCTGTGCCATGGCATCAAACAGAGGAACGAGAAGGCCAGGATGCATCTGTACCTCATCTCTGACTCCAGAGCTCCCTTGATGTGTGCTGAGACGGTTCTGTCTTCCCCTCAAGCAGTATGTGGGCAGCATTTGCCCAACAGGGGAACTGAGATTCCTTTGATGATGGACAACCTGCTCCCTCCCCACTTCAATAGATCAAAACCAATGCTGGCCTGGCCTGGCTGGAAAGCTAAATGGAAGGAGGGAAAAGAAAAAAGTTGCCATATGTGAAAACACTACTGTAGTGATGTAAGGAAGGTAGCCTGACATGCTGAACAATCATATGCTAGCTAGCTGCACAATCATCTATCAGGAGAATTTGAAGGTTTGGCTCAAATCCACTTTCCCACTTGTTATTGGATGCTCCTGAATCTGACGAGCTGTGTCTTCTTGCATATGCGCATACTTGCTTCCTTTCACCCAACTGACTTTTGGAATCTATTAACTTAATTTGATGATCTATCTCAGAAATATCACAAATAAATTAGCAGATTCAAAGTGATGATTTCAAACAATACAAATTAAACTGATAGTTCAAATATATTCTGACTTGACTATCTTCTATTTTAAATGTAAGGTCCTCCCATAATACATTTACATTTACATACAACACAAAGATAAAGACACATATTCTACACATCACTGGTCATGTTGCTATTTTAGGCGTTTTGTTCACATAGAAGGTTTTCTTTCATTTTCTGATGGCAAATGAGACATCCCTTTTAGATCAGCTTAATTTCATTTTGGTCAGGCTCACCTTTCTATGGAGGCTCTGTTATGACAACATGTCTCATGAAACACTGTATTGGAGCTGTCTTGGCTTTTCCTTCTCACAAATATCTTTACCTTAATGATGATGCAATTAAGGCTACTAAACATTTTAATAGCCATTGATTTCTGCTTGTGTCATCCATGAATTTGGAATGTCGGAGTTTCTGCTCTTGATCATCTTTCTGTTTCTTGCCATGTTGAAAAATTGTGAAGACCTATCCATGATGAAAATAGACACCCACAACTATCCAATACTCACACACTAGAGCACTGAGAGAGAGGTCATTTTTGTTTCCCACTGTCCAAGAATATCCAATAGGCATTATTTTTGTTGCACTATGGAAAATATGACCTGCAGTTCATAACTATAAGTCAGGGTTTTTAAAGCTTTATGGTGCTGTGATCCCCTAAAATGATACATAGATATGTGCAATTTTCCTATGATTTAAACTAAGAGTTTCTTCTTCATACCAGTGAGTGTAGCAGCTCGCCCATCTAGCATCAAATGGGTTCCTTCTTCCCTCTGCTCAGGGGAACAGAGGCAGAGACACTGTATGGCCTTTTTGTCAAATTAAGGCCAAAACTTTTAGTTTAGTTTAGTTTGAGATCTCAGACAGTCTTCCATTTAAGGCAGCCTGTACCACACTCCTTTCTTGGCTCAACTTGTAGGACCAGCACTCTCACTATTTCCTTCTCTTCCACCATTCCCAAGATCCTTGGCCTTCTTTTGTGTTCCAGATATGGGCTTGGCTAGCTCTCTTCTTGGTAGCCCTATTGCAGGTTAGGATCATAAGTGTTCCTTCTCCTTTCAAATGGTCTACGTCTTGCTTCTGAACAACTGCTGAAAGTCTTCCCTTCTTTGTGTCATACAGCATAGTATATGGATTCCTCGGTACACTGGTGGCTTATTTTAGCTAAATGGAGTGCAGATTCAAGATCAGTCATGATTTCCCACGGGCCATGTGGGGTTGATATTGCTTAGGTAGAGTGGAAACTGCAATACTACTTCCATGTTCCTCCCATTCTAGAAGACCTGCCACACCACATTTCATATTATCCCTCCCACTTTGCCAGCAGTTGTCAGGTTGTTTAAACAAATTGAAAAGTTGGAACTCCCTTCCATTTTGTCAATACCCGCCCCCCAAAGAATTTGAACTCAGAGTCTAGGAATCCCTGAGACAGATATATAAGTGCAAGGACACCAGGAATGCATCTGCTTTTCATCAACCCTTTCAAACGTGGAACTGGCATTGGGCTGGTACAACATGTAGTTTATAGGCAAGCAACCTGATGCCTTCTGGGTTTAGGACCTACTTCCTAATTACTGAGCACACTGACAGAAACAAAAATCCTAAACACCAAGAGTACACCAGACTGCCTACTACTGTATCCAGGAGATTTTGATGTTTAAGGCAAACGACAGGATGACGTTCTCATTCTGGCTACAAAGGCTGGTTGGATTGGCAAACTGAGCTATTCATCACAATAGATAATAAAAATAGTTATCTGCTAATAACCAGGTAGGTAAGAGATACAAGTGGATTGTGTTCCATCCTATAATAGTTTCCTTTTGCCTCCCAGCATTTCTGCCTTCTTTTGACCTAATGGGAGAGCCAGCCTTATTAGGTGGTGGTACACCACATTAAACTCTAGGAAGATGACATTAATATACTGAGGAGATATTTCTTGCAACAGTTCCCACCAAGTTAAAGTCTGATGCTTGGACCTTTATCAGAGTTTCTAGGGATGGTGGCAGTCTTGAAGGGAAGTTGCTACTCAAGCTCCCTCAGTAAATTCTGTGTCTGAAAGAAAAGTACATTTCTTCAGGCATCTGTGCAGTGAAATATAATTAGAAAAGCAGACATTTGGTGTGGATTCTATATATGAAACCATGCCCTTTGCCTCCAACATACAATGTCTAAAACACAATATCAAGAAGAAATGATCATTCAATATTTCATATTTAAAATATGTTTTGTGAGGGAAAACAATTAGGCATAGAAATGAAGCTGAAAGGCTCTCAAAGGATAATGCCAGCTTCTGAAAGATGTTAGCGGCATTGTCATCCAGGTTTCAAGGCAGGTTTTTAATTTTCTCTTATGAAATATAGCACTGAGGTGAATGCTGCCATGAAAATTCATTAGGTGGGGGGGGGGAAATAAAGTTGCAGTGAAACCTCTTCAGGTTTTTTTTTCTCGGCAAACTTCTTGTACTTGTTTGTGAGAAGGATGACTTGATATTCTTGCTAAACCTCACCTACGTCAGATAATAAAGCAACCAGAAACTATGAAATTAGAGCTTCTTTTTCTATAGAGCAGCACTTGAGAAAATGTAACATTTGCTATAAACAGAAGCTTGAAAATGTGGCTTTCTTTGTTTTTTTTTTTAAGGTTCTCACAACGCATTTGTCACTTTGAATCCAAACTGTTAGTTTACTCAAGCTGGAGTAGGGCAAGAAGCAAGTGAGAACCACAGCTACCAGTGTGTCCTATTTAGCAAGGAAGACAAGTTCTTATATATGACCAAGTGAGAAAGTGGTGTAATTTGCCTGAATTATGGTCTGCTGTAAGATCTATTTTGGAATCTTTGCCATCTACCCAGAATACCATCACCCACTTGTTAAGGGAAGTTCCTCACCATCACATAAAAGAAACAATGGTCTAGGTTACTCTGCAAAAAAAATGCTGCCTGCTGGGATTTTGGATAGAAATGGAAGAAAAGAAGTTACTTTGCAATGCATTGCGGTGTAGTTGGCTTAATAAAATAACACTGATAATTTATTAAATGTATATGCTGCCTAATTCCTAGCAACTACAGTTGTATATCATTATATATCATTTTAGTTATGATATGGAGCACAATTGAAAAATATGATGAAAAAATTTTTTTAAAGAATTTTATTGGTTTCTAAACATTTATAGGGAAAGGTAAAAAAGGTACATAGAAAATTTTGGCAGCTCCCGTGCTAGTGGTAGAAATCCCCCCAAATCTCACAATTTTTACAATGTTAAAAATAACATATAAAAGATAAGCATAAACAGAATCTTGTTTTACATTATATCAACCATATGTTCAATCATCTCTTTCTTTGTCACTTTCTAGTATATCAACAATTACCATAGTATTTCAAATACATTTATTTTTGTGACCTGAGCCTTTTCGATATTGCTCCCTCCTCTCTATCCCCAGATGGAGCCACAGCCCCCACTCCTTCATATCTTGCACATTACTACTTTTTTCACCACCTCCCCTATTTTCGTCCTCTAGGAGAGAACTATGTTTTTTAATGAAGGCTTCAGCCTCCTCCACTGTATTAATTCTAATTCTGTTTCCCTCCCAAAAAATCAACATTCCCTCTGGCAATAACCATCTAAACCAAACTCCTTTATTGTATAATTTCTTTGATAAGGAGGAATACTTCCTCCTTTTTTTCCCTTATTTTTTTCAGAATTTGCTTAAGAATGGTAATTTCTTTATCTTTATATTTTAATGGTCCCTCCCTTTGGGCCCCTAGTACCTCATCCCTCGTGGTCCTCCTAAGAAACTTCACATGTACCTCCCTTGGAACATTGTGTGTTCTAGCATATGCTGAATTAATCCTGTAAACAGATCCATATCCCACCACAACTGTCCTTTATTTCTCTTAAAATATTCAGCTAAAACTGTACTCATAATATCCTTAAAGTCTTCATTTTCTGTCTCTGGTAGGTTCTGAATCTGAGAAAAAAGGACATTCTTTCAAGTTCTATTTTTGCCATAAAATTTTCCAGTTCTAAATTTCCCTTCTGGACTGCCTTAACCTCCTCCCCCAATCCAAGTGCCCCCTCCTCCAACACCCCAATTCTTTGTTGGTTTTCTGTTATATGATGTTGTACAGCTCTGAGTCCATCTTTGAGATCTGTCACCTCTTTTTTCAACTCATTTTGTCCCCTCATAATTTCCTGAAACATTTGGTTAACAGATAGTTCTTTTGAGCTCTCTCCAGTCCCTTCTTGTTGTAGCAATGAAGTAATTTTTGTCTGCTGCATGCTTGGACTGGAGGTGGCAGAAGCAGGAGCCGAGAATGACTTGCCCGTTGGTGGTTTTTTGGGCCCCATTTATCTGCGTTCAGGGATGATAAGTCTTTTACAAAGAGAATGGCGTCAGTGGAGCGTGCAGCTGTGCTGGTCCAAGGCGGCAGGCAAATCCAAAAGTGAAAAGTTAGTTCTCCTTCACAGTTCCAAGGCACGGAGGTACACCAGAAAGAGAAAAAGTCAAATAATCAAAATTAATCAGGAAGCCCACGTAACAGGAGAGGTCCAGAGCACCTTCAGAGAGGGTATTAAGACAATTACCAGATTTTTTTTTCCAAAGGTAGTTTCAAAAGGCAGGCTTCATTTATAAGTACAAAAACGAAGGCAGAGGGGCGCCATCTTGGCTCCTCCTTTGGCAGGGAGAAGAACAAGGAGTTCCATAAGGTTTTTTCCTTTTAAGAAAACAGCTCAGCAGTCACCTCTTGCAGCTGTGATATCAATCTTTCTCATATACTTAGTACAAGTGGCAAGTCAGCCTTTACTCTCTCTCCATTCCGATATAGAGAGAGATAGTTCAAATGCCGCTTTGTCCGAGGGGGGGGGGTAAAGAGAAAGAAACACCCCCCTCTAATCTTCCAGTTTCAAATGGATTGAACAAAAATTTACAATAGTCTGCTGCTTATCTGTTAATGATGATTAAGGAGATTAGGGCGGATCTCTCCCCACCGGCACTTCAGCCACTCTTCTTTCGCTTAACTCTTTCCTCCCGGAGCCCATTCGGCAAAAGGGCAGACAGCCAGCAGCTGTTTCAGGCCCCCCTCCACTCCCCGGCTCCTGGGGCGAGGCTGGAAACACCCCCGCCGGCTGCCGCCAAGTCTGGGGGATTCCAGCAAAAATATGATGAAATCTTATTGAAGGGGAAAAAACAATGCTAGAGTGAACTTATATCCAAATACTAAGAAGCAACAATCACCACATTCCCATAAGATCTAGAAACATATATTCTGCATTCAGCTGTGGCCTGCCATTGGATACAGGGAGCATGACAATGATAATAAATTTGAATAATTCAATGGCAGGGATCGCCATGGGATTTTAATGACAGAAACCAGCTCAATTTCTGAAGTTCAACAACATGGATTAATGAAGTAAGGGATACTCATCCAGATAGAAAAAAACTGGAGTCTAAAAATAAAAATGGATCTTCTTACTTATGGCAGGGATAATAGTACAAGTGCTTCTGACCTTTGAAATGCTTTGAACTTGTTATATAGCAGTGGGCTTCTTCATAATATTGCAATTTGTTATACCTGGAGTACAGCTCAGATTTAGAGCTGTTTTGGTCTGGTTGGGACAGATAGGAGGCAAAGGGCTGCAGAGAAGCCTATCCTACCTGCTGCCATTTATATACGCCATTTAGCTAACTTCCTTAATTCTTTTTTTTTTCAGAAAATTTTATTGGTTTTTTAAAACATTTATAAGGAAAAGGGTAGGTGGAATGGTATACAAATTTTGGCAGTTGCAAGTGTGGCAGACGCCCCCTCCCTCCAAACTCATAAGATACATCTATGTATAAAACATTAATACAAATTCATATAAAATCAGCATATTAATTCTAAAAAAATTTTTTTCAATCAGCTTATATATTATGATATATAGTCTAGATATAATTTCATTATTACTTTCGGTCTGTTTATAACAATGTGATTTTCTTATTCATTTTTGTGATCTGAGCTTTCTTGGTGTTGCCCCTTCTCCCCCCGCTGGCAGAGCTCCAGCCCCTCGCGTGTCCTGTGTGACCGTTGAAGAGTCTTCTGTTTTTTCTAGGTTCGCTTTATTTTTTCCATAAAGGCCTGAGCCTCTATGGGTGTATTAATTCTGATTCTTGTCTCCTCCCAGAATATCAGCATCCCTTCAGGCATCAACCATCTAAACCACACCCCTTTCTGGTATAATTTATTCGCCAATTGCGAATAATTTTTCCTTTTCTCCCTGATTTTTTTTGGGATCTGCTTCAAGATGGTTATCTCCCTGTCGTGATATGTCAATGCTTGCCCCCTTTGTACACCCAGAATTATGTCTCTTGTGCTTTTCCTAAGAAATTTGATATGGACCTCCCTGGGTACATTGTGTGTTCTGGCATATGCTGAATTCACTCTATAGACCAGGTCTATCTCCCATTCCATCTGTTGTTTATCTTTGTGTATATATTCAGCTAAGATATTAGTCATAATGTCCCTTATATTTTCCCCATCTGCTTCTATAACATTTTGAAATCTAAGATAAAAGGACATTCTCTCAAATTCTGTTTTCATTTGTTGGATATCAAGTTCTTTGTTACCCTTCTGCAGAGCTTCTACCCCCCCCTCGCCTCCGCCACCCCACCCTCCACAAGGTCCAGTCTCTGTGAGTTCTTATAAATTTGGACTTGATTCTCTTTAATTTCTTCCTTCATTTCCTTTAATTGTTTCTTAATTTCTTCCTGGCCCTGTATGAGTTGCTGAAGCATTTGTTGCAAATCCATCTCTGTACTCTTAGGTTGCATCAGTTCTGTAATTTTTGACTGTGTGGCAGGACTGGATGGTGCAGATGTCGGTGCAGAGGTAGCAAAGCCAGGTTTTCCAGGTGGTGGTCTTTTTGGAGACATAGTTTATAAAACAGAGAGATCAGTCAGTGTAGAGACTGGACAGCTGGAGAAGTAGAGCAGGCAGATGAGTCCAGGAGGCAGAAGATCCAAACAGATGGGAGTTTCTTTAGTCAGTCTAGCAATAGAGAAAAATTTTCTCTCCAGAGGGTTCAGAAAATAGCAATCCACAAGAGATTCTTCTGGGTGACACGGAGACAAAGACCGGAAGCCTGAATTTTAAAGGTGGAGTCAGGTTTCACAGTTCATGAAGACACCGGAAGTGTGCCATCTTACCCTGCCAGCTTTGGGCTCAGAGGCATAACAAAATTTTAAAAGTTCAGAAAATTCTCAGTTCACCCATAAATTCTGGAATTAAGTCCAATGAAAGTCACTTTTACAGGGGTGAGGCATCATTAGTTAGCTCTCCCCCCTCCTCCTTCCCCTGGGAGCGAAAGCAAAATCTTCTCCAACCGCTTGTCCAAGGGGGGGGGGGAAATCCCCCTCCCTCTAGCCGCACCTCCAGCAAGAATCCGAAAGATTAACTTTTAAAGTAGCTGAAAAGTCCATCAGTTCAAAAGAAAGGGAATGAAGAAAGGAAGCCTCTCACCATACCGCCGCTGCTTCCTTCAATAGTGCGTTGTCCGGTCGGCATGGAGCGAGATGCAGGCGTGCCCTCCGAAACTGCTCCCCGGTGCCTAGAGCGAAGCGGAGAAGCCCCCACCAGCCGCCGCTGATGCCAGGGCCCTCCGCGAGCCGCTCCCTCGGCAGGACGCCTCTATTGAAGGAAGCAGCGTCCTGTGCCTCCCCAGAAGCGGGGGAAGCCCACCGGGAGACCGGGAGCGGGCAAAGGATTTGCCTGTCGCCGTAGCCGCCGGAACCGGACTAACTTCCTTAATTCTGATAAACTGACAAGAAATTAGGGAAGGTATAATTCAACATACCTGAAAACATTGTCTGCAAAACCTAATGGAATCTATGCATGGCCCTCAGATACTGATTCTCAATTAAAAATGGCATATTCCCATATAATTTCCCCACTATCCATTGCAATAAAAATGAAACAAATTATAAAGCATTAATCATTTCCAGGCCCAACATAGTGGTCATAGAGATGTAAAACCCAGGACAATGAAATCATTTCCATCAGCAACTTTCCACTTATCTCATGATTTTATTCTAGCTCACAGTCTTGGTATGAGGGAAGAACATGTTCTCGCTGGGACATTATAAAGTCATTCCCAGTATGGATCCCATGTCCTTTATCTGTGACTACTTTAAATGGACTTAAGCAGTGAAAAATTATCAGGAGAAAAATAATTTGATGGAGAAATACAGGAAGTGGGGACATTCAGGTGCAAAGCTCAGCACAGTTGTGGAACTTGTTTGGAGGCAACTTCTATCTCACAGGAGACCGAATAGACCAAAAGGGGAGGATGAGAACTGGTGTGAATTGAGACAACCTCCCCCCAATCCTCTGCTTTGAGTTCATTGCGATAACCCCACATGGATTTTAGAGATAATGAAAATGACTGCAGCAAACATGAAACTGCCAATATGTGGTTAGAAAGTATCCAACCTACCAGTAACTTAGAACAAGTCAACCATGTATCTGAAATTTGACATGTTTCATAGTTTTTGCTAGAAGTAAAGTCCAGTTGTAGGTGCGGCACAATGATGAGCCTCCTAACTACCCAAAATGTTGTTGTAAAGAGAAAGATTTTATGATTCCATTGTATGTGTTACTTCCTTTGCCTTTTGGGCATACCTGCATATGCCTCCTCATTTTCAGCTTCTTGAGATGTGGTTTTTCCTACTGAAGTGTGAAACAGCAAGGAGAGAAACGCTGATCTGAATTAACAGTTTGCGATTAATGTAGGCATGTATTAGATAAGAGCATCTGAGGGATTCTTGGTGCTCTCTGAGCTTGGTGGTTTTCTTGCAGACTTTTCATTACTCATACTAGGTAACATCATCAATGTTAGCAAGGACCCCTCATTTCAACTTTGAGCTACAAATATTCTCCTTTATTGATAAGAGACTTTGGCTATTCCAAACATTGGGTTGGAGAATGACCTTCCTTTGTACAGGATAATGTATGCACACATTGTCACACACGTTCCTTACATACGCTCATTTTAGATCTATTCTTAGACATAGTAATTATAGTGATTCAAGATGTAGCACACGGGTGTCAAACTCGATTGTGTCACGTGATGTTTCGTGATGTTTTTGCCTTTGAGGAGCCAGGATGGGTGTGGATGCCCCCAGTTTGACAGGCCTGTGAGTCTAGCATATATGAGGAACAAATGTATGGGTTTAAAAGTGTTTCCTGGCCTATGCCATCCTCAGTTTAGATGACAAGATCATAGATCTTGAGGACTTGAGTGGAAGGAAAACTTGTTCCTGATAAGTTACTAAGGTTATTGCATTTCTATATCACTGCTCCATCCCCAGCATACCAAGCTCTCAGATTTTCCTCATGATGTCCTTGACATATTCAGAACTGTGAAACCTCTGCAATAGACTGGATGGAGAAGATAGTGTAATTCAATACATCTGGAGAGTGTCAAGTTGGGGAAAGCTGAAGAAAAACCTATTATAGATTATATAATAACATTATCCCATACTGGTAATATTTACTTTTTAATTAAACAATATGAAGCAGGCAAGTAGTTTTTGGCAGGAATTTTATATATTTTATATAATTTATATTGTAGATATTTATATTAATTCAGATAGGTAATGTTGCCAAGACTCGGTTCTCTATCTCTGTCTCCATAAAGTGGGTTCCATCTGGATATTCATTCTGATATTAATCAAGATAGTGCTAACCAGTTCAGATAGCAAATTTAAAAGACAATAGATTTTTTCCATTTATTGTTTGCTATATATATTTTCAATATAGAAGTTTTTTGTTTAATTTCATCTTTCCAGGTGTTTTTTAATGGTTCCCGCCTCAAAAATCTTCATTTTTTTCATACTCATGCTTAAATATAGGGAATCCTTAACAACCATGCTATTACTGTGTGTCTTCCACCCAAATCTCTTCCAAGGCTAGAGAATGAATCGGCAATCCATGTGGCAGAGTGTATGCATGCATATTTATAAGGATTGGAAGAATAGCAAGGTTTCCAATGTAATCAGCCAGTTGAGGGCAGTACTGATATGCTAGAACAGGGGTGTGAAACTCAAGGCCCGGGGGCTGGATCCTGCCCCTGGGGTGTTTAGATCTGGCCCACAGGGCTGCCCCGTAAACAGCAAAGGACCGGCCTCTGCCAGCAAAAACAGACCCTGGCAGAGGGTTGTAGGACACTGTCATAGCCGAAAATGGAGCTCAGGAACCAGTTTTCGATGGCAGAGCACTCAGGCCACCACAGGTGCACCCAACACGAGTGACATCGAGCTGGCCACACCTACACTGGCCCCCCAAGGTCAAACACAACCTTAATGTGGCCCTCACTGAAATCAAATTTGACACCCCTGTGCTAGAAGCTCTGATGTTCTGACAGAAGCTCCTTAGCATCTGCCCTTTCATTGACAGCAGGATGTTGTTGTGAGAAAAAGATGTATTGATGATGTTTATTAAATAGAAGCCTGTAGGGAGTGCTGATCTGTACATTTTAAGCATAACGTCGTGATTCCAACTGCTGATGTAATTCCTCCAATTGAAACTCACCTTGAATACAAATTGTTTACAATAATGGCATGATTACTGTGTCCTGCTAGGCCAAAAATGTAAAGAAAGTAAACCAGGAAAAGCTAAGTGTGAATAAGAACAAAGTGGATGCCTGTGAAAAACAAAATCTCCCTTCTCGTGAGAAAAGCTGATGAATTGATAAAGAACTATTGGTGAACCACTCAAGGAAAATGGTCAACTTTGGCATTTCATAGAAATATTCGGATGTTCTTCAAGGTCAGAGGTTTTGTGCAAGATGTATTATGCGCATGATATTGGCAGGGATATAAGCTTTAAGGGTTGAAATTTACCAGCAATTGTTGTAATGCTATAAGAATCAAAATGAGGAATTCTTTCCCCAAACCATGAAAGTAAAACATGTGCTCATCATTATGATCAAGAAAATAAACATTAGTACATGGAAAGGACAATCTGGATATGACTGAAGAAACAAAGTGCTTTTTTTAAATGGCTTTAAGAAACTTGTCCATCTTTGTTAGAAATGTGGAACAGTGGAAAAGTGAATGTACATAACAAAACAGCTCATTCCAAGGACTATTTTCCTGTTTCATCACCATTTTTTATTCAATCCTTCTGTCTAGCCCAGGAATGTTCAAATCATAATTCATAATTTATTTCATTGGAAACTTTAAGGCTATTATCCAATGACTGTTGTTGTTTTAGGTAGATTTTGTGCTTGCTTGAAAAAAGCTTCAATACTAACTTGGACAAAGCATTTCTACAGTGAAAATTCCTACAGTCAGCTTTCTCAAAAAGAACAATCTCATGATGTCTACCTCATCCAGAATATAAACATTACATTGTAGGCCTATAAACACAGGAAAGGTTCAAGATGAAAATGAATCCAGGCTGGTGCTGTTTTGCCAGGACATTTCTTTTCCTAACAGGATATAGTGTTACAGATTTTTGGGCTTGTGCATATTAAAAGAATTTAAAATGTCACTAGGAACATGAAATTCAGAGTACAAGGCCACATAGCAGCAGATAACATTAACTGGAAGCAAATCAAATCTAATTTCAAAGAAGAAATATTTGGCTTGCACATTCAAAGTATGCTGAATTAGTGGTTATGTGGACTTTTTGTTCCTTAACAAGATACATATTTAACTGAGGGAAAGATATTTCAAATCATGACAAAAAGAAATGGAGAAGAGAGTGCACTTGGCTTGAATATGTCTTTGGCTCCCTACAAGTAAAAAAATTAAAAGGAAATACAATTTTGCCAACAGAAATCATGTTTCTTCCACTTTATCCCATTAAGATAATGGTACCTTTGCAAAATGTACCTTTATCATAATTACCTGCAGACCAGGGCCAGTGTTTTTGAGCATTAATTCTAGCACCATTTTGCAAAATGCATTTACGCATAATTTTAGCTGGTATGATTTTTCTTGAGGAACATAGCCATCAACCCACTCAATCAAACAAAAACAATGCTAAAGACTATGATTCCTATTTCCTCAGTGTAGTATTTTATGAATTTTGTGCATTATCTTTGTAAAATGTATTTATTTAATGATTGTGTTCTCCTCCTCTCTCATGAGCAATCATTTTGTACTGTTCATTTATAGCAACACATAAAAATATAAGAAAGTGCTGAATACATAATTTTCATTTTCTCTTCAAAATATATGTCCCATTCAATAGAGAAGGTTTTCAATTTGCTGCTAATATTAGGAGTGTCATTACTCCCTAAGGAACTAAAGCTGCTTGCAATTTTTCATTAATGGAAATGGAATGTTTCTCAAATAACTCCATGAATGATTCCAAAATATTGAGACCTTTGATAAGAAGCTACAGAAAGGATGGGATCTCCATGTCCCAGGACATCTAGAGGAAGCTACTTTAAGGATGCAAGTGTTTGTTTTCATGTTTCATGTTTTCTCATAGCAAAGAAGCAGCTACTGGCTGCATTCTGATGTGACTGGTTAGATTTTACCCTAGTTAAGTGGCTAGAGAAGGGAATTGATGCTAGACTCAGAGTAATCCCGGGACATGAAGAACCAAAAAGGATTTCTTCTGTTTTATAATCCCTGAGTGGACTGTGTCTTCTCAGATAAAGACTAAGAGTTTCCTCTGAGGCATATAACATGCTTACCTGAGATGAACTTAATCAGCCCAATTGCCTTGGTTCACACAACAAAGTAAGCCCGCTAGCTAAAGGTTTACCATTGTGCAAATCAGGCACCCAACAAGACAGCTGCATTTTCCACACCCCCTTTAGTCAACTTCGCTTGTAGGCTGCCTAAGTCAACGCCGAATAAAGCAAAACTACCTCAGCCTGATGAAAAACAGGTTGAGAAAGGAAAGATAAACAGTCTAGCAACCTCAACCCTGTTCGTCCCTTATCTTTTCACTCCTTGAAGAGCCTTTCATATAATGCGGGCGGAGGAAGAGGGAATGGCCATTCACCAGGAACAGTGAGAAACCCAGGGGCTCTACGACTCAAGACAAAAATTTCATCATTCTCACAACAAGAAGGGACTGGAGAGAGTTCAAAAGACTTATCTGTTATACAAATGTTCCAGGCTCTTATGCAGGGACAAAATGAGTTGAAAAAAGAGGTGGCAGATTTTAGAGAACAGCTTAAAGCTCTACAGCAGCAAACAATAGAAAATAAACAAAGAATTGGTGTGCTGGAGGAGGGTGCGGCCGGGCTGGGGGAGGAGGTTAAGGCAGTCCAGAGGGGAATATAGAATTGGAAAATTTTATGGTAAAAATAGAACTTGAAAGAATGTCCTTCTTTCTCAGATTCCAGAACCTACCGGAGACAGAAGATAAAGATCTTAAGGATATCACGAGTACAATCTTAGCAGAATATATTTAGAGAGATAAAGGACAGTTGTGGTGGGATATGGATCTGGTTTACAGGATTAACTCAGCATATGCCAGAACACATAATGTTCCAAGGGAAGTACATGTTAAATTTCTTAGGAAGACCACGAGGGATGAGGTGCTAGGGACGCAAAGGGGGGAACCACTAAAATATAAAGACAAAGAAATTACCATTCTTAAGCAAATTCAAAAAAAAAAAAAAGAGAGAGATAAGAGGAGGAAGTATTCCTCCTTATCAAAGAAATTATATAATAAAGGAGTTTGGTTTAGATGGTTATTTCCAGAAGGAATTTTGATCTTCTGGGAGGGAAACAGAATTAGAATTAATACAGTTGTGGAGGCAGAGGCCTTCATTAAAAAACATAGTGCCCTCCTAGAGGACGAAAATATAAGAGGTAGTGAAAAAGGTGACAATATACAAGACATGAAGGAGGGAGGGGCCACTGCTCTGCCTGGGGACAGGGGGGAGGGAACAATATTGGAAAGACTCAGGTCACAAAAATAAATGTATTTGAAATATCATTGTAATTGTTGAAACATTAGAAAGTGGCAAAAGAGATGATTGCACACATGGTTGATACAATGTATAATAAGATGCTGTTTCTGCTTATCTTTTATCTTTTGTTTTTTTTCTTTTCTGTAAAAGTTGTGAGAATTGGAGGGATTTCTACCTCTAACACGATGGAGTTGCCAAAAAAATTTGTATATTCACTTACCCTTTCCCATAAATTTTTAAAAATCAATAATTTTTTTTCAAAAAAAAAGAAAAAGAAACCTGGGGGCTCCTGGGGCTTCTAAAGAGGCTGACATTTCCACCACAATACATGCAGGGGCCTAGAGATGGAGCTCTTGCCTCACAATCAGGAGGTTGTGAGTTTGATCCTAGGTAGAGGCACATATAGGTCTCCTGCTTGGGCAGGGGGTTGGACTAGATGACCTGTAAGGTCTCTTCCAACTCTGTTAATCTGATATGGACAATTGTATTTAATGACCAGCAAAATGAAACAGAGCTAATATTAAGCTGGGGGCAAGTGGACGCCCTTCCTCTGAACCGAGTGGAGCAGCCGAAGAGTGTAGAAAAAGCAGGAACGACATTGCACAAGAACCGCGGTAATGCAAAGTGGGTCTGTATTTCTCTCCACTGACCCCAGGAGCACGCAACTGAAGGGGCGCCAGAGCTTCCCCGAGAATGCCTCCCAGCCTCAAGCGGCTTTCCCACTTAATCCCTGGCTGGCGGCAGCTCTCGTATCTTAGCCCTAGTTATGAAGCCGTCGCAAATTGTTCCTGTTTCTTAGCCATATCCGTCTCTGGATCTCTGATTGCCTTCTACAGACTTCTACATTTTATGGTCATGCCCTCCTGAAGAGGCCCAACTGTCGGGCTCCACTGAAGCCACCACAATATGCCTATCTCACCTCCGCAAAGGACCACAGTCTACCAAGGGTCTTCCCTGCCCTTGTGCTGCTATGGCCCTCATGCTATTTGGAGGTGCGACTCGACCGATTGGCTGGTTCACCAGGAACTCTGTTCTACCGCATTGTGGTTAATTCCAGCCATAAACAACAGTAGCTTGTATAGTAGCAAGTACTATTACAAATCAGAGCCAAATTCTTAACACCTTACATTTTGCTACTCATCGCTGAAATAATAGGAAAATGTTTGAAATTATCTGTTACTGGCAGAAATGCAGTCATAGTTGACAAGAATTTAAGACTGCCTACCCGCTATCCTATTTAGTTCTGCTTTTACTATTTAATAAATAAAGACCGCAAGGGATCATTGCGGAGGATAATCAGACATTATTTGTCTTCTCTCCAAATATTCAGTAGCACATTTTTATCCCATAAGAAAAATAAGGGCTAAGGAACCCTTTGTGTCTATCTATAAATCTACCTTGTTTGCATATTTCTATTTATCCTTGCTTTTTTAAAAAAAATGCTTTGAAAAAAATCTGAGTTTCATTTCCTATTATTTTTTGTGCATGCATAAAGGAAAAGGAAGTTAGTGGTCTTTGAAAAAACAATTTGCAATGTGGCTGTCAGATCTGGGTTGCAAAAATCTGGGTGACTACTTGTTGGCAGCAAAGAATATATCTTTAGTGTCAGCTACTGGTCACTCAGATTTTTGCAGTCATAAATCCTAGGTTGCAAAGTATGAATTGCAAGGATTTGTCACAAAAGATTTGACTAAATGCCTTCTTATTCTTAAACCTATGCCTTATCCAAAAGCTCCCAGCCGCCTGTTTTCAAATGGGATCTTTTCCAAATGTATTGGTATTACAACTTGCCAACTGCTGGGAATGTTGGAAACTCTGGTCCAAACAGGGCTTGAGGTTGTGGGGGCTGAACTAGACTACACACCTACTCAAGTCATTTATTTGTGAATGATAAACTCCCCAGAATCAGTCCTTAACTACCTAGCTAGCAAAGCTTCAGGCAGAGAATGTGGTATAGTATAAAAGAGAGAGAATCTAAACAGTGCTTACAACTGTACATCCTGGGTCAACAGAGGGCTAATTAGAGAAGTGAGACAGCCAAAGGTCAGGCTGGCTGGGAATTCAAAACACCAGATGGAGAAGCTCTTTGCCCGCACACTACTATGGATATATATTCCACAAACTACTGTTTAGAAATACAGACACTAAATCTGGGAAGAGTCTGAAATTAGATAGAGCTTTCTACAATAGACAGTGCTTTACTGATCTGAAATGCTTTGCTACTGCAGATGTTATTTAGTAACAATTGGAAAACTATATAATGATGAAAATCAGAGTGAGGAGTCCAGAGCAGGCTATCTAGCTTCTTCGAGAGGAAGAGAAGGTGGCTGGCTAGGCACCAAGTTTGACCTATGGGTCTCTTTCCCATTGTACAGGTGGAACCGGAAGGGAAGGCTGTTGTTGTCATCATGAAACCTTGATGGGAGGTTCTTCTGTTATGACCTGTAATAGCATGTCCTAGGTTCCCTTTGGGGCAGCGTGAAAGCATTTGTCCTTTCTATTGAGCAAGCCCCAGCTGTGCCCAGGTAATGATGGAGAGCCAGGGGACAAGATAGAAGATCAGCTTTTCCTCATTCCCAGCCTAAACGGACTACCAGCATCCCTTTCTCCCAAGAAATCCTTTTTTGTAAAGGTACGTTGGGGCTCAACTTGTCTTGCTTCCAGTTAGGATTGCTTTAGAAATGTAGCAGTGCAACTTATAGCTTGAACAACTGGTCATCCTCATGTACTAATGTCTGTGCTGCTGAGATTTTAATGTCCCTTTGGCGGATCTTCTGGCAGGCACTGCCTAACGCAGCAGAGTGTATCTTTAGTCTCCAAATCCAGGTCTCCAGCAGAAGTGCTCTCATCAGCTCAGCAAGATCTCATCAACTATCCCCATTATCTTCCCGTCTATACCTATCGCAGTGGTTGGTCGATGTGCAACTAGACCGTAACACCTGTAAATCCTAAAGCCATTTCATGAAAAATAGTATTTCTGTGGTATAAAGGAAACATTTATTTTTAAAAGCAGTTATTCCTACTTTACTGAGATACACAACCATTTACTATTTATTTGTTTTTTTAGGTTGGATGCTGCTGATTTCCACACAGCTGGCTTTATTCTCTCTCTCTTCTCCCCTCATTCTTTTTTTTAAAAAAAATCAAATCCACATGGTGCTAAAACCTTGGCTTTCATTTACGTGTGGTACAGAAAACATTTCTTGAATTTCATTTTCAGGTTGTGGTACAGATGGAGCGAGCTGAGGTGTGTTACAAAACAGAGTGCCAAGAAGCAACTAGCAATGCCATTTAAAATAAATACAGTGTAATTCCAGGGTGCAGTTTACATTGCTACCAAGTCTCTTCCAAGCAGATGTATCAAAAGTTTACATCTGATGCTGAGTAGGCGCAGAATTAAAAAAAAAAAACCAGAATTAAAATATCCATTGGCATTGTTTCAGACAGCCAGGGCCATGAGCCTCTAAAGTAAAATTGATTAGTACTATCATTGATATGGGACAGTCCATGATTAATTTCAGGCAAAACCTTTTTTAAAAAATAAAACAGTTTAGTTTTCTAGCAAGGACCAAGAAAAAAGCTGGCATACATTTCAAAGATGTTCAGCTTGATTTTCAAATGTGCTCAGAACTAGTAATTCCTGATGGAACCGATTATCCTTTGATGCAGTCAGTACCTTTGAAAGTCATTGTAGCTTTATCTTTAGTCAGTGCCTCTGTGGGATGGGTGTCTGTGTCTGTGCATGGATAAGGCTTTATGTATTGAAAGCAAAAAGGCTGAACAATATCTGATTAGCTGTTGCTTCTTTATGTTGAAATATACAACAATGCAGAAAAACAATAACCTGACCATAACTATAGCCACACAGAGGTTTTTAATTTTGTTTTGTTCCTAATTGTCTTTTTTATCCCTTCCTGAAACAATAAGGTACTTGTCAGATGAGTGTCCAATTAGTAGCTATAATGAGTTACAATAATATGACAACAGCTTCCATTCCAATTCCTTAGCAACTGTAATTGCAGAGAGAGATCACATGTTTCTTTTGCCCTCAGAAGAAGTTGAGTTTATGCCAAGTGATATTTTTAAATGAAAACACTAATAAGCTAAAGAGCTAGCATTCAGCCATCAATGCTGTGTTAACAGCATTTGTGCTGGGAACCAATGGTAGAGTGCTTTTAATGCTTGAAAAGATATTTAGGTTGCTTTAAAACTGTGCTACCCAGTGCCCATCCCTTCTAGGATCACCCTATAGAACCCACCACCATCAAAGAACTCTAGGGGATTTCTTAGGTCTAAAATTAATCAGGCAAGTGAGCCATACTTTGCAGCAAAAGACTCTGGAAACTATAGTATGAAGAGCAACAGATACACTTTGCTTAGTATCAAATATGGAATACCAACAAAAACATAGACTTCAATGAGGAAATGTTTTCTGCAGAAATCAAAGATTTTTTGGAAACATTGGCTCCATTGTATTTAAAATCAAGGATTACAAACCTCCAGTGAGAACTATGTTTTCCTATACAAGCGTGGTTAATTAGGATTCAAAGTAAGGCTGGCTCAATCTCACTGAGAATGCTATAATGATAGAGCCAGGGCATTCTGAAACCCATCTGGAATTCCCTCGGGCATAGAAGGTTGTTGTGGGAGTGAAAGATGAAATCATTCCATGGAGTATGAAATAGAAAAGGGTAGGGCAACAAGAACTGGACTGTAAAAAAATCCAGGCACCATTGGATACCAGAAAAGAGATACAGAAAACAAAGATCCTTTGCTGCCATCTGAGTTGCCCTCTGATGGTCAATGGCAGTTCTTCAGTTTGGTTATCCTCAAGGATAAGAAGAACAATTGACTGCGCTTCCAAATCTGCTCTAGTCGTCTTTTCTTTGTCCTACGGCACAGCTCCCCAAATCATATTATTTCCAAGCCTTCCATACATACATGAATACTCCCAATATGTATATAAATATACCCAACAATGGAAAAGTATTCTCCAAAGCAGTTGTTTTTTGGGAGGGGGGACACTGGTGATCCCCTTTGAGGTAGAGATCCTTGGTTCTTAATTTTGATTCCAAGATTACCTTGAACCTGTCCCCGGAGTTCCTTTCCAGCTGCTGCTCTCCATATTCTTTTTCGCAGTAAATTTCAGGAATGATGAGCCAATTCATATACATTCTTTCAATAGAACAGTTTAAAACAAAACAAAAAGTGTTTTTACAGCAACTAAACCCACTAAAGCTGCTTTGACTATTGTGAGCAAAGAACTCTTAAGAAACGGCAGCTGTAAAATATATTATAAAATGTTTTATCATTCCCCTCACAATGGGCAAAAGACACTAAATATAGCTTTTCGCTTGTTTTCCCCAAAACTGCCATTCTAGAGTTTCTTTAACGGTAATGATCCTTCCGCTTACGATCAAACCTACATACTTGCATACTTGAATTTTAAACCAAAATTCTCCTGATGAATAACTGATGATGGGATCTTATGCTTTTAGAGATTGACAGTAAAGCTGAGGCTTGGGGGATAGACGAAATTTAAGAAACAAAACACAAGGTTGCGGGGACAACCTTTTATACCTAGTAAAGTGATCCTTTTCCCAGGATAGCATCAGGACTGGCCAGCTGTTGAGAAGATTAATAATAATAATAATAATAATAATAATAATAATAATAATAATAATAATAATAATAATAATAATAATAACAACAACAACAACTATTGTCAGGGGAGAGTACACCAACAGAGTTAGGAAAATTTTGAAATCTAAATTGAATGGTGGAAATACAATCAAGGCCATAAACACCTGGGCAATACCAGTTATAAGATACACAGCTGGTATAGTTAACTGGACACAAGCTGATTTGGACATTTTAGACCGAAAAACCAGGAAACTAATGACAATGCACTACAGTTTACATCCACGTGGTGATATTGATAGACTATACCTACCCCGGAAATCAGGTGGCAGAGGATTATTACAAGTGAAGCAAATAGTTGAAGAAGAAAAACATGCACTGGCTGATTATTTAAAAGAAAGTCAAGAACATCTATTAATCAAAGTAAAGAACAAAAATCTATTGAAGGCCCAACAGACGAAACAAGAATACAAAAAAGATGTGATAACATTAAGAATGGAGAGTTGGCAGAACAAAGCATTGCATGGCCAATTTCTGGAAAAAATAAAAGATAAAGTGGACAGTGAAAAAACTTGGTTATGGTTAACAGCAGGTACGTTAAAGAAAGAAACAGAGTCACTAATCCTGGCTGCGCAAGAACAAGCTATCCGCACAAATGCCATTAAGACCAAAATCGAAAAATCCTCTGATGATGCCAAATGTAGACTTTGCAAAGAGGCTGATGAAACTGTTGACCACATACTCAGCTGCTGCAAAAAAAATCGCGCAGACTGACTATAAAATGCGGCACAATTCAGTGGCACAAATGATCCACTGGAATTTGTGCAAAAATTATAACATTAAAACAGCAACAAACTGGTGGGAACATAAGCCTGAAAAAGTCATCGAGGGTCAGATGGTCAAGATCTTGTGGGATTTTCGCATACAAACGGATAAAATACCGACGCATAATACACCAGACATCACACTGGTTGAGAAAAATAAGGTTACAATCATAGACATCGCAATACCAGGTGATAGCAGGGTCGCCGAGAAGGAATATGAAAAAATTGCAAAATACCAGGACTTAAAAATTGAAATTCAACGATTATGGCACAAACCAGCAGTGGTAATTCCAGTGGTAATCGGCACACTGGGTGCTATTCCCAAAGCACTGGAATTACATTTAAAACAGTTAAAAATTGACAAAATCACCATCAGTCAAATGCAAAAGGCCGCACTGCTTGGATCTGCACATATATTACGAAAATACGTTACGACATCCTAGGCCCCTGGGTGGGGCCCGACTAGTAATCAATGCCAAATCCGGCGAAACAACTGGCCGCTGTGATACAATTCTGTTGATGCAATAATAATAATAATAATAAATAATATACGTTACGACGTCCTAGGCCCCTGGGTGGGGCCCGACTAGTAATCAATGCCAAATCCGGCGAATCAACTGGCCGCTGTGATACAATCGTATAGTAGTAGTAATAATAATAATAATAAAAATTGTTAACCAGCTATTAACTCCTCAGGAATCCTGCAGGGAATTGGAAACTAATGATAAGGCAAGCAAAACCATCCAGTACCTAAAATGCTTTTCCAATGCATAGATCAATTCATTTATCTTGATCTCCTCTTTTCCTTAGGGAACACCCTGAAAAGTGCAGATCTAGGTACCCAGGGGAGGCAAGTACAAATCAGTAATAAAGTTGCTTTGTCTGAAAAACATAGAATTAAAAGCAGCAATTCTGGTGGAGATATGGATTATCTTTCTGACATAATATTCAATTATAAGTCTACTTGACTTTGCAATCTACAGTAAATGAAATCAATGTCATTGTGTTCATCATCTCATACAACTAACTATTTGGGATCTGCAGCAGAAATCCATCCAAGGAGGACCAATTTAATATTTTACAAGGCACTTCCACACAGCCACTGATTCTGTTCCTTACTGAGTTTCTTGAAAAGCAGCATGCATGCATTTGACCTGTGATGATTTTCACAGCTTCCCAGAATCAAAATGAGGAAGACATAAGCTATGACAAGAGAAAGGAGTTCTTGTTGGATTGCTTGGAACCTCTTCTGAAGAACTAGATTTGATGCAGATTTACATGTAAGCAGCAGAAGTAATAATAAATTGACAGAATTCCCAAAGTCTACTGGCATCAGAACATGGAAGATAGAATAACAGCATTGAAAGAGACCTAAAACATTCTGAACTGTTTGATTGGCTGTCCAATCTCTTTGAAAACCTCCAGGGATGGATCACCCACAAATTCTGAAGGCAAGCTGTTCTACTGATTAATTGTTCTTGTCAGAAAAGTTCTCCTTAATTCTAGTTTTGATGTCTCTTTAATAATCTTTCACCCATTACTTCTTGTCCTGCCTCAGGTGCTTTGGAGAACAGATTAATCCCCTTCTTCTCTGTAAGATACCCTTCAAGTACTGGAAGATTGCTATCATGTCACCCCTAGTTTTGTTGTTGTTGTTGTTGTTGTTGTTGTTGTTGTTGTTGTAGTACACTTACCCAGTTCCTGCAACTATTCATCATATGCTTTAGCCTCCAGTCCCCTAAGCATCTTTGTTGCTCTTCTCTCCTTTCTTTTTAAAAGTCTCAACATCTTTTTTTTTGTATCATAGTGACCAAACTGGATGCAGTGTTCCAAGGATGGTCTTACCAATGCAGTATAAAGTGGCACTAACATTTCACATGATATTGATATTATCCCTCTATTGATGCAGCCTAGGACTGCATTGGATTTTTTGGCAGCTGCAGCATGCTGCTGACTCATACTTAAGTAGTTGTTGACTAGGGTTCCTAGATTCCTCTTATAGTCATTGCTGTTGAGGCAGGTACCACCTATTCTATAACTGTGTGTTTGGGTTTTCTTGCCTAAGTGTAAGACCTTACTTTTCTCACCACTGAACTGCATTTTGTTGAACAGTACCCAGTGTTCAAGTCTATTAAGAGCCTTCTGGATAGTGAGCCTATCTTCTAAAACTCTGAAAGATATAGTTCAGTGGTTTTAAGATCATGTCTGCCAGCTCTTTCAGAACTCCAGAATACAATCCATCTGTTCATAGTGATTTGAATTCGTTTAGAGTGGATAAGTGATTTCTTGCCATTTTTTTTGCCTATTTTGACTTGTACAATATTCTGTCTTCTACTGCTTTTGATAGGTTGGTCTGGTTTTTCCCCTTTTATATAAAACACAGATGCAAATAATGAATTAGCAGTTCCATTTTCTTCCTGTCACCTGTCACCTACTTGCCATCTTTTCTCATTAGTGGACTAGTCATTTCCTTGACTTTTTTCTTGATTTTTACATGTTGAAAGAAAATGTTGTTGTTATTTCTTTTATTCATTAAACATGAAACTCAGTCAACTGAACAGATAAAAATGTGTCACAAATACCATTGACTTGTGCTAATGGTTGATATGGGTTGCTGCCGGCATCCTAAGTATCAACCAATCTTCTTAAAATATATGATGTTCAAAGTAACAATTTTTTGCAGTTCCGCTGATGTTGTTGCAGGAAGCTGCAATTTCTTGATTTGTTTTGTAAAATTCTTGGACATGGTACCAAGTGTCCCGACAATGGGTATCACTGTTACATGTTTTATCCATAGCCGTGTAGTTTCGATAGCCAGGTCACGATATTTCATGATTTTTTCCAGTTCTTTTTCTTTGATTCTGGCATCTCCTGGTACAGCGATATCAATAAACTGTACACTTCGGCCCTCGACAACCACGATATCTAGCATATTGCCTTTCAAATGACGATCTGTCTGAATTTGAAAGTCCCACAAGATCATCACCTTTTCATTTTTGTAAACTTTTCCGCTTTGTGCTCCATGACTTTTTGGATACAGGTAAGTCCTATTTTTTACATAATGACCAGTGGATTAATTTAGCAACTCAGTCATGTCTAGCTTTGTAATCAGTTTGTGCAATTTTGCTGCATTCACACATTAAATGTGCAACAGTTTTGACTTTGTTATTGCAAAGTTGGCAGTTTGGGTTGTCAGTGGATTTTTGTATCTTTGCTCTCATGGTATTAATTTGTAGTGCTTGTTCTTGAGCAGCCAGTATTAAACCTTCCGTTTCCTTCTTGAGGGTTTCCATCTTAAGCCATGCCCATGTAAAGTTGTTTATCACATTTTCCTTCAACATTTTTCAAGTGCTGTCCATGCAAAGCTTTGGTTTTCCATCTATTTAAGCTGTCATCCAACAGTTTTCCCTTATATTCTGTCTTGGTTTCTGTTGTTTTTATAATGTTCTCCATTTTCACAACCTGCAGCAATTTTTCTGTACTTTGGTTCACATAACTTAAACTTCATTTTTCTTCTTCTACAGTTTGATGGAATTGCAATAGCTCCCTTCCTCCTAGTTTTCACGGCACTTCGTGGATATAAAGCATGGTACATATTCAAACATTTGCACGTTTTCTGGTCCAGGTTTTCCAGTTCAGCCAAAGTCCAGTTGATGATTCCAGCTGAGTAACGTATCACTGGAACTGCCCATGTATGAATGGCTTTAATTATGTTTCCAGCATTCAGCTTTGATTTTAATATTTTGCGGATCCTCCTGATGTATTCCTTTTGCGTTGACTCTTTAACTTTTCCATTCAAGATGTTTTCTGTTTCCAATGTTGTTGTTTAGTTTATTCATTAAACATGAAACTCTATCAACTGATAATTACATATTATTATAAATAATAATAATAATAATAATAATAATAATAATAATAATAATAATAATAATAATATAATCGTAATCATTTGTTAGTTCATTCTGAGCCTTAGCTTTCCTGACTTTGTCCTTTCAGTTTCAGGCTATTTGCTGGAACAAAGCAGACTGGTCCAAAGTTGACTCCAAAGCACCGTAAAGTTCCTGCGTGAAATGCACACAGCCTCTCTACCACCTTGTTTCCCAGATCAGTCTTTAATAAATAAAAGTATTTCCCATAACTTTGCTTTGTCAGCAGTAACATTTTAATCTTCCTCTAAATATAACTTAGTCCTTCCTGCTTGGGTATGTGAGTTTCTTCTCCTTGGCCAGGTAAGACATAATGAACTTGCCTCCTCAAATGATTCTTTGTTTTCCCTAATTCTCTTAGAGAATCTTCCTTGCCATCTGAAATTGCAGCTTTTATTTCTGGCAAGGTTGCTGTGACTTTAATAGCTTTCTAAAAGGCACGAATAGAAAAGGACAGGACTTCTCTAGCCTGGCAATGCAGCAATGGAGGAGACATCACCTTGTGAATTCTCACTGATGTACAGCTGAAAAAGGCGCAGAAACCTGCGATGTTGTTTGCTGCAACCTGAAAATGAACCTCTGCTTGCTTCTCTTATGAAGATGATGAATTATTGTTGGAAAGAGGCAGGAAAAAATAGCTAGACAATCCAATACCCAAGAGAAGCCTCAGAGGACAAGTTAGAACTATGAAGAATTTTATGAGCATTAATATGCTATCCTTGAACAGCTGGTGTTACAGCCTTATCCTGAGCCGGGCTGCAGCTCCCTGTAGCCAGGATTCTGTTGGCAGTGGGTCTCCAAGGTCTTTGACTAAGGAGGCTCTTCCTCACTTTGCAATCTGGCATTCTTTGAATTGAAAATGCCAGAAAGCATTGCCTTCTGTGTGCAATGTCTTCTAACACTAAGAATGCTTCCCTCCCAGTATGTTTGGCTTCAAAAACCCTAGCTGCACATCAAACAATATCTTCACTGGATATACAAATGAAATTGGCTGATGCTTTAATAATTAAAAGGGATAGACAAATAACCAAAAGAGTGACCTTGATAATGTTCCTATGTTGGATTTACAAAAGACACTTGTTAAAGCTTAGAAGAGATTTGTGAGAAGGGGAAAATAAAAAATGAAAAGCAATCAAGTTGTAGTACATTATTTAAAGGGATTAAAGATTGCTAAAAGTAAAGGGAAGGGATTTAATGTTGGCTGATTTGATCAGGGTTAAAATAGATATACCGTTATCTCTGGTAACCCTTAATGGACTTTTGCTAATCAGGGCTGAATGGCAAGATTTTAAAGATTTAAGATATGGAAAGAAGAAATCATTTGTTGTACTTGAAGAGAAGGTGATAAGCTACTAAAATTATTTATACTTGTGATTGGGAGGAAAGATTCAGGGTTCTCTTTATCTTTTTATTAGAGCAGTTTTCTAAGACTTTTGATGTTTGTACTTCAGTGAAAAACAGAGCAGGCATAATCCTTCCACATGAATGCTGCATATGGCAACAGAGGACATCTTTACACATAATTCTTTCCTTCCTCCTTCAGTCCATAGCTAGACAAAACAACAACAACAACAACAACAACAACAACAACCCCCTGCTGGCCTTACTTGATCTGATGCCATCTAGTAATCATCTGGATTTTTGTATCCCAGATCTGGTAGCCCATCACCAGAAAAGGGAGCAAAGGATTCTGTAGGTCTCCCATATCTTCACATAGCCCGCTGGTTTCACTTGACTAAAAGGTGGAACTCTTGGCTAAAAATACCTGTTTCCATTTGGCTAGAAATACACCAGTGATTAAAATATGGCACAAAAAAACCCATAATCCTCCATCTATTTTCATATTCTTTTCAAAGTTTTTTCCAACCAAAGCAGTTGCTTGGGCTTATTGCAATGGTGCAATTCCTAGGTTCCCACAGTGAATGACTGCAAATTGACCTTTGAAATTTCCCCAATGGCTTAATCTTTGTTGGAACAACTTCTGCTCTCCTTCAATGGTTTCCTTGTCTTTCCTGCCTGGATCTACAGACATCTTTAGGTTTGGTTGTTATGCTGTTATCACGTGTTACAGCATAGGCAAAATTCTGAGCAGGGTATATACACACTCCATGATTAATAACTTTTGGTGATAATTCTATGTAACTATAACCAAAATGGATTTTAAAAACAAAAAAACAAAACAAAGGCCAACAACTTCTATAGCTTCTGTTACCCAAAAAAAACCATAGTTTTTAAGATAATCTGAACAAGATTATTGCTTTTGTTGCTAAGTGTGCTTTCTTTTGGCTTTAATTTTGATAAGAATAATTGTACAATAAACTTGTTATTCAGCTTGCTATCTTAGAAGCCAAGAAGCAGGAACATTTCCTTATTCCTGTTCCTTATATTTGTTGGTGATTATAAATTTAGCTAGGTTTAATGATAGGTTTCAAAGCTTAGATGCTTGAACATAGTTAAAAAAGATAATAAACAGGTCCATGCCCCACCCACCTGATATCTAGACAACCACTGCTTGAGACATGATAGGATCATGGTACCCTATTGTTGGAAGGTCCATCTAACCCTTTGCTCAGTGCATTAATCCCAGTTAATCCCATTATATCCCAGGCAAATGGATGTTTAACTTCCACAGGAATATTCAACGGAAACCACTATCTTCCTGGGTAATTGGTTCCATTATCCAACAGCTGTTATTCTTAGGGCTGTGATGGCAAACCTATGGCATGCATGCTGGAAGTGGCACATAGAGCCATGTTTCTGGGCACGTAGAGCCATCATCCGTTGCTCTTTTGGGTTCCAGTGTGGCATCCAGCTGGTCTACATGTGTGTGGGAGTGCCAGAAACCTAAAAAAACCACCGCCTGTGGGGAAGATGATCTTCTAGTTTCTGGCATGCGTGAAGACCAGCTGGCCAATGCATGCCAGAACCCACAAGGGGAGCAAGAACAAAGGGAGCAGAACTACCAGCCAGGGTGGGTGGGTAGGGGCTTCCCTCCCTCCCCACCGAAGCAGGCTTCATGTGCAGCCCCAGCCCTCCAGCCTGCGGCACTGCCGCACATCTGTGGTCCAGAGCGCCTGGCCAGCTTGAGCGCAGGGGGCATCAGGGCAGGATTTTCTGGCTGGGTGGCCAGCCGGGATGCTGGCACAGGAAAAGCAGGAGGAGCCATTGGGGAGCAGATCTGCCCCAGAAGAGCTGGAAGAGAGAGCAGCATGGAGTCCATGTTTAGGGGTTAGAAGCACGCCGGCCAGGAAGCAACTGGGAAGGGGAGGCTTTTTCTCAATGGTGGGATGGGGGATGCTTCATCCTGGCCAAAGTTGGGCAAAGATCTCCCGCCTGCTGGCCCACCGTCAAGGCTGGGAAGGGCCTTTGGCTTTCCAGCGGAGGAAGGTGGCCCAACTTTCTCTCCCTGTCCGAGGCTGCAGAACTGGGTCACGGGTGGGGATGTCCCTCTACCCCTCCGGGGGCAGGGGGATGGGCATGGGGGTGCGAGGACCCCCGAAAGGCCAGGTGGGGCTGGCACATGCATACTGGACAGCTGACATTCACATGCGCATGTGTGCCAGAAACCAGAGGAATAGGTGGCCGACATGCACATGCCAGAAACATGCTTTTCTGGTTTCATGTGCACATGTGCACAAAGCGCATTTGTGTGCACTTCAGCACAGTGCTGAAAAAGATTGTGCATGCTCCCTTTTCGGCACTCGGTGCCGAAAAGGTTAGCCGTAACTGTGATGGACCCTTAGATTGATCCTGTAGGAATCACCGTACATTCCTATAAACACAAAGAGGTTAAAGCTCTCTGAAAGCACTTTGAAGTCTCTTTTTTTAAAAAAAAATACTGTTTGCCCCCTCATTGAAATTGCAATGAATGTCACTTTAGAACACATTGGCCCTCCTGCTGTGTTTCACAGCCTTTTCTAATTGTGTTTATGAAATTAAGACCAGTTAGTGCCATGCAATATGTGATTCTAGTAAGGATGTAAATACATTCTAAAATATGTATGCTTGCAAACGTGAAAGACTGCAAGCTAAAGCATTATTCAATGTAGAGGATGAGGAGATTGCAGTTGACATTTTCATGCGGTTTCCGGCTTATTAAAGTCAAGAGAAGGAAGGAAAGGAAGGAAGGAAGGAGGGAAGGAAGGAAGGTAGGTAGGTAGGTATGTGAGGGTAAATGTATTTGTTGAGTTTCAGGCTGGAAAGAAATGAAATATCTCTGTAATAATTTGGTTTAGGAATCTATTTTATGGCAGTGTTCATAACAGAATTGCTGGCAGAAAAATAAATATAAAATACTTCACAGACCTTCTGGCCTTAGTTTTCTCTCCCTGGACTTTGAAATGAGGAGAGCTGCCTCCTACGATGGCTGGGGGGTGTGAGGGGAATGTGAAACATAGTGAGAAACAGAACTAAATACATATAAAAAGGAACATGTTGTTCTTCTAAGAATTACTGCAACGAAGTCAGCATAAATTGTGAATGTTGTTCTCAGAACATATTTTAGCCATTTCTTTTCTTTCTGGGCTTACTCTCAATGTGATCGCTTGCCTGTGCCGCCTCATAGCTTCCACAATCATTTTAAAGTGATGTGTTGCAAAAATATTGGACATATCTTTAACTTTCTGCCTCTTTCACACACACACACACACACACACACACACCTACCTTAGCCATGAAGTTTATGGGATGACGTTGGCCAGTCCTTATTTTGCATAAGGTAAAGGTACATCACAGATATGTGCTAGACGTTCCCGACTCTAGGGGGCGGTGCTCATCTCTGCTTCAAAGCCGAAGAGCCAGCACTGTCTGAAGACGTCTCTGTAGTCATGTGGCCAGCATGACTAAATGCTGAAGGTGCACAGAATGTTGCTACCTTCCCACCAAAGCTGGTCCCTATTTTAGTACTTTTTACGGGCTTTTGAACTGCTAGGTTGGCAGAAGCTGGGACAAGTAACGGGAGCTCACCCTGTTACATAGCGCTAGGGATTTGAACTGCTGACCTTTCAATTGACAAGCTCAGCACCTTAGTCACTGAACTACCGCGTGCCTTATTTTGCATATAATCTGTCATAAATGTGAAGTTTCCTTCAGTTTGGCTTCTATAGGCACATCTAGGCCATTTTGCTTGGCAATTGGCATGGAATTGGCATTTGCTATTACTTTCTCTCAAAAAGTTTTCCAGTTTCCCAGTCTAGCATGGAATTCTCTAGTAGTCTCCCATATGCAAGAACTAACCAGGCCCAATCTTACTTACCTTCTGAGTGCAGATAGGATTAACCAGGTGCTGCCACCTGCTGGGGCAATATATCATACGTGGTTGTTAATAAATTGCACCTAATGAATGTTTATTATATGCTCAGCACCAGCATTGAGAGAAGTGTTGAGTAGAAGGTCAAAAGATCCTCTTCTAGGCCATTTAGAAATAATTTGAAGGAGGATGGAGAGAGGTGGCTTATCAGATATGCAGACAATGCAAAGTGGGAAGGGACAGGTAACATTATAAGAGGCAGATGCCAAAGGATCTCTTTGGGTGGGAACACTAAACTAAAACAAACAAGATGAAATTGAACAGAAGGAAAAATATTTTACCAATGGTTGCTCTTCCCCGCCCCCCAAAAAGTAAAATGATACTCAAATATAAATTAAGGGTAATCTGACTTGGATGCAGCCCATTTAGGTGTGCTAATGGTTCATAAGTTGAAGTGCAGTCAGGGGCCAATGCATCTAAAAAAATACAAGCAAACCAGAAACCAAAGCCACTGATATGTTAGGCTGTACAAATGGAAGCATGGTACTTGGATCATCAGAAATAATTGTTTTGTTTCATTCTACGAGAGTGCAAGATGAAATACTGTCTCAAGTTCCTAGCATCACATTTAAAGGACTGAACATTTCTGCTGGATCAATTTTTAAGGAAACCCAACATTTTGTGTCCATAGCCTGTGCATTACGAACAGGAAATAAGGATGACCTCTTCCTCCACTCTTGCCTGCTAGCAAATATCTTGAAGGTGTGCTACTAAAGGGAACATGTAGCCATGAAGGCCAGCAGTCTTCTCCTCCAATAATTCATCTACAGTAGTTACTTTTTAAAACTCTGTATATTGGTGGCATCATCATATTTGAAGGCAGCAAATTGCATCGATAAAGGAGAAGAAGTCCTTTTTTGTAGTGGTCCTGAACTTCCATGAACTTTTAATGATTAACTCGGAATTATAATACTCTGGGACTGAGAGAAATGATTTCAAGTATTTATATGCAGTGTGTGATTTTACACAATTTGTTCACCTTCACCACCATTACGTATTTTCTTTCTAATCCAACACTAGATTTTTTTTAAGGATAGAGGGATCTAATAATTTGGTCTGCCTTTTTCTGCACCATTTCCATCTCCATGATGATCTTGCTGACATGCAATGACTAGAACTCTATACAATATTTCAAGGGTGGTTCCATCATACATTTAGATAATAACATTACTAAAGTGACCATTTCCCCCCCCCCCATCTCTTTTTCATTTTTTTTCTAGTGTGGAACTGATCCTTTTTGTACACCTGTTGCATAGTAACTTCATATTTTCATGGTATCATCCTCCATGATATCAAGGTATCTTTTTTGACAGATAAAGTCATCCAAGAACCACAAATAGTATATGTGATATTTGGATGTTTTATCCTATATATTCATTTTTGCAGTTGTCTCAACTGAATTGCAGTTTTCATTATAAAATGTATTAAGACAGACCTATTTTGTAACTCTTCATAATCTCATAAACCTGAAGAATTTGGTGTTATGTTGCTGAGAAATTTACTGTTCACTTTTTAGCTCGCTGTTCTGTACTAACCTCAGGTAAGCACCCATTCTGTTGTGTCATAGCTGCTAAGATTTCCAGGAACCTTTGCTGACAGTCTTTGCCATAAGCATTTTGAAGTCTAAATATAATTTATCAGGAGTTTCTAATCTGTGGTCTGATGTAATTAATGGTCTCTATGGGTTCTATAGATATTGGTTTTTACTGGCACCATAATAAAACAAATAGTCTAAAATCATTTAAAGGTAGTAAATCAACTAAGATTTTGGTGGTTTTACTTGAGGCCTTATGAGAACCCAAGAATCTTAAAAGTGTTGGTGATACCACAAAATTTCAGCCATTGAAATAATGAATAAATATAAAAGATGTTTTTTTTAAAGGGCACTGTAGAAACAATATTGGGAGGGATATCTGTGTCATGGTGCCCACAGTTGCCACGTTACTGATATTTGGTATATGTGATAGTTCTCAAAAGCTTTTACATATGATGCAGTGGTCCGTATAAAGAAAAGCATTGGGAAAACCGTGCTGTATTTATTAAGTCAATAATAGATGTTTGTGGACACACTAAAAAATGTCTAGGAAATTAATAAGAGATTTAAACTTACAGAAGTCATGTTGGCTTTTCTTTAGCAAATTATTCTTGAATAAACTTCCTAATAGCTTCTCTTAACACTTTTAATGACCTGTTACTGATGGTGTTTTCCATCAAATCATGGCAGGGTCAGCTTGAGACTTTTCCCATCTTGAAGGAACAAACTAGGTATCACTCCTCTCATTTCATATGTAAAACTCCAGTGGACTGAAGACAATTTATCCTGCAGTACCTGGTTGCTGCCTTCTGGGGTCCTCCACCCAATCAGACAAGATTGGCTTGGCTGCAACACTACACCTAAAAGATAGGATTGCTTTGCCTGACCTATACATGATTGAGGGAACACATCATGGTAAACATTTCCAAAGGTTTGGATGACTTCTTGTAGACTAGGGAACATGCTTATTCTTGACTGCTCCAGAGAAAGAGACAGATAACAGCAGCTGCAAATAGAAAGAAAGCAAAGTTTACTAAATACTAAGATATGTCTTATTAGTTCAAGCAGTGTGAACGTGACATGGCTTGCCTTAGGTGGCAAACTCAACCCTAATGGATCTTTTGAAGCAGTGGTAAGATTGTCATCTGTCAAGGCTGCTGAAGTAGTATTATTTCTTCCAATGAGTCAGTCTTTAGGCTAGACCCAATACAAAGTTTGTTACACTCTAAAAGTGATTAGACTCTGACTTGAACTTCCGAGGAATGATGTTTATTTATATTACTAATTAATTATGCCTTCCCCATTGCTGGATTCTCCTTTCTTTTCCATTGCATTTTTAAAAATGCCTATTCAAATAATGTCAAATCTAGACAGAGACTGTCAGACAATCCCATGGCATAAAACTAATTGGGGAAAAAATAGCCTACAAGGCTAAAGTGGCCAGGCACTATTATGTTGTTGCTAAGAAGACCTCATGGATGTATTCATGAAGTTGCCAGGAATCAACCTCAACTCAAAGCAGACTTTACCTTAATGTGCCCTGCATCAAAATAAGAGTGTCATGCTTAAATATCTACTAGTACAAAAAAAATCTGGGCATTGCAAATTCATAAATATATTTTAGAAGCTGTGCTGCAACAAATTGGCAGTTTGTGTATGAATAATAACCCTTCCACATTCATGTACATGTGCTTAATGCACATCAGAGGTGGTATTCAGCTGGTTCTCTGGGTTGCTAATTTTTTACTACCAGTTTGGGCATGCTCCCATGCGCATCCGCGCACGTGTGCAGGTGGGTGGAGCTTCCTGCCGCTGCTTCCGGGCAGGTGGGTGGAGCTTCCCGCCGCTGCTACTACCAGTTCGCCCGATCTAGGCCGAACTGGCAGCAACCCACCTCTGGCCCCAACGTAATGCACGAGCACTGCGCATGCTTAGAAGACGGTGTGCATGTGCAGATGCGGCATGTGCGTTCCCATTTGCAAACTGGTAGGGAAGATAAATGAATCCCACCACAGATGCACATGTTCAAAAGATAAGGGTTATACTTTTGGTCTATCAAGACAAAAACATGGAGAAAACTGTACCTTTAAAATAGTGAAATAAATAACAGGCAAAAAGTCTATTAGAAAATATTGTTGCTAAAATAGAATAAAAGGAGCATCGGAGGATGTTTGTTAGTGCGCTGATCTAGATTTCCTTAGGTCCTCTGCGCATTCTTGGGTTTCATCTTTAAGGGAAGGACTTTCCATCCCCACTACATTCCTCTCTTACAAGAAAGGGAATGAAGAAAACCTTATTCACTCACCCAAAGTCTGCAAAAAGGAGACAGAGGGTGGGGGGAAAAGAAAGATAAAACAATGACAAAGCTTTGAGGCAGCCAGCAGTAGTTGTTGCTGCTGCTGCATAATAATAATAAGAAGTATGGGATGAGGGAAACGCCCTCCATTTAGATCCCTTATCGCAGAGAGGTTGGTGGCAGACGGCACGGGGCTTCTTCTTTCTTAGAATTCAATTTGCTGAGCTTCTTGTTCAGCTACATTTCAAATCCTACGGCTATTTCTCGCCAGGCTCTGGGCCTCGTGTTTGCAGCGTAATTAATAGCTGCCAAAGACCCCCAGCTCCTCTCCGAGGCCCTCTCTTGCCCGCCCAGGCATTCCATTCACTGGTGTGGTGTAAAACATCCGTTTACCATCATCCCACTGAGGGCTTTTTTTTCCGCCTAATGTAGCCACCCAGTAGGACTCCGAGCAAACATGAAAGCAGCCGAAGGAACCCTTTAATGAAGTTAACCTGCTGGAACCAAGAGGGTGGCTGGGAAGAAGTGCACTTTGAAAGACTTGGCTGAATCAGAGCAAGCTTTAAGAAAGGGGAAGAAAAGAAAATGGGGGAAAAGAAAGAGTTGACTCTGTGTACTGTGGAGGTATTGAGAGAAATAATATTGACACCCTTAGATTTGGCCTCATTAAATTCACATGCTTGGGTTCAAAGCTTTTTCTTTTCTCCCTACCCCCCCCCCCGCCCACTTCTCCTTTCATTTTTTCTTCCTTTCTTTCCAGCTCACTAGTGTTTAATTCCTTTCTTCTAATACAAATTCAACATTTTTATGTTTCGCTAGCTAACAATATCGTGTTCATTTCTTTCTCTCCCTCCCTCCCTATCCATAGTACTTCTACAGACTGCCTCACAACATGTTTACCTTTGTTCCTTATTTGCACTGTTTCTGTCTTTGATAGTTTCTCGTCTGCCGTCTGTCCTCCTCCTTTCTCCGCTCTGCCTGCATTTTCCTTCTGGTTTCACTCTTTTCTGGTCACAGCTGCCCCCTGATGGCTTCCAGATGTATTGCAGTTTCAAAGCAATGGGAGGTGAGGGAACACTAAAAGCTTTGCCCACCAAGGAATTATAATAGTGCTAATTAATTTGAATGGAGGCAGAGAAGCACTGCAATCCCGATATAATCTTAAAAAACAAAATGTAATTTTCTTTCACTGCATATCATATGCTAAGAAAGGAAAGGGGGAGAAAGACCATCCAAGAGGAGATATTTCGGCCACCAAGAATGAGAAAATGTAGCTTCAACTGCTGCTTCCACTTTTGAAGCTCTTTCAGATGTCTTTTGGCAAATTGAAATCTATCTACCAGGCTCTCCTGCAAACTGCAAATGCTGCTTTGGATTCATCGGAGGAAATCCGAGAGAAAAATTAAACAAGTTTGAGCCGAGTTCGCTTGTGGCTGAAGAGATGCCTGGCCTGATGGCTGCTTCACTAAGCCAAGCCATTCCTTGGGACTCTTTTTCATACATGAGAAAAAAAACACATTGACCAGCCTAAGGATTCGAACTAAATAATATATGTAAAAATACTCGGAACAGTTTAAGTGCCATGGATGCTTAACCATAATTATTAATTACGTCACAACAAAGTTGGTTAAGTATCAAATACTGTTTTTAGAATCTATGGAATGTGTACTATAAAACAAATTTTGATAATTAGCTCCCTCCTACTGACAAAAAAATGGATAATGCATATATCTGAAAAATACAATAAAGGCAATATAATATTTTTATCTGTCTAAATCCATTAAAATGCAAAGCAAACAAAACAGGTGAATCAGCCCCATCTCTTAGCATGTTATTTGACTTGTTTCTCTGCAGACCTCATAGGAGCGAAGACCAAGGAGGCAGAAAATGAAAAGTAGCTTTAATTTGAGCCACTCTATGGTCTCTTTGAAGCTAAAAGGTCACCTCCCTTATAGTCCCTCTTTTATTCTTTTATTCATAGACAGAGTTTGTGGTGGGAGGATGCCTAGGCATCCTGTGTGTAGTTACCTTTTCAGCAGTATTGGGGCCTGAGCTTGAACTCTTTGTTGAACTTGAACTCTACTGAGTAGTCCTAATCAGTCCAGCCCTTCACATCCTTCAACCAAAGAGGAATCCTAGGCCGGAGCAGTTACAGAACTCCAGGCAATCTCCTCTTTCCCCAAGAATTTATCTTTTACAACAGCACTGTAAGGGAAAGCAGACCAAGACCGAGCTCCTAGTCTAATATAACTAAGTGACAGTCACCATTTTAGGATTCTTCACCAGAAGTGTCTTGGTTACCCGAGGAAAAACATTGCAAAAATATATTTCCCAGAACACAAATCTTCAGGCAAGTAACAAAACTATGAAATAATTATGAAAGAATTGCAATTACTGCTCTGCACCGAATGTGTGCTCCACAATAAGATTCACACTTCTTATGGCACATTTTTGTGCCCGTTCTATGTAAAGAGCCACAAGGGACTTCCTTTTGGGCAGGAGATAACAGTTTTCATCTGACCTTTTGTTTTGATTACAGTCCAGTAGGTTGTTTCAGGTTCACCACGATCTACCGTAGTTGTTTCATTTTCACCATGTCAGAACTAAATTTTTCATTAATTGCAATCCAGCATTCTAACTACAATAGTACTCCAACTCCAAATTATATCTATTAATCGATAAGCAATAGTTCAGTTTTCCAAGTGCTATTTATAAATACCCAGCTGAAACTTTCTTAATTAAAAGATTGTGCCACCTGGATGTCTATTTTTTAAATAGTCCAGGTATTAATTTAAAAATATTCTACCTGAAGGATAGCAAGGTGAAGGCTTCTAACCAAGTGTCACCAAGTGTCACCAAAGAAACACTAGGACTAAGGTCAACACAAATTGATACACATACACCTATATTTTGTATTGCTCATTAAAGGAATTTAGCCACAAGAATTGTCAGACATTTCACATACTTGCAATTTACTATCTGCCCTCATGAATAAGATTGGTCTTACTAAATAAGTAAGTTGCCCACTAAACTTATTCTGATACATTAACCCATTAGGAAATTGCACATTGACCTTTGTCTAACTCTCTGTAGATTACACTCCTAGAAGGACCAGGATGAAGACAAACACACACAAACTGTGGATTAATATGAAATATTTTCCTTCAAAGTCAATATTTTCCCAAACTGCCCATATTCAATATCAATTCAATTGGTTTATTATAGACTTTAGCCAGCAAACCAAACTGCCAGTGTAATAAGGCACCCCAGCTGTAAATTAATTGACCCCACATCCATGTACTCTCTCTCTCTCTCTTTTATGTGCCTGACTTCCTCCTTGCATGCAATCCTTGGCATCATCACTGAGTGAGAAAGAAGAAAAAAACGAGATCCCATCATCAATGCCAGAAACATATTTCAACAGCACCTTTTCTTACAATGGAAAGTTTGGTTTTTTAGGAGTGGGAGAAAGTAATGCACTTCCATGCTGGGTTGTTGTGCCAGTTCACAATCAGCTCCAGACCTGTCCACTCTCATATCATCAGTTCATTCCAAGTGGCTGGGTTGATTTATTATTGGCTGTCTACACTAGATTTGAAATTGCAGTCAAGCTGATCTTTTTGCTTGAGATATTTCAGTTCTGCAGAGCTTGTAGGTGGTCCATTTTCCCCCACTGCCAGGAACTCTTGCCTCATCCTGGCTCTTTTCTCTCCCTCCCTCCATGACATTGTTTTCATTGCTTCAGAAGAGGCAGAAATGAAGGTGACAATGAGTCAACTTCACACAATCTGAGAAAGTCTGAAAAGTTGAAATATGGAATTCTATCCAAGGTATGTCATACAGAAAAATCAAAGCCTTTTGTGACCTAGGAGCAAGGAGAATGTGATAGCTTAGCTGGACTTAAAACATGCGGTATAGTCATCTTCCAGATCTGGAAGAATTTCACCATGTTTACTTGATGTACTTTACAGGCAATCTGAGATGCCACACTGAACTCCACAATGAAATGTATGTGTGTATGTATGTGCCTTCAATTCAGTGTTGACTGCCACTCATCCCTGCTTATTTTTTTTTCAGAAATAGTTTGCCTTTGTCTCACCTAGGACTGAGAGAGAGTGACTGGCCCAAAATCAACCAATTGGCTTCGTGCCTACGACAAGACTAAAACTTACTAATCTCCTGCTTTCTAGCCTGGTACTTTAACCATTACTCCAAACTGGCTTTTCTATAACAAAATGTGGGGAAGCAAAGAAAGGAAACATATTACTGAAAGGATTTGTTAAACGTGTAGTGAGTTCTTTCAGCATACTTATTTCTTACTCATCTTATAAATTCCAATTTTTTGCTCTATGTTTCCATTAAACCATTTATCTTTCTCAGGTTTTCTCTTTCCTCTAGCTCAAGGTTGTCAAATTCATGGCCCACAGGCCAGATGTGTCACATGCTGGCCATACCCACACCCAGTTTAGTGAAGGAGGAATAAAGTCCCAATACATCACATGACACTGCCGTGATGACGCAAGTTTGACACCTCTGCTCTAGCTTCAACCTCTTCTCTCTTCTTCCCCAGTGCAGAATGGCTCATTCTAACAGAGTTATTGCTTGACTGTTTGAAAAGGTGAACGAGTTGTGTTAAACTTTCACATATATATATGACAAAATTGAGAAGCAGGATATAAGCATCATCCACTATTGTGGCTTGTCCCACAATGGAAGAATGGTGACAGGTTATTAATTCTTAAGGCAAATTCTTAATATTCTAGAAAAACAAAGAGGTGAGATGTGAAAGAAGAAATCCATTCCACCTAGGCAGGAACTGAGAATGGGCAAGACAGGTTCCCAATTTGAAGATACCCTTTGTGAGAGGAAATTCTTTCCCATAAAAACTTCAGCCAGCACTTCGTCTATGACATTCTTCCAGCTAAAATTTATTCCAGATGCTGAAGTAAACAAACTATTAAAGAGCAATTAAATTACAGATTGTCCTATTTTCTGTGAGGTTTTATTCAGGATTTTCATACACTGAAGTGGAAAGGTTGGGGGAGGAAGACTATTAGTGATGGTGTGTTAAGAATTAGGCTTTAATTCCAGTGAAAGTTACATGGGCTAGCCTTCCCTGCCCATTTTAAATGAGGAATCTGCTGAAGTCAGTGTAAATGCAGACTCCAGATCCCGGTCAAACTCAGTAGCTCCTACCAATCATCTCTGCAGTTGCTCTGCATCCAATACAGCTCTAGGCACGTAGATTCCCACAAAGCAGAAAACTGATAAAAGAATGTAGTTGTACATAGCCAACATATCTAAAGTACATAAACTTTCCAAATCTAGGCAGGACTGGGAAAGGACATAACTCTATGGTAGAGTAAATGTTGTGCATGCAGAACAGCTATGGTTAAACTGAGAACGATACAATCTAAACCTCTGCTAATAGTGAGAGTTGCAAAACGTGAGCTGAATAGGGAAGGCTTATTTGATTTAACATAGCTTTAACACAGCAGGGGTTGGACTAGAAGACCTCTGAAGTCCCTTCCAGCTCTATTCTGATTAATTAATTAAGCTTCCTGGGCTCCTATTACTTCCTACAGCCATAATTGCTGCTCTCCTCCCTTCTTCTCACTTTTCTTTCTCTGTATAGTAGAAGATGGGGGCAATTCTGGAGGCCCAGGCAGGGAGTGTTTTGGAGGTTTCTCCCCCTCAAAATAGCATCTTAAGCCTACAGGAAATTTGATGTGCATATTTTGACAATATGTGTTCTTTTTGTGGTACAGTTTTGGGAAATTCTGGGAATGACAAAATGAGAGTTGAAAGACTCACTTGGCACTGTGTGTTGCCCATTTCCTCTTTGTGATGTGGACATCATTCATTGTATAACACCCTAAACACAAACTTTACACTACTAAATCTGTTATTTTATTTGACAGATATTTATTTTGTCATCCTAGCAAATAAGTTTAGGATTATGCCAGTTTTAATTATGATGTTCCCTCACTCTCCTTCTTAATGGTTGTATTTCACCAATCTCAGAAAATACGTTTTTGTTATTACAGATAGAAATTTGGAGGAAGTCATATATAACACGCAAAAACTATGTTATAGTTTCTTAGAGCTATTTATAAGTGTATAAACAAACAAATGAGCCATGCATGGCTAGCTTGAAAGGAATCTAGCCATACGTTAGCCATTAAAATGTCACACTTTCATGTTGAAAGTTCACTAAATTGTACTCCCATTTTCATTAACAAACTATTGACAAACTATTAACGCCAGGTGAGAGAGAGAAAAAATTGAAATGTCTATATGTTTAAGAAAAAAAATCAAGGTAACATTTACAATTATTTAACAAAAATCTGCTTAGGGATTTCAGTTAGAAGGAAGCACGTGGATGATAGTCAAGTTTCCTAAGTGTCTTCTTTATATGATGGATCACAGCAATATATAGATTTTATTAGTAAGAATCAACTAACACATTTTGCAGTTTTTGTTCATCAATCCAAATAAATACCACTGACTTCAAAATGCATTGGTTTCATTTGTGTCTTTTAAAACTTTTTATCATGGAGGGGAAATGGGTCATTAAATCTCATCTCTGCAGGTGTGCCGAGCATGATTTGTGCAACCTCTAAGGAACCAAAAGAGTTAAACTTTACATTACCAGCTCTTTCAGGTGTCCTGATCTTAGACTCCTTGCCTTTTGTCCTCAATAATAATGTGTGAACTTTCCAAAAACAACATGCTTCTAAATCACACACATCCAGCCTGTTAAATTATTCTTGGTTCAGAACAAAACTGAACAGTAGAAGATATCAAAAACTCCCCTTAGACATCTGTGACAGAGTTTGCAATGTCTCAAGTGAGCAGGTGCAATTTGTCATAAAGACAAAAATATAACATTATCAGATGGTTTTAACAGAAGAACTTTTTATAAGCTGTACTAAAAATGGGCCGCATCAGTTGAGAAGTTCTGTGCAGTGCAAAATTAAACTCCCAAAGAAAAACAGTGAGTCATCCTGGGAAAATAATCACCATTTATTTGCTAGGTTTAAAATGTTGGATAATCCCAGTAATCCTTACAGGTCATCCAATATCCCCCCCCCCCACTCTCCCAAAGAAGAGAAATTGCCTAAAGTAAGTAGTACAGCTTGTGTTCCTCTGATGTAGCTAGAAATTCTACAAATTTCATTTGAAGAAAGAGGTTTAATTGTAGAGCATTTTTAAACAAAACAATGAAAAGTGTTGTGTAGTATTTGTCAAAAGAGAGGTGGAAGGGAAGGGAAGGAGGTGGAACATTGTCACGGTTGACAAAAGCTGGAGAGAGAAAGCAATAGATACGATGCAATTGTCCAATAATCTTGCTTTTTCCTACAATCATAGTGTTTTGGCTAGTTTAGCTTTGTAATGGATTTCCTACTAAAATGCTCCTCCTGCTTAATTAATTTAATTTAACTTGTTTTTGCCTAGCTTTCTACTACAAGACATCCAAACTGGCTAATGAATGTGAGATATACAGTATGTAAATATAATAAAGGTTCAATAAATGTAAAACAGAAGGGACAATATTCTCCATTGCAAAGCTAGTCGGTCTGGAGAAAGACTGGAGATCTTCACTGGGGTGCAATCAGGTGTCAGAACTTTTCAAACTTCAAGGAACAAGAAACTGCACAAGAGGGAAGGGAAGGAGAAGTGCAACCATATTGCCACCAGTTTAGTTTTAGGAAAAACTTTTGCAGCTCTTCAGAAAATTAATTTGAGAACAAGCAATCCTTACATTTGGCCTAAACTTTAATGTAACCCTTTATTGGTAAATCTTTCTGGATGCTATTATAACAAAGCAAGAATCCAATGAAATTAGCATATGGAAATGTGAAAGCATCATTGTGGAGCCTGAATAATCTTTCCCAAAACTGGTACTTTTACTAAGCTGCAGGGTGATCTTTTTTACTCTCTGCAAATGTTTAGATATGTACATAAAATGTTTTTTTTAAAGGGACACCATTTTGCACATGCCTTAGGGATTCTGATAGGATCCTGAGAAGAGAAGAGACAAGAGAAGCTGGAAGGGACCTTGGAGGTCTTCTAGTCCAGCCCCCTGCTCAAGCAGGAGAACCTATATACCATCTCAGACAAGTGACTGTCCAGTCTCTTCTTAAAAACCTCCAGAGTTGGAGAGCACACGATTTCTGGAGGCAAGCTGTTCCACTGGTTAATTGTCCTCACTGTTAGGAAATTTCTCCTTAATTCCAGGTTGTTTCTTTCCTTGATTAGTTTTTACCCATTGTTGCTTGTCCTGCCCTCTGGTGCTTTGGAGAATAATTTGACCCCCTCTTCTTTGTGGCAGTCCCTCAAATACTGGAATACTGCTATCATGTCACCCCTAATTCTTCTTTTCTTTAGACTAGCCAGACCCAAAACTGTAGCCTTTATTCAAATAGTTCAGTCTCCAGGCCATACTGTATATTAGAAAATAAGAGAAAGGTGGGAGAAGAAATTAAATTTGACTGATAAGCAGTAACATAGGGGAAAGTGTGCTCCTTCCGTGTAAACGTGCACAACCAGGGAAAGCTACAGAGTGTTCTGCTTTTTTAACCAAATTTAGAGAGTCATCAGACTAAGAAATAGGTATACCAGACATAGTTCCCCATCTCTCTGAATGTAGCATTACATTACAGATCTTGATTCAAAATATTGAAATGCACACTTGAAATTAAAACAAGAAAATAATGGATATTAATGTATCCTTAGGAGATTCACACACGTTTAAAAAACACAAGAACTATGCCTCATCTTCCCCAAAGGTGTTAGATTTCTCATCAATTTCAGTTACCTTGGCCAAATATTTTAGTCTAGTAAATCTGGAAAGTGTCAGCTTGGGGAAGGACTAATTTAAGCCATCTGTCTTCCAATCCTTTTTAGAATATTTGTAAATATTCTAGGCACACTCTTCCTCAAGATGGGCTCAGCTTCTGGTAACTATCTAGCCTTATCGGCATTGTTTTCTTAGCACCAACAGGGAGATAGTTTGTCATTGCCCTCTTCTGGTGATGTTTTTAGACATCATCCCAGTCAACTGTGAGATTTCATGGTGAGGTTTTATGGGTAGTCATCAAGCACTTGAGCTTTTGAATGCAGTGACTCTTCTTGTCATAGCATCATGAACTTTTTTTTTCTTAGCTCAGTGGCTAAGACACTGAGCTTGTCGATCAGAAAGGTTGGCAGTTCGGCGGTTCGAACCCCTAGTGCTGTATAACAGAGTGAGCTCCCGTTACTTGTCCCAGCTTCTGTCAACCTAGCAGTTCGAAAGCACGTAAAAAAATGCAAGCAGAAAAATAGGAACCACCTTTGATGGGAAGGTAAGAGAGTTCTGTGTGCCCTTGGCATTTAGTTATGCAGGCCACATGACCATGGAGAAGTCTTCAGACAGTGCTGGCTCTTTGGACTGTGCTCGCTCTTTGGATTTGAAACAAAGATGAGCACTGCCCCTTAGAGTCAGGAATGACTAGCACATATGTGCTTTACCCCTATATCTCTTTTCCTTAGCATTGTATTCTTTTTAGTTTTGACTTCATATCATTCTTTAGAGATTCAATCAGAAGCTTGGCTTTTCAAGGACATTTCTACTACCCATTCCTCTAGCACAAAGCCAGTGTCTAAGAACTGCAATGAAGGGCCTGGTCCCCCCCACCACCAGTTTTGGGGAGGAGACAAGAGGAAAAGAATTGATCTGCAGGAGTGCAAGCAATCCCAACGCTAGGCTTCAACTGAAGTCACAGGACTCATTTTGTTCTTGGCATTCAAGAATATTTGAATGCCAACTATCTCCATGTGTCATCAGAAACATGCCTCAGTTCAATGGCATTTACTTCCAACCATTTATATAACGACCAGCATTACAACTTGTTTGACTGCCCTGATTGACTTGTACCTATGTGCCAGTTCATAATGGCTAGTCTTGTACCTGGCACAACTGCAGTTCATGATTATTAGCATATTGTTTGTTCAATCTACTTTAGGATTTTTTTCCAGAGCCTATGTGTTCCACTGGCTCGTCTGATGATGATTTCTCTGCAACAATATACTGAATACTGGTGGAAACAGAGCAGCTAAGTCTTAGAGGAATGGTATCAAAGGGCCCTTTCTTACTATCCTTACAAACTGGGCCCAGGAAAGCCTATGTATGGAGTGCTTAGGGGCTTTCAGCAGATGCCTTGGGAGTGCTTCCAAAGCAGCTCTTATGAGAAAAGCCAATGTGCTAATAGGCTTCTCATGACTGTTTCCATAACTAGCAGCAGCATCTTGGCATATCCACAGGGTACCATGCCAGACCTTGTCATAAGAATCAGCTGTTATGGTTTTGTTGCACGTGTCCTGCCTGCTTGCCCTTTGCCTTCCCAGGGACAAGGTAGAAGTATGTGGGGATGTGGGGATGTGTGAATAGGCTGCACCCAAGATCAAAACATTCTGAGATCACTTATGGGTGACTTCATGAGCACCTCCAGGGAGCTCTCATCCAATATTTGCCAACCATGTCTTCTGGGATTTGAAAGGGAAAAAAATGTTTCCCAGTCCAGAGCCTACAAAATCTCCTGTGGCCCTTATCCTGCTTTTCTTCCAGTCCTAGTGGTGTCAGGTCCTAGTGGTGTCAGGTAGATGTTGTCTGTCTGTCTGTCTGTCTGTCTGTCTGTCTGTCTGTCTGTCTCTCTCTCTCCCTCCCTCCCTCCCTCCCTCCCCCCCCCTCTCTCTCTCTCTTGGCATAGCAAAGGGCAGTGTATGATGACAGAGTCAGTAAAATTATTTTGATCCAGACTTTGGATGAAAAATGCACAATGCCCATATTATGCCATGACTTAGGTCTGATTTCATCTTGCCAAAGGTAAAGTTTTGTATAACTGGCAGGCCTGCTTTCTTTTACCCAAGCAAAAAACAAACAAAAAACAAAAACCAGAGTCCATTCTTTTTTTTCAACCACCACAAGTTATTTAAACGAATCTCGATCTGAGGCTGAATCGTTATCATTTTCCCCAAGGGTAAATTAATTTACTATGCTGCTGGCAAGATTTATTTTATATATATATTCATTCCACTATGTTGTAGCGCATAAGGTATCTCCTGCCAGCCTTTTAAGTGTTATTTGTGTCTCTCTCTTTGTGTGGGTGGTGTTTGAAGCTCAGAACTCCGGTTTATAGTTGGAGAAAGCTGTTAAGCATTGAAGCTATCACCTTCCGCCGACAGCCTGCGTGTATAATTTTAAATACCTATCACTTTATGGAGGGATGCAATATGTAGCACGTCCACGCGACCTCCCGAGAGTTGGTGGGGAGAAGCTTCTCCCCCTCCCCCCCCAAAAAAGCAACCCCAGCCAAGACGCCCAGCGAGAAAGAGGCCTCCGCGCCGGACTTGTTGCTTCTGCCAAGAGCCAGGCGTGGGCTGCAGCCGAGAAAGTCGGAGCCGGTCCGGTGCAGCAGGAAGAGACGGAGAAGGCTTCTGCAGCCTCTGCCGATCGCCGCGCCTTCGCTTCCCTCCGTTGGATCCCGGCCGAGTTCTGAACGTGGACTGCGCGGCGCTTCGCGGGCTCGATCCCCCCCGCCTCCCCTCCCCTCCCCTCCCTCTCGGTGTGTTTTGTTTAAATGAGAAACATAGAAGGGGCGGGCCCTGGGCGAGCGTGTAATCGGATAGCTCTGCCTTTCTGTCTGACATCCACATGCTGCTCTGCCTGAAAAGGCTGCGAGGAAGCCGAGGCGGAGGCAAAGAAAGGGAAGAGCCGCCAACCCCGCACCAGCGTCCGCACAGCTTCAGTCGAGACCCCACGCGTCGGAGGAAGGAGGCGGCGGCGGCGGCGGGAGAGCAGCACTCGAGGAGTCGTTCGCGGCGCCGCATCCGGAAAACGCCTCTGGCGTGAAGCTGACCGGCAGCCGCCCGAGAGCGCGAACTGGCAGCGTGTTGGGGTGGGAGGGGGAAGCAGCCGGGCGCCGCGGGCTGGGAAATCACCACCCTTCGCCGGGAGCTCCGTTCGTTGCGCTCTCGCTCTCCGCCGCCGGGCTTGGGCGAGGACTGAGGGGGGTGCGCCGCTGATTGGGTGCGATGCCAAGGCGGCCCGTTTTTTTTTCCGGCAGCTTTGCGAAGAATCTTGCCGGCGATGCGGTACTGAAGGCAGCGGCGCTCTGAAGAAGGGGTCTCTCTCTCTCTCGCGTGCTTCTGGGTGTGCGGGGTTCTCCTGCTCCAAATATCGCCGGCTGTGCGCGCCTCAGCAGGGCTGCCGGGCGCTTTTCCCCCCGCGGAACGTCAGGAGTTCCCTCCGGGCCGGCGATCTTTTGGGGAAGTGGGTTTATCGCGGAGCAGAGGGGAGAGGAAGCCCCGGAACGGATTTGAAACCTCGGCAGAGGAAATTCTGGGACGGAATCCGGAATCGTCTCGGAGAGTTGCGAAAGAAAATCCCGCTTTCCCTGACCCAGCGCGGCTTGGGAGGAATCGCTCTTTTCCCATCTCGGTTTTCTCCATCCTCCCCGAAATGGATACAGTTCCTCTGCTCTGGGGATTTCTCCTCCTTCGTTTGGCCGGATCGGGAGTTTTGGGGCAAGCGGCAGGTAAGACCTAAGGGTCACCCCTTCCACTTTAAAAGACACGTCCAACCTGCCTCTGTCAACCAATTTCTTTCAAGGGAGATGGGGGAGCGACCAATCCGGGGTTACTCAGCCAGATTCTGTTTATATCTACGGCCGTAACTCTGCTCCTTTACTGAAAAACAACTTAAGCCCCACTTGGGTTGGTTGCAAAATGGATGATGACTTTGAACAAACTGAAAAGTCTGGGGTTGTTTTTAGCTGTGCATGTCACATATGGAATAAATCAAAGATCTAAACATACCACAAAGTCCCCCTTGCTATGTAATTTTTATGGAGGCGGAGAGAAAATATAACTTCTCCAAATCTGTCCTGTCTTTAACAAAAATACATAAATCACTTCTAAATGTGAGACACGTTTCGGATTTGCATTTCTAAAATAAGACAATTCTGACTGGGGTGGTGCTGGGAGGGAGATTCCCTTCTAGAAATAGAAAAGTTTGAGTTTTCAAAAGTGAGTGAGTGCTTTGGATTCGGGAAAGAACAGCCGACCACATCTTTGCTGCTTAATATCTAAGAAATAGAGTAACAGGGGATGTCCTTTGCATATGTTCCTGCACGCGCACGCACGCGCATACAGGTGTACTTTCTTCCATGGGGAGAAAGAACTTTATACAATTTTGGCTGAAAACCCTTGCAAAAAGGTTTAAAACTTTTCTGGATAAACTTACGGCCAAAAAGGTGTGCCAGGAAAGATCGAGGCAACCCATATGGCTCACTTCACCCCCCCCCCGGGTCCATTTCAAAGCGCAGTGAATTGTTAAAACCATCTATTGCTTTTTTAAAACTCTCCCAGCCTTGTTACTGAAAGAAAAAGGGAGGCTGGAACCAATCTCTGATTACTGGCGAAGAGGGCGCGCTAAACCCATCCGCCTTAATTACTCCTTTCGAGATATCAGGCGCTCCTTTCCTCTAAATTGGTTACTGAGCGGTCAGTGAAAACTCTGATAAGGCAGATCAGATCCACAAAGAACAGGGTCAGGGAGGGGAAGAAGAGCCAGGAAACACCAGCTTCATCCAGCGAAGTGGAGCACCTTAAGATAGTTTCGAAATGATGGGGGGGGGGGGGGACTCCCGCGCCTCTAGCGCGAAGCGAATACAAATTGTTCGCGGCGCGGTTCCAAGTCGATTCCAAAGAGGGGCTGATTCAATTCGAGGTCTGCTTGGGAGCCGCGTAATTCTGCGCACCGTTCCTGCACTAAAAAGTCTCCGGGAGTTACACGGGTTGTCCACCAGCATTCAGGGTGGCTCCTAACAACCAGGTTAGAATCAGGCTATGGTTTCCACGCAGATGGCTTCATTTTACCCATGAAAGAATTCCGCCACTGCTAGGCCTTTAGCTGAGCGCCAGGGTTTCTTTGGCCCCAAAGCTTTCCCCAAAGGGGCTTGAGCGTAAGCAAACCACTTTTGCCACAGCCCTGAAAAACACCACAAAGTCCCCCGTCAAAGCCCGGGACCTCTAAGTGGGTTTCAAACCCGGCTCTTTTACCTCCGGCAACGTTGGAGGGCTGCAGCGGGTGGGCGAGGACCAACTTCGGCCGGGCGGCAAAGCAGGGTGGCAGGCGAGACCTCAAAGTGCTGATCCAAACCAACCCCGCCAGAGAAAGGATCGCTACTGTGTAAGGGCGGCGAAGTAAGGAGCGTAAGAGCGATGGGCGGGAGGGTTGCCTCCTTTTTAACGTTCAGGTCGTTTCCCTCCTCCTCCTCGGTCGAAATAGCAGCAACGCTGCCATTCTCCTGCCTGCTCACCGGGAGGAGGCAGAGCCTGAGAGCCTTCGCGAGCCCCGCTGCAAAAGGTGGCACTGGATACATTGCCCAGGTCTCGCCGGGGCGGCGCTTCCCGCAGAGTCCAGGGCGTGTTACACGCCGCCACCGCTCTGGCTTTTGGCGACCACGAGCCTTGCGGCAGCGCCCGCCGCCCGTCCGAGGCTACAGAGAAGTGTCGCGAGTCCCACCAGACGAAGCGGGCTTGCCCTGCTGCGCCTCCGCCAGTCTCGCCCACTTTTGCGGACCTTCGGCGCTGCCCCCCCCCGCCCCGCCCTTCTATTTAAACAGCCGGCTATAAATCCCCTCGGGAGTCCGCGCGGAATCCCTGAGCCCCTCCCGTCCTCATGCAATCTTCTCCAGCCGAATTCCCCAAGGTCAGTTGGGCCGGGCGGTGCCTTCGCTTTGGGCGGCCTGAGGTTTGCGCCTGAGCTTCCAGCTGAAGTCTGACTTGCCAGGGTCTTCCCGTCGCCCGGCCTGGTCTGCCATGTTTTCTCGAACGAGTCTCTCCCAACCTGGTGCACCTGGCTATGGGACGCCACATAGCTCTTTAGGGGAAAGAAGCCCCCAAGGGTGGGCTGGGCGGAACACAAGACCCACAACTATTAGGCAAGGCGGGTGCGGGGCAAAGGCTGGCTGAAGTGCGCTAATGCTGGCCCAGGTTGCGCTGTCTGGCTCCCCCTTGCTTCCAAAAGGGACCACCGGGAAACCCATCCTGGAAGCTGCAGCTGATGGAAATAGCCTCCCCTTCTCTCCCTCCCGCCCCTGCCCGGGAAAATCCGAAGTGGCCGGTGAGGTGCAAGGCAAACCCTTTCCGCTCTTCAGTGGTGCTGGTCACCATGATAAACATCAAGAGCCTCAAATGAAGGGATAAGAAAATAGACCCCGAGTTTCTGCTAAGTTACGCTTTGCCTAAGAAGAAAAAAAGGCAAGCGGAGCATTCCTATCTGTTAGATGAGCCCTTAAGGGTAAAGGGTTGGAAGCCCTGGGATGAGGCTAAAAATAACTGAGAGCCGTTTGAGGTCCCTTTTCCTTGCAGCCCCGAGTGGACAATGGCTATTTCAGCTGCATCGGTTGAGGAATCTCCCCAGAGGAAGTTCTTCCCCCTCACCTCCCCAGCCCAGCCCGGTGATTTCAGGGAAATCAGGGAAATCAGCAATATGATTGGAGTAATGGAGGGAATTCGAGGGAGAAAGGGTGATGAATGTATCGTAAATATTGGCTTGTTTCTGAATTCTTGGCACCGGTGCCTTGCTGCAGAGGGTGGCTGCCTTGAAGGCTGCAGTAGCCCTCTGTTGACAGCAGGCTGGATTTTAAAAAATTCATCTCGCCCGAGGTTGAGGGGCAGAGGAGCTAGGTACTGACAGACATGTGTGGCTGGTGTAGGTTTGCAGAGAATGCCCCTCTCATCCCAGCCCTTCTGTAAGCCCTGGGCATCCATGGAGGCTGAACAACCAACCCAGAGAGCCTTTTCATTTCCAGGGCTTGGCCGTTTTGGCAGCCATTCGGGCAGGAAGAAATGAAATTTCACAAAAGAATATATATGGCCTCCTTTGAAAAAAAAATGCCCCGATTAATTTAACAACAAATAATAGATTGTGCTAGTGTGTACATTGTGTGTGTGTGTGTGTGTGTATTTTAATTTAAATCCATATTGCCAAACTGAAACAAAATGTCTATCCTAACCATCAGAAGTTTCTCTTTGGGGAACTAAGAAGGATGGGTAGGCTTGTTTACTGGTCTTATCAGAAGGAATTGATTTCAACAGCCCTCCCCCCACTCCATATCATTTGCATAGGGAGGGCTGTGGATGGGGAAGGAGTGGAGATTTAGCAGGTGGGGATTGGCAAAAGTAGCTTTTGGGTCCCTCTCAGCTGTTAGGGTTCTGTGAATAAGGAGCTCTTCCCTTTTCCTCTGCAGCTGTTGTCTTCTGAAAGTCCCTGCTGGTGCATTTGCAGGATTTGTTGGAAGAACTGCAGATGTAGGAATTCTGTCCCCCCCTGCAATTCAATGATCTAAATTTTCTGGGGACTAGGAGAAGTTGTCCATATTGTTAAACCCCAGTCAGAACTTGATGGAAACCAAATGGCATTGTTAACAGGTTTAGAAGAAGTAAAAGCCTTGGACTTTTGCCAATGGGACTGGTGAAACAGTCACTGACGCTGCTTTTCAGTGCTGCTTGTGGGTTAAAACCTGGCAACTCAGGAGGGAGATGCATTGGAAGTTCCTCTTTGCCCAATCCCTATGGGCATCCTTTTGCAAAGGGGGGAGGGAGCAGGCGAGAGGCTGTCCCTTGTAGGGAGAATCATATCTTTTGCCCCTTGGCATTGGTTTGCAATTAAGAGATGCAATCTTCTTACTAATTTTTTTTTTGCAGAGTTTAACATTTTGGGTAAGGCATTGCGGGAGGGGGGGGAGACAAGAGGCATTTTGGGTTGCTTGAAAAGCCTTTGGACATTTTTAGAATATTGGAAAACTTTTTCTGTTATGATCAAAGTGAAGAGTCATTGCATATTGTGCTGGTCATCAAACAGTATATTGGTGTAGGAATCTAGACATTGTGGAATCTCGCCTTGAACTGTGGGTTGGGTGGCAAATAAATCTGATAAGTAAACAAAACATAGTCTTTGAAGCTAGTTTCAGCAGACTATGGTTAAACAAGCTTACTATAAAATTTGAACTCAGCAAGTGTCTAGTTTTCAGAGAGTTTAAAAGATTTCCCAAAACTGAGAAAGAATTAGGTAGAATGAAGAATGTCTCCTTCGTATTTTATTCGCTTTCTGTTTTGTAAATCTTAAAACATCAGGCTTTTTCAAGGACTTGTCTTGCGTTAGCTTTGCTACTGCTGTAGGAGTAAGACTACTTTAAAGGTATTTAGCATGTCCAGCTGCAGCTTAGCATTTACTGTGTTCAAGAAAATGATACACAAGTGGTATTAATTATGGGTAACCATGGAATGCAAGGTAGCTGTAGCATTTATGATGCATTTCTTTCCATAATGGGCTTCTATGCTGCTAATTTGTAAGCCCACTGATTTAAGGATAAGTGTAAGAAATACACAGAAATTTGGGTATACACTCTATGGGGTGGGGGGAGAAGTTGAGGAATGTAGAAGGAGCGCTCTCATTTGGGGACTTGAGCCGATCTCGGCTCTTGTCACCCTCAGGAGCAATTTCAGTTGCAAATGAACCTCTGCCTGTTGTTGCTTTTCCCAATGAGGAGGAAATTGTGGCTAATGCTTCATTTCAGCTGATTGATTTCTCCTTAATACCGACATAAAGTTAATAGAGGAGAGCAGAGCTGTGATTAAGCTATATAGCCCCAATTGCTTGACTTAGTTTGATTGAATCTCTTTTCTTTACAAATATAATCAAATAAATCTGATGCTTCTTTTGGAAGAAGAAAGCTGTTTAATGGTAAAGAGGAGGATGAGAGGGCAACTTGCAGGCCAAGCTCGTTTTAATTCTACAGACTTTGATACATCCACATCAATGTAGATGATTTAGGAAGTCATTCCTTAAGGGGGCATAGTCAAAATAATTCAAATGGGTGCGAATCACTGCTTAATACTCTGTAAACACTCCTCAGTATTTCCATGCAGGAAGTGAGGATTCGAAGGTTGATTTCCTAGCAATATGAAACACTAGTTGTGCTTACAGAATTGAGTATGAGAGTGGGAATCATTACAGGTTAGCTAACTTTCTCTACAGTTAGTAGAGAAGGAAGGCACAGCAAGAACATAGTGTATTGGTTAAGGAAAGTTGAGTACTTAAAATGTTGTATCTTCCTTACCCAGATGAAATAGGAGGAAGATTTGAGTTTTCCATTCTGTCTCTTACACAAGTAGTCCACAGCTTTCTTCTGCCCTAATCTTAACCCAGATTACTTCTCAGAGAGAGGAGGGGGTGAGTGAATCTTCTCTCCAGAGCCATTTAATCCTTGCCCTTTGGGCTCATTCCTCCAATTAGTTCTTGTAATAGGGAGGACATCTGCTGGTTTAGGGCATCAGGTACAAGCTGTGAGAAACTCATATGCTGCACTCAGTAAGGTAACTTTGCTGGCAGGAGTTACAGGGTTACAGGTTCATTCTTTAGTTCCTAAAGAACTAAAGAGGGGGGAGCTTCTGAAGATCAAAACGCCACATAACTAAAAATAGGGGGGGGTTGCTTTTATTTACTTAGGCAATGAATTTTTAAAATGCCTTTCAAAGCAGTTTACGGGTAGGACTCTTGCACTTCGCTATCAGGAAAACAAGCCCCTTAAATCAATTTTAGACAAAGAATGAACCAGCCTTAATCAAATACAATTAAAAAAAGCCATGCCAAGTCCAAAACATTATTTAATCAACCCAATTACTAAATATGATAAAAATTGATGATGGAAACCCAAACAATAGAAATGAGAGGAAGCAGGGCTGCTGCAGGAAATATTCAGGTTCTGTCTTGGTCTGATTCTAATACAGCTTCCTTTGTCCAAATATGTCCCTTTATTTGATTTTATTTGATTATTTGCTTTTCTGAATAACTGCCCTATAACCACATTGGCCAAAAATCTGCAGTAAGGCAGCTGACCTTGAAAAAGTCTAAATAGGATTGTGGCTGGTTAATATTTCGATGGGATATTACTAGGAAATTCCTACTAAACTGCGTTTTTATATACTAAAATGTCTCCAAAAGAAAGTATTGACAAACCACTCTTGTATGGTTACTAAGTAGGTGTCTATGGAATCTCTAGGTTGAGTTTCAGCGAGAAAGTCTTTATCTTCCCCTAAGGAGGTTCAGGCTTGGGAGTTCCCAAGCCAGGGTAGTTAACAATCCAGCTCTAAGGGAGACCCAGTTGACAAGACTCCCATACCCCCTATTTTCTCTTAGAAGGAAAATGTGGGTGATGTTTTGATTTGTAACAGCTTAGAGTTTTAAGTGCACTTATGAAGATTCCCCAGACATGTGTATGATTGTGGGGACAGGAGAAGAAGCATTATACCAGGGATTCTTTCAAAGTTTGTTAGGAAGAAAAATAAATAATTAGCCTTTGTCGTTATGGAAATGTAAAATGTTTAGCCATTAAAGTAAAATTGGTATGCACACTTGAGATCTATGCATCCTTTGGTTGGAAAATAGTAAAAGCATAATTGACTAGATGGCATTTATATATATATATATATATATATATATATATATATATATATATATATATATATATATATATATATATATATATATATATATATATATATATATATATAAAGCTTGAGTAGTTTTACTAAGTAAAAAAGGTCAGTCAAGGCCAGGTTTGCTAGGATTATCTAATAGTGGGAGATGATGCCATTTGTGAAAATGCAAAGCATCAAAGATACAAACCCCTTTCTTCTGTGTGGGCTTTTTCTGTTAATTGATTATGTTCAGTATTTTATTAGTCACACTGAAGCACAAAAGCAGTCATGTTGATCCACAAGGGAGAAAAGAAGCAACAAATCCATACCAAGACCCTCTTCACTAGAACAATTGAAGATTTATACCATCTTTCCTAGTGAAGGTTTCTTGGAAATTTGAAAGCTTGCAACTTTCTGTCAATCATCCCCTGACCTAATATAGACATTATCTCAAAATGAGTTAAGAAATAGTGTCTGCAGAAAGCTGCCCAGGAAAGCAAAATGGCTTAGTGATTTAAATCAAGGAGCCAGGCTCTCTGTGTGCAAACAGAAACCCTCACTTGGAAAAAGCTCTATAGTCACTAGATCCGTGATGGCGAACCTATGGCACGCATGCCAGAGGTGGCATGCGGAGCCCCCGCAGTGGGCACGTGCGCCATCACCAGCTGGTCTTCAGGAGCACCGGAACCCAAAGACCAGCTGGCAGGCATGCATGTGCTGCAGCACGCACAAAGACCAGCTGGCAGTGCACATGCGCGAGTTGGAAATCCGAAGACCACACTGGTCTTTGGGTTTCTGGTGCTCTGGCGCGCATGCGTGCATGCACATGCATTCCAGTTTGGACACTTGGTGCCGAAAAGGTTGCCATCACTACACTAGATGCTGTTCAGGAAAATTCCTCCCTCCCTCCCTTGGTATCCTTGGAATTCTCAAAATAATTCAATGGGTTTTTTGGGTGGTGGTGGTGGTGAAACATATTAATTATTCATCTTCAATATGCATTTCCATTCTAGCTGAAAAGGAGCAGACTCTCCACTCTTCTAGTCAGCAAGCAATTCAGGACACATGAATTTGGCCATGCAGTGTTCTTTTTGAAGAAGCCTATAACCAAAAGGACTACTAGGGGAGGGGTGTGAATGAATTGCTGACTTCGCTTCCTCTGCAGCCCCATGGAAACACAGTTGGTGGACAAGGAATAGAATGATAACAATAAGACTTTTATATTGCTTCATAGTGCTCTTACAGCCCTCTCTAAGCAGTTTACAGAGTCAGCCTATTTTCCTCAACAATCTGGGTCCTCATTTTAACCACCTTGGAAGGATGGAAGGCTGAGTCAACCTTGAATCAGTCAGAATCGAACACCTGGCAGTGAAATGCAGTTAGCCTGCAATACTGCATTCTAACCACAGCACCATCATGGCTCTGATAACATGCATTATCTTCTAGAATCCACCCTCACCTACATGAAGTTCCTTGGAGGCAAGAAGAGTTATGAAAGTTATGAAAGGTGGCTTCTTGATGTTGTTGTTGTTAAAGGAAGTTCAGAGAGGATACTGCACAGTAGTTTTTCAACCAGGCACAGCCTAAGTCCACAGGCATGTTGCTTCAATAGTGCTTCATAGTAAGTGCCTACTTGGTGATTTGTTTTGTGGGTCTTCTAAATCCAAGATCTAGGAGTGCAGGGATTTTCCCAAAGAGCCAGTTATGGTAAATGTAACTGGGAATCTGGAGGCTTGATTAGTCTCTCGGTTGACTGAGAGATGACTGCTCCTACACAGCCCTTTCTCAGCAGTCTTGAGCTGGTCTTGGTCTCTGGGGGATTAAAGGAAGGAAGGAAACCAATAATGAGTAGCCAGGATTCCTGTGAATCACTATAGAATCAAGAATGAGTTTGCTGTAAACTAATGCTAAGAAAGAGAAGTTGTGCTTAAGATAGAGTGATACATGGACAGTTGTGTTAATAATCTCCATGAGATTGAGTAAATTTTTCCAGCCTTTTCCAGCATAGGAATAAGTACCTGATAAATTATATGTGGCCCTTAGACGATTTATTTATTTATTGTCCCCATTCCCTTCTTCATTTGACAGCTGTTTTCCACTGCCCTCCATCCCTCCTATTTGGAATTACCTGTCTGAAAAGGTTTGAGCTATATAAAAAAAGCTTCAACTAAAAAGTTTCTGCTGTGGTGTTAGTTAAGATTTATGGATGAACTTTATATAACCTTGAAGTTAAAAAAAATCTAATGGAATTGATCTATTTGCTTTTTAAATTGCACTACGTTCAACTTTTCTTTGCCCTCCTGCATCATGGAATGGGCTAAATGTTTGTTTTCTTTTGTCAATATGTACAACTGGTTTGGAATACCGGACGCCATGACACAAATATGTAGACATGGGTGCTCTCTGATCTGATTTTATCCTGAAGACTTGTAGACATCTGGAGGACTTATTTGGAATTATTTAATTTATTACCTATTAGATTTTTAACCTGGATCTTCTGCCGCTCCCCCCCCCCCAAATTGCCTTTTGTCACTGTCCACTTTTTCTCCTGTTATTTCAAAAGTAAATGAGGCCCTTATTAATATTTCTAAGTTCTTAAACAACTGTATTAATTTTAGATCTATAAACTGATCCATCTGCATTGGGGCTATAAACGTATATCTAATGAGAGAGTCAGTTTAGTCTAGTGGTCAAGGCAGCAGGCTAGAAACTGGGAGACTGTGACCTTGGGGCAGTCACTTACCCTCAGCCCAATTCACCTCACAGGGTTGTTGTTCTGGGGAAAACAGGGGGAAGAAGGAGCATTAGATATGTTTGCTGCCTTAAGTTGTTTATATAAAAAATAAGGTGGGATATAAATAAATAAAAACAAATAATGGAATGTAAGATAGGATTCTTATAATTTCTCTCAATTCATTGCCTCCGTTATATGTAAAATGTGTTCAGGGCCTTATTTTTTGGGGGGGGAAGGGGGAGGATCTACTAGCAATTGTACCAGCAAGCTCTTATTACTTGCAAAAATAATTCATTTTATGCAAAGTGCATTCTCCTTGTGTACACATATTTCTCTTTGAAATACAATCTGCATTTCTTAGCTATTTTTGTTGCTTTATCTCCTGAGAAATCCAAAGTTTAAAAATAGATTGTGATGATAACATTTTGCAGAAAAGCACACTGCCACAACTTCCCTATAAGGCTGATAACAGGTTATGAGCTCCTTTTGCCGTAGCAGATACAATACAATACAATACAATAGAATAGAATAGAATAGAATAGAATACAATACAATACAATAGTAGAGTTGGAAGGGACCTTGGAGGTCTTCTAGTCCAACCCCCTGCCTAGGCAGGAAACCCTATACCGTTTCAGACAAATGGCTATCCAACATCTTCTTAAAGACTTCCAGTGTTGGGGCATTCACAACTTCTGGAGGCAAGCTGTTCCACTGATTAATTGTTCTAACTGTCAGGAAGTTTCTCCTCAGTTCTAAGTTGCTTCTCTCCTTGATTAGTTTCCACCCATTGCTTCCCTCAGGTGCCTTGGAGAATAGTTTGACTCCCTCTTCTTTGTGGCAACCCCTGAGATATTGGAACAATGCTATCATGTCTCCCCTAGTCCTTCTTTCTCTTAAGCTAAACATACCCAGTTCCTGCAACCGTTCCTCAGATGGCACTACCTAGTTGGCTGGGCCTAGTCTGAAAAAATGAAGTGGGGTCAGACCTGATTATCCCAGACCTGGATAGGTGTCTCACCAAGAAATCCAGAGATTAGCCTAAAGTAAAAAAAAAAAAAGTCCAAAAGTAGAGAATGACAAACTATTATTATTGCCAAAAAACCCTGCACAGCAGCAATCATATGCTGAGCATCTCTTTAGATTAAAAGACAAAATGTGCTTAGGAAACACATAGCCCCTGTCTCCAGTTACTTAAAGCAACTGTGTCTTGGTTTGAGGAGTTTCAGACACATGGGTGTCCATGCTTGCATCAGAGCACTTTTTGACTTTGAATCCAAAGTCCTTTCCCTGCTCTAGCAGTCATCAAGTTTAGCTGGAAAGAAGCTTTACCTTTTACCTCCTGAGTTTAAGGTAGATGTTTCAGCAAAGTTTGTTGTCCTGGTCCCCAATAATGCAGAAATAATCATGATAGCTTCCCACCCCCCACCCCCCATAGATAACAAATGGAGCTTTCAGTTGAAGAAACTGAGAAGATGTTGACAAAAGAAAGGGCAAAAGTTGAGAAGCTGTTAATAAACAAACCTGAAAGATCGAATAATGTGTATACAAAAGTAAACTTTCTACTAGCTTACTCAGCTATAGTCTCTTTTCTCTTCCAATCTGATGTGTTATAGTTAAGCAACACTTATAAGCATAACACTTTATTACATGAAAGGCTCAATATATTTTACAAGAGCAAATGTAAGCATTCCCAACAAATCTATTTTAAGTTGCTTTCTCTGCCAAGCACCACTCCCTCATTATGGCACTAAGAGAATAGGGACATTTAAATAAATAGGAAACCAAAAGGAAAGAGTTCTTGTTTCCTTTACTGTCAACACATTTCTTGTAACAGGAAATTGGAAGAGCGATTTATTTATTAGAAAGTACTGTTGAAACAAAAGGCTGGGTTTCAGCATGGTACAAAGCCATGGTTGGTTAAGTTTATTATTATTATTATTATTATTATTATTATTATTATTATTATTATTTATGCCCCGCTTTATATCTCTGAGAGATTGCTCAATGTCCATATTGATCCCCCACCCGCGATTTTATCCTTGCAACATCTCTGAAATTGGTTGAGAAACTGATTGATCTAAAGCAGTGTTTCTCAAAACTGGCTGTGCTGGCTGGGGGATTCTGGGAGTTGAAGTCCACAGGACTTAAAGTCACCAAGTTTGAGAAACACTGATCTAAAGTCAGAGATTCCCCAGTTCTAGTCCAGCATCTGACCACTGTATTACCATACTTACTGAATTGAAAAAGCCAGAGTGGTAGAATTGCTAAATAACACTAAGCCAGAAACCACACCGCTTGGGTTCAAAGAACTTTTTCTAAACCAAAGCAGAAGAAGCTACATTATGACATACTGTGTGTGATTGTACTGTATTTTGTGACCTCTTTCTAAAAAAGTATTTTGATGAAGATACCGTGGCAGTTTCACAGCATGAATCCAAGTACTGTTATTGAGAAGTCCAATTGAGCTCACTCTAGTAACTTTTTCTTAAATATAACTGAGGTCCAAATGGTATAATATGAAAAAAAAATTGTGTTGCCATGATGTACAGATTGTGTTGAGACCTTTAGATGCTTGTAGATAAAGTATCTTATTGTTGCTGCTGGAGTCCAATCAATGTATTGAACAAAGTAGGCTTAGGTTGGAATAATCTTCATTCTGATACTGGGTGTAACCTGTGTGCACGGCCCTCCCAGAGTTCCTCTAAGGGTTAAAGGTTAAGCCAGGTTATGGCTGTGATAGTAAAACATGTATCTTCCTGACTATTTGTGTTTAGTATTCAAGAACCAAAGTGTATCTGACTCTTCCAGTAACACTTTTATGTCCAGTCTTAATTCCCCCCCCCCCCCTAGTTCTGTAGACAGTCTAGACAATAATGCCTCTAGGTTTTTGTCACCGTTGTGTCATGCTTTCTGAAGAATGACTGTTTTGTTTTGTTCCTGTGTTATGTTGAATGACATATTTGAATCAATGCTATCTGTTTGGTTCTGCACATATAGGAATTGCGTTCATCTTTCCCCATTGGAAGATTCAGTTCTATAAGAGAGAGTAGCAACCACCTTCAAAATGTGGCAATGTTCTGTGTTCAGCTTATATGAGGTGTTGCTTTGAACATCTATGGAGGCACGGTGGCATAGTTGACTGTGTGAAAAAGCAAAGCTTACACGGCTCATAGATTTTCACCAGCTAGCCTGTTTCTTATAAAAGGAAAAGGAAACTTGCTAGGTGACGGGTGCCGCATTGCAAGACAATAATAGAGCGGTCTGAAGAGATAAAAGGAGGTGGGGGAAAAGCTCTGACTGGCTTGTTGCTCTCTTCTTACAAATATTTATCAGGATAAGCAATTCAAATCTTTAGCTGTGAGACATTCAGTGTTGAATAATCCCTGGTATGTGCAAATGGCTCGTTGTATTTCTTCCCAAATAGGCCACATTAAGTCCATGCCAATCACCTCTTGTTTGACAAAGATACAGACTTAAGAGTGGATTTAGTTAATTCACCTGTAATTTTATTTGTATTGGTCCGGCTCTGTCTTCAGAGAAATGAGTGTGATACCTGAGATCCAATAATGTGACTTCAGTACCTAATCTAGCAAGGGATAAAGATAAATTGTGACAAGGAAGAAGCCCTGACTTCCCCACAGATGGCTTTGGTAATTAACAAAGCAGGGTAAAAACACATGTTAGATGTAGATAAATTTATGCCCGGATCTGGTGTGTTCATCCATAATGAAAGCCTGTTTCAGTTCCCCAAAGGGATGTCAAATGTGAAAAGGGAAGAGTTTTAAATAGAAAATAGTCTGGTGCTCTACATAGAGTGAAAAAGCCTCCTGTAGTTCAGATACATTTCCTAAAACTGGAAGGGGTGAACAGAGCAGTTGCCAGCATGTATGTAGCCATGCGGTTTTGAGGAGATGGTTTAGGGCGGTGAATAGGAGACCAAGGATAAATCAGATGCTTGGGCTACCAGCTATTTTAATCTCCCTTGACTAGATATAAAAGGGAGCCAAAACAAATAAATCCAGTTTTGGATGGACATGCCGCATAGCAATTCAAATATTGTTTGTGCAACTTGGAGCAATGTGTGCTCATAAAGACCTTGAAATGCTTTGCTAAAAGCTAACATTTGTAGAAATGACTTCAGTAAATCTAGCAAAAAAAATATTGCAATGGGGAAACACAAGCCTGCAGCAAATATTTGTTAGCTGCTAACTGGTTTCTTTGGCTGAATTAAAGTTTTTCTTGGAAATGGGTTTTTTGAAAAGGAACTGGATGATTGTCAAAAGCATCTTTGAAAAATGTAAGCTTGCCTTTAATTAAGAATGCTATTTTGCCTTATTTGGTCATTGATACAATTCACTGGTAACTTTTAAAGCCCAGAGCCTTGAGATTGGCCATATATTGGTATATATTGCTTCCTAAGAGAAATTATCTAGGGCATGTTTTGAAAAGGCTTAGTTGTGTTTTATGTTTGGGATTGTTGTCCTCCTTACTTTAGGAAGCTGGACTTGAACAGCTTCTAAAGGATTGGCTGAACTGGAGTAGCTCCATTTAACTGCTATTTGCAATGTTGCCTTTAACAAGATTCCTGTCTATTCTATAATAAGATGTAAACATTTGTAAAACACATTGATTTCAGCAAGGGAGTTCACTACACTATTTAAACTGCTTTAAATGAAACCAGTGAATTTAAATAAGCTGGGTTTATATAAGTGAAAGTTGTGGAGGAAGAAGTGTATCTACATATTTCTAAGGAAGTTATTATATTTTCTGAACCTTTTTCATACTTGACAAATGGGTAACTTAAAAGAGAGACATTGGATATAAGGCAGCTTCCTTTGTTAAGTAGACCATTGGATCCTTCAGTATTTGATGAAGATTTAAAATGGAGAAAATATTTAGAAATATTGCTCTAAAACAGTATGTACAACTTTAGAAGAACTCTCACTGGCAAACATCATTGGGAAACCACTATTTTTTAGATAAATATATATGTAAGGAAAAAGAAACAGTTCCAAACTATCAGTAAATGTGTGGTAGACAATATAAAACAGTTATTGTCCCATATTTCATTTGTCTTTTTCCATTTGTAAGTACTGGCTATAAATTTTCAGGCAGAATACAAAGCTTCGTATCACACGTCCCAGTGGCCTCTTTGTTTGTCAATATGACTCAGTTTTTTACAAACTCTAGTCTGCAAAAGAATGACTAAGTCTTTTGGTGTGGTTAGAGGTGGATTGAACTGAAATAAAAAACATGAAAAGATAAATGATAATTTTGACCAAAAATATGGACATGCTCCTATAGAAGAACATAGTAGAACATTTTAAAAAGGAATATAACATTTCAGAACAAGCAGAATTGTTTTATTTATTAATGACTAATAAATTACAATGATTAATTGACCTCAGAAATGATATCCAGATATTGTGATGTGTCTATAGCTACAAAGATTGGAATCATGCAAGCTATGGTATTCCCTGTGATACTCTATGGAAGTGAAAGTTGACTTTGAAGAAACAAGATAGAAGAGTGTTGAGCTTTTGAATTTTTGGTGTTGGTGACGGCTTCTGAGAAGTGCCATGGACAGCCATGAAAACAAACTGCTGGATCATCGAACAAATCAATCCAGAACTCTTACTCAAGGCAAAAATGTCCAACTCAAATTATCCTATTTTGGGAACATTATGTAAAAGCTCCAGTGCTGGGAGAGGTGGCAGGAAAGAAAATTAGAGGGCAACCAGCAGAAAGGTAGATAGACTTAGTTACAATAGTGATGAGTGCACTGCTGGAAGAGCTGAAGAACCAGGTTAGGGAAAGGTCATCATGGAGAGAATCAATGCGGTTGCTAAGAGTAGAGAGCAACTTGATAGCATGTAATAAATCATTTTTAAAGTCAACTAATCTGGCTTTCAGGGAATCTGAGTATTTCTTAGCTTCCTTCAGTCATTTTTTCCAAAGCAGATTGTAGCAAAATACTAGTACCTTTTAAAAACACTATTAGCATGTATTTCCCAGTAAATGGTACTGTCACCAATTCTCAAGCATTTTCCTCACTTCCATAGATTGTGTTTCCTTAACCTTCACCTCTTCAAAGTTTTGATACTACCAGATACAGGTGAGTTGGGTCTGTTTTTGGAATGTTGCTTGGGCATTCTGTAATTCTTGAATACATGTTAGTTTCTTCAGTCTATGTTCTGTTGTTGAGCCATGCCATCCATGACAAATGTATGAGTTACCCAGTAAATCTAATGCCTCACCAATACTGCATCATTTTTTTTCAAGTACCTGAATCCTAGAAGGGAGATAGAGTTTTTTTGAGTGACAGAAACATGTACCAACCCAGCTCCATATTTTACTCAGTATTGCTTCCTGTATTTTTGGCTATGGAAACAGCAAGGATCTTGGATGGAGGAATATACAGGTAGTCCTCGACTTACAGCAGTTTGTTTAGTGACTGTTTGAAGTTACAACGGCACTGGAAAAAAGTGAATTATCACCATTTTTCACACTTATGACCATTGCAGAGTCCCTGTGGTCATGTGATTTATATTTGGATGCTTGTCAACTGACTCACATTTATGACTGTTGCAGTGTTCCTGAGTCATGGGATCCTCTTTTCCAACCAACAAAGTCAATGCAGAAACCAGATTCACTTAACAACCATGTTACTCATTTAACAGCAGCAGTGATTCACTTAACAACTGTGGTAAGAAAAGTTGTAAAATGGGGCAAAACTCACTTAACAAATTTCTCAGCAACATAAATTTTGGGCTCAATTGTGGTCATAAGTTGAGGACTGTTGGATCTTACCGTCATTTAATTGAAGTACAATTTAGTACTGCCAAAGATCAGTGTGCAATACTGAATCTCCAAAAGCCTTTGGATTAAAAAAAATAATACTACACCAACTGAACTTGGCAACAGAATTCAGTACAGTATGAATTATACTGTGAAAGCATCATAAGCAACTCACTCAGGCTTAGACTGTGGGAAATAATTTGGACTATATATTGTCAGAAGTTTAAAAAGGTTGCATTGACTTTTGAAAAGAGAACTGTTCTTTCCACTATGTTTTGGACTTTTCTTTTGTGGTATTAGCCCCACTGTTACCCAAATACTAGCTATATAAAGGTCTTGGATTTTTGTTTTCTTGACCTATTAGGATGAATAATTTCTGATCCTGGAGCCGTTTTAAATTATGGGCCCCAAAAGAAAGCACAATAATTATTCTCTGCATATGTTGTACTTCTCTCTCTTCCTTCCTACTCTCTTCCTCTCTTCACTTTTCTTTCAATATGTTACTGAGTCTGCTTTGATGGCTCTTACCTTGGGTTTTGCTTACCTAAAGATATATTTTTTATCTCTCAGGTGTGAAAACACCAGTCTCTTCTATCTTGAACTTCAAAGACAGGATGCTAGTTAAAGACAAATCCAGACATTCTTCCATGATGTCCTTGAATAGATGCATAGGATTCCTGGTTTTTAATCCCTATTTCTCTGTAACAGAGCAACTCCCCAACCCTTGGACAAAGAATGCAAACAAAAATAAAATAAGGAGGAACATGGCTTTAGCAGGATTCCAGCATGGTTGCATTCCAGGATACAGTGGCCTTATACCATCAATAGCCTTAGAGGAGAACATTAGAAAGCTGTCAGGTTCAGATAAGGCTGGGATCCTCTCCTGGGGGACCCTCAGTTGTATTAATAAGGAAAAATTAATTTTTAACCTCTGGGATGGCTGCCAAATCCTATGACCTTTTGGCAGCCCAGCTGTGCTGGAAAAACAAATTGTAGGTATGTAAGAACAAAGGGGAGGGAATCCTACCACAAATTAAAGTACAGAATTTATTTATGATGGAGGAGGGAGGAGTACAGTTTTGTACTGCCAAAATAAAAATATCTCTCTTTTTTGATACTGCCCTCCACTTAGCACTGGATGGTTGTAGATACAAGAATTGTGTTTCCCATGAGGTCCTAGATTACACTTGTCTAATCCAGAACTTGAGACAAGTGACAGCAACATCATACCCAAAGGAATGAGGGAGTGTCAACAATTCCAGTTTTACCTTCATCCTAATAGCAGCCTTTTGACACTTCTAATTAATACATATGCAAGAAAAAGGAGAATTAGTTCCTTGGCAAAAACAAAAACCACCCTTCTATCTAGCTACCAAAATTCCTACTAGAATTGAAGTCTATATTGTAAACCACGGCTGCTCCTGACACAGTTTAACAGTGGCACTTAACAGAAGCAGAGTTCTAGTCATAGTGTTGTAAATGAACAGGGTAAGCCTCTTTGAAGTCAACGTCAAATCAAACCTCAAAGGATGGTCTCTGATGTCCTTGTATTTCTTTCCTTGTAATTACAGGAAAAGAAAAATCCCTCTGTTGCCTAAGGTGGAAGTTTGCCTTAATAAAGCCTTCAGGAATTTGCTGTCTGTTGGTGCAGTGTGTACTTTCCAATATTTGGTTCCAGTCCTCTTCTGTTTGTTCTCACAGAATATTGCACCAAGGATGACATTTTCCTTTGAATTATGAAATCTCACGATCATGTTATTTCCTGATTTAGAAATCTGACACTTGAAAGGTCAATTAAGAAGTGTTTCTCCTGTCTATGGAAAAAGTGGGAAGACTGTTCCCAACTGCAAATAAATGCCTGTAATAAGCCACTGGGAAGTCCTGGCTTAATTGTTGGTTACTTTAGAAGAGCAAAGTTATCAGGTCTGTAGTTATTTACAAGACCACTTACTACAAATAGAATCTGCAAAGAGTACATGTTGAGAGGCTTTATTCTTCCCCCCAGTGTGAAGAGCAGTTGGATGGGACTCAGGAGAATGCATTCTCTCTCCGAGCATCCTTTCTCCAGAACAAGTTACCGCCAGAAATAGCAAGTTCTATGCTTTCATTCATGACTCTTAGGAATCTGGGAGACCCGGCTCTTGGGAAAAGCTTTTGGGAATGAAGTTTAGTTTTTAGTTTACTTTATTGTCATTGCACCTTGTACAACGAAATTAAATGCCATCTTCAGTGTACATTATAACTATAAAAATAAAACACAAACACACATCCTTCACATTCTATCTATACAATTGAATTGAAAACCCGATATTGCATTAGTATTGCACTATACAGTAGAATTCAATATAATTACTGCTGTGGGATAGAAGCTGTTTTTCAGTCTATTTGTCCTTGTTTTTATTATCCTGTATCATCTGCCAGATGGTAAAAGTTCAAAAAAGGGGTGCTCAAGATGTGGTGGATCTTTAAGAAAGTTTTGAACTTTCTTAAGGTAGCGGAAGCCATAAAGAGGGGAGAGGGCAACAAATGATCCTCTGGGCAATGACGTTAACCCTCTGGAATGCTGTCCTATCTGCCACTGTGCAATTGGCAAACCATACACAGGTGCAGTAAGTTAAAATACTCTCTATGGTGCAGCGGTAGAAGGTCAACAGCAGTTTTTCATTCAGTTGTTGTTTCCTGAGAAGTCTCAGGTAGTATATTCTCTGCTGGGCCCTTTTGACCAGTGCTGCAAGGCAATGGTGGGTTTCCACTTTTTTACCAATGGTTTGCTTGTGTGCGCGCATATGTACTCATGACACTTCTGCATGTGCAGAAGCATCCAGGCAGGTGGGCAGAGCCCACCGCCGCCACTGCCACTACCCGATCTGGGCCAAACTGGAAGCAACCCACCTCTGCTGCAAGGGGAGTGCCCCCAGATAAGGTCCTCTTTTTACCCAGAAACTTAAAACTGGTCACTTGTTCTCCATTGATAAGCAAGGGCTGAATGTCCGATCTATTCCTTCTATAGTCGACTATAAGCTCCTTGGTCTTATTGGTGTTAAGGACCAAATTATTGCCTCCACACTATGAAAGCAACTGGTCCACCTTATCTTGATAGGCAGACTCATCCCCCACCCTGGAGATTAGTCCCACCACTGTTGTATCATCTGCAAATTTAATAATAGTATTACTAGTGTGAGTGGGAATGCAGTCATGCACATATAAAGCAGTGATGGCCAAAAGTGTTTTTTTTTTAGTTGATATAGTTTCTCAAATCTGGCCACTAATTATTATTCACTGCAGGGCATTCAGAGCTCTCTACAACTACTGTTTGGTTAATGTTTCAGCCAACCAATTTTCAAGAAATACCACTCATCCAATTAGAGATGCATATTAATTTTCCATGTTTTACAATAACAAACTAGGAACTAATACTATATCATGTTATATTCCTAGTAAACCTGGTCAGTGAATCAATAGCAAAAATTGTTATGAAAATATATAAAATGCTACTTCACTATGTCGTCAAAATTTTAAACTAGAAAGACTCCATAATAATTGGGCGCTGCAATCGAAGATGGAGATATGTACCAATTTGCTTACAATTCTGCTACTCCTGGATTAAACATGAAGCAAAGTAAGGCCATGCTTAAGACACTGAGGGAAAGGGGGAAAGTACAGAGTTTTCTCCCCAGCTATCATGCCCTCAGTTGTTCCACTGTGATAATTTAGTCATTTTTAAAAAAAAATGTTTTTAACTGTCATGTTTAATCATCATTGTTAAAAAAATGTTTTCTTGGGCATGGTGTGTGACTAAAGTTTGAAAGTCTGATTTGAAGATGTCAGATATCACATTTGATTCCATTTTATGTCATGGCATGAGTATGACTTCTGTGGAGGGACAACATGTTTGCATCAGTTGGCCTAAATCTGGCCTTGAATTCTGCCAATCTGGTCTGAAAATGTTACAATTTATATCATGCAATTTATAGCCAAGTGCCCGAGTTGCCTGTGGGTTATCAGTTCCTGATGATTTGCTAAAATGAATTTTTAAGAAACCGGGGGGGGGGGGCACAGAGTTCCAGTGGGATTAATCAAGTTCAGATCTTCAGTCATCCCCCTGGAGTTTTTAAAAGACTTTCAAGAAAATCTACCATCCTTAATACAAAAGTCCTATATAACATTAATGAGATTCTCCTGCTATAAAGAAGATATTCTTCAAATGTTAATGGTATCAATTGATGAGATTTACATATTTTATGAAAAGTGATTGAAGTTAAGTCATTTGAAACCAAGATGGTACTTGTAATTATTCTTCTTGCAAATTTTATTCATGGTTTCCATCAATAGCTGAGTCCGGTCCTGTAAAATCCTTTATCTTCCTGCTCCATGTATTGAACAAATTGATATCATGATTAAAAAGAGTATGGCCAAGTAATGGAGAAGAGAAGAAAGGTTGGGGACCTTTTCTAAATTTATGTAGTACCTTTTAAATAGGCATTTAACCACTCAGCCCTGCTGCGCAGTGGTTAGAATGCAGTGTTGCAAGCAAACTCTGCCCACAGCCTGGAGTTCAATCCTGATGGGGCTCAGAGATGACTCAGCCTTCCATTCTTCTGAGGTCAGTAAAAAGAGGACCCATATTATTGGGGGCAATATGCTGATACTGTAAACTGCCCAGAGAGTGCTGCAAAATACTGTGAGATGATAAGTCTGAGTGCTGTTTCTATTTGAAATATATACAGTAGTTTCTCTCCTATGTGAACTATTCTAAGCTATCTCTCAAGATTTTTGTGGGAAGAAAGGAAAGAGGGTGGAAGCAGTAAAACAATTCTAGCAAGTATATCTCAGCCCCACATATAAACTGGCGACTTAATTTAGAAAGAAAAGGAAACTGAGGAGATCTGAACTCTATTCAAATATCACCGCATGAGCCTGGGAATAATGCACCATGTTGATAGAAGAATGGAGGGAAAGGGAGAGAGTTTTAAGATGATTTCCTCCCCACCCCCCAACCCAAATTAAGATGACTCCTTAAAAGGCTGAGGTTTGCAACATGAGGCACTACAGGTGCAGCCCTGAGAAGACATATATAGGATTATGGACAGAAGGCCAACTCCAGAAAAATAAGGAATGGATGCTGGAATACGCTGTCCCTCTTTTTGCTTCTTCCTTGTTTTCCACCCCTGAATTTGGTTTATGGGATGCAGGGTTCTTCCTAGAATCCACAGGAGTCTCCATAGAAAACCTCCATTGTAGCTCAACAGAGTGGCTCAATGGGAAGGAACAGGATGGGGAGGATAACTGCAGGGAAGTTATCGGGATTCCTCCAAGGGCATATTAGCCAAGGGCTGAAATGATGGCTGAACAGCAGTTTGCCCTGGATTCTGTGAAAAGTAAATAGCTTTGACTAGCTACTAATTATGGAAATTCATACGATATTATTTCACACAACAGTGTGGTTCTTTAGCTGGTGTTGGCCTTCATATGCACCAAGTTCCTCCCACTAATTAGTAATATGATGTATGATATTATGGGTCGTCACATAATCACCTAGATGTTTAGTTTGGATTTGGCATTTTTATCTACCTGTTGAGCCCTTCTGAATAACCTGGGATGACAGATGTTGTTCCTTGATGGTGTTAAAGGTATTATATTTTTTATATTATATATGGTAAGATTACTATTACTATTATCATTATTATTCATCGCACAGTCAGCCAGATGTTCAAACTAGGGTTTGGCATTTTTGTCTACCTATTGAATCCTTACCTCAAGGACCTGGGATAGGCAAACCTGGATGTTTGATGGTGTTATAGATATCGTTGCAGGATGGAAGGAGTTCCAAGTAAAGCCGCCTTCTGCAATTGACTGATGGCAAATTTGTCAATGCCAATGGTATTCAAATGGTGCTCCAGTTGTTTTGGGATTGCACCCAAGGCACCTATTACTATTGGTACTACCCTTGCTTGCCTTTGCCATAGTCGTTCAATTTCTATTTGTAGGTCTTTGTAGTTTGTTATCTTCTCCAGTTCTTTCTCTACTATTCTGCTGCCTCCAGGCACTGCCACACCCACTATCCAGACTTTGTTGTCTTTCTTATCGACAACTATTAAGTCTGGGATGTTATGTGGCAGGTGCCTGCCTCTCAGGATTCTGAAGTCCCAGAGTAATTTAACTTCTTCATTTTCTATGACTTTTTCTATTTTATGGTTACACCAGTTCTTGTTTACAGACAAATGATATTTCTTGCAGATCTTCCAATGCACTATTGTTGCTACTTTGTCAAGCCGCTGCTTGTAGTCTGTGTAATCTTCTTTTAGCAGTTTACCAGGTGGTCTACTGTTTCTTCAGCTTCTTTGCATAGGCAGCACTTACTGTCTGTTGCTGTTTTCTCAATTTTGGCTTTGTATACATTTGTCCTTAAGACTTGGTCTTGTGCAGCCAGAATTAGTCCCTCAGTCTCTTTCTTTAACTTTCCTGCTCTTAGCCATTGCCAGGTCTTAATATTATCTATCTATCATCATCATCATCATCATCATCATCATCATTTACTGGTATTATGGAAAGTCTGTTTACTGCAACTGCAAACTGCTAATTAAATTAATACAAATATTAATTAAATTAAAACAAAGTACTATTTAAATCAGGTATAGAATAGGTGGTATCTAGATCAACAGTAGTAATTGTAAGTGGTACCTAGGTGTCTTAGTGGACCAATACAAGTACTAGCCAGTTGTGTGTTGCAGCTGCCAAAACAAAAAACAAATGGAGCCATAGGTTGCATAGATAGGGGATGGCATCAAGATCATGAGAAGTGATAACACCACTTTATACTGGACTAGTGAGACCACACTTGGAATAATACATCCAGTTCTGGTCACCCTAATAAAAAAAATGATGCTGAGAAGGACAGAGAAAAGCAACAAAGATGATAAGGGGTCTAAAGGCTAAATCTTAGTATGAATGGTTAAGGGAATTAGGTAGGTCTAGTGTAATAAAGAGGAGGAAGAGGGGTGACATAATAGCCAGTATTGAGAGTCTCTTGCAGAGAAGAGGGGCTCAACCTGTTCTCCAAAGCACCTGAAGGCAAAAAGTAATGGGTGGAAGTGCATTAAAGAAAGATACAACCTAGAACTAACAATTTTTTGTGTGATAATGAGAACAATTAATCAGTGGAACAGCTTGCTTCCAGAGTTGCAGGTGCTCCATTGCTGGAGGTTTTCAAGAAGTGATTGGAGAAACATTTGTCTGGAATCGTATAAGTGCCCTGCTGGAGCATGGGGTTGGACAAGAAATCCTTCAAGGTCCCTTCCAGCCTCCTCCTCCTCCTCCTCCTCCTCTTCTCTTCCTTCTCTTCTTCCTGTTAGTCTATCTTACACTAATACTTGTGTACTGAATTTAGCTTCTGAGTCCTGCATGTTTATTGGCATTGTTGCTCATTTTTGTATTCTATTTTTATTTACAAAATATATACAGGTAGTCCTCCAGTTACAACCACAATTAAGCCCAAAATATCTATTGTAAAGTGAGAAAATTTTTAAGTGAGTTTGCCCCATTTTATAACCTTTCTTGCCTCAGTTGTTAAGTGAATCATTGCTGTTGATAAGTTAGTAATCTGATTGTTAAGTGAGTCTGGTTTCTCCATTGACTTTGCTTATCAGAAGGTTGCGAAAAGGGATCATACCACCCTGGGACACGGTTCATAAATATGAACCAGCAGCCAAGCATCTGAATTTTGATAACATGATCATGATCATCAAGGTCATAACTGTGAAAAACGGTTATAAGTCACTTTTTTTCCAGCGCCTTTGCAACTTTGAATGATCATTAATGCACTATTGTAAGTTGAAAACTACCTTTATTCTCCTTCAGTCCAGCTGGACTCTAAGTGATTGGCCACATAACAGTATATATTATAATGCAATCAGGGTGATTCAATAATATAAAACAGAAACAATATATCACTATAGTAAAATGAAAGCTTCCATTGATGTCTCAAGAATCGGTCTTTAAACACTCTCCAGAAAAGCCAAATCTTTACAACTTTCCAAAATCTGAAAGGTTGACAATCTTCCTTGCCTCAGAGCTCAAACTGTCCCATAAGAAGATAGCAAACTTCTCAGATTTTCTGCTTACTTATTTGGTACCAAAACAAGCACTAAGTCTACAACATTCAAGAACCTTCTTTTTACTGCCTAAAACTTCTCAAACTCAAAATACTCTTCCCACTCCAGTGCATTATGATGTCAGCAATCACATAAAATTTCCAGCCTCTTCAAGTAAAAATAAAAATGAAATGTAGCCCCTACACATGGATCTGATTCAGGCAAAACAGTATTTTCGAAATATGTGAACATGTCAGCAAGTAAAATGTGATCAGACAGAAATGTGACGTAATGTAAAATTTGACATTCTTTCTTTTTGTCTTCTGTTCCTATGTGATGGGATAGTGCCTTATTGTGACTGAGGTTTTATACCCCCACAAGCCTCTGTAGCTGAGAGGAATTCTAAAAGGATGACACCCTGCCTCATATTTTACCTATTAAATGTTAAAGTCAACAGATGGGGAAGGAAACTGCCGCTGCTTTAGGCAGCACATATGCAGAGCATAATTCCAGTCTAACTGATAGGGCTTCCACGATATATAAATATATATATAGAGAGAGACATGAGTACAACATGGTCCACTTTATCTTGATCCACAACAAAGTCTCTGTCCTATGCTTGCAAACTCTGATTAGGTAGAAATCTAAAACATATGTCTCAATTTCCTATGTTACAAGCTGAACAAAATAGATGGTTTGGAAGAATTCTCACTTTTCTTACACTAAAGATACATTATTGACCCCATTGTTGACATTACTTGTCCAAATGTTATGATTGTGGCCAGAAAAAGCAAACAAACATTGATGTGACATTCTTTTCAGTGGGAAATTCCAGAAATCCAGGTCTTTGCTATGAATCACTCTATGAACTATAAAAAGTGCTATTAATTGTCTGACACAATAAACTATGGGGAGTGTCCCTTATCATCCAGTTGAAGTGTCCACTCTATTTTCTGCTTAATTCTGGAGAATGCACAACTGCATTTTAAAAGTAGGTAGCAGTTTTATAGGAATGTTTCGCACCATATTCCCTTTAGAGTATTGAATTGTTCCACATGTGCTGGCTTACAGATATTTTTCAGAGCAACATGAGTAAAAAATGCAACATTTGAAATGCAAAAAAACCCCTGTGTTCTGAATTACTATAGTATAGTTTCTCAGAAATTGGTCTAAGTAAATATTAAATATTAAATATTGTTTAATAGGGCTTATTGTTCCAACCTCAAATTTAGAAATATTACTGATAATGAATAGCCTTGATGCTGGTCACTAAGGAACACATCTCCACATGGAAGGAAGAAATAATGATTAACATGTTGGTACAATATCTGGTACATTTTAATACAATCTTTTGGAAACAATGTAAAAAAATATTTTCTGTCTTAAAACTATCCATTTTTACTGCACGCTTTTAATATGACGCTACCTTTCCACATAAGCTGGACAGAACAGATTTTGCATGGGGCAGCCCCACATGGGTTCTTCTAAGAGACAATGGCATGATGGAAGGCACCAGAGAGGCGGTGTATTAGAGAGGCTCAATGATTGATGATGATGTTAGGAACTGTAATTCCAGAACTATCATCAAGGGCCCCGGAACTACATTTGCAGGAATACATGGACAATAATGGACATAAATATCAATTAACAAAGTTAAATCATCTGCTCTATTGGAATTACATTTGTTTATGATCTAAGATGTCAGATAATGATATTAAGTGTAGGTGGTATTATGGCTAAGCAGGATGTAAAATCTCATCAGCTGTGTTTGTTAAAAAGGAAAATGTGAATATTAAAAGATAAATTGTGGGCTACCCCTAGGCCCTCTGTAAATAGCTTTCTCCATTGTCTTCCTCATTGGCAGTGAAAAGATAAACTCCATTAGGTACACATGTGGTTTATAATAGACGGCTTTGGAAGAGAAATTTTTTAAGACAAATACAGCAGAAATATTTAGCTGAGGTATCCCTTCATCACTTTCAATGCCATCTTCCGTAATAATCGCTGAGGCCTCTTTATTAAATAAATTTGCACACGATTTGGAATCTAATATCTTTATCAGTGTTGATCTTGCTGAACTCCCTCTTTTTCTAGATATTCTGCTTGAAGAGTCTGTAGCCAAAATTAAAATTTGAAAGTGCTAAGAAAGTTCTAGTTCCACTTAGGCATGAAGCCAGATGGGTGATCTTGGGCCAGTCCCTTTCTCTCAGCCATTTCCAAAACACTTGCCAAGAAAACTGCAGAGACTAGTCCAGGCATATATTCATTCATGCTTGTTTGAATTATAAGTTCTAAGCATACTAATGGGTTGACAGAGGATGGCTCCTATGCATAACCTTGTAGATGTAACCCTGAAGACAGTGGTGGGATCCTGCTCATTTAACAACCGGTTTGGTGATCTCATGTTTCACCTGTGGGTGCAGTTTTACCAAAACTTACCTTCCATGTAACTTCTTGGGGAGTAACACAGCTGAGACGTGGCAATCCCCTCTGCCGCGCTAATCAGCTGAGAGGCAATAGGTAAGTAAAGTGTAAGGGTGGGTGGGCCTACCTGATCGTTGGAGCGAACCACTTCACTCTCAGCTGATCGTCAGAGCTACCGGTATGCCCAAACCAGTCCGAACCGGCTGAATCCCATCCCTGCCTGAAGATAAAATGAAGAGTTTTAGCTATAGGAGAAAATTGCCTGAGCATTTTTATGGCTTACTGTGTTTTGTAAACAATGGATTTTTTTCTGAAGGTCCCTGTAGGCAGTCCCAAATAAACTATAAAATACTTTCAAGGTTATTACTTTGGGCAATGTCTTCTAATGATGTGCTAAACCATGAACAAGCCATGAACTTGCAGTTTCCAAGTTGCAAGCTTGGAACTGAAGCAGTTGTGTACATATGTGCCCATGTGCAAGCGCAATTGATTGAAGAGTTCTATCATTGTATTTTTTAAAGATACTAGGATTGAAAGACACGTTTGCAGTAGTGCTCTTAAAACCATATTTGCCTGTTTGATTTCCCCTCCCTCCCAAGATACTTGTTATAACAAGGCAAGAACTCTAGAATGCCTTGTGTCATGAATCAGCTGTAGTGTACAAATTCAAATTGTGCAAATGGTTCACATTGTCTGCGAAGGTCATAAGTGATGATGGCCAGTCTTTTTACTTAGCCTGCTTTACTGAGTTGTTGTGACAAAACAAAAGGTGATGATGATAAGGTAGAGAGGAGATAGCATTTCTATCACCCTGAGGTTCTTGGATGCAGGTTAGGACATCCATGTAATAAATTAATCCTTCCAAACACAGTGGAGGAAAACATCCATCAAATCTTTGCAAGATTGAGACCTGAAATACATCAGAATGTGAATGTTTTAAAATGATCCTCCTTTTTATCTTTGTTTAAGAAAGAGAGATTGAATCTTATTTCTTTCTCATGAATGTTCACAGGAAAAATAGAGCCATATGCTGAGATTTCAGGACTTCATTACTCACAGCTGTCTTGCAGTATAAAGTGGATATATTATAGCCCATCCCTCTTGGCCTTAGGAAGTGGTCAAATGACCACATTCTTGGGCTGATGGATAGTTCTTCTCCTTTGCTTAAGCCCAGATGTGGCATTTATGAGGTGGTCTCATGACAAGGGGAAGTCATTTTGAATAAAAACAGAATCCTAGTTCAGACTGCAGAGAAAGAAAATTATCATGAGTGTGACTGCATCCCTAGCATGAAATTTAGTTAAACATCTGTCTGGGGAAATACTGAAGGCTTTATTAGCAATGTGAGTAGGATTTCCAGTTGGTAATGAAAAGTTGAATTCTTAGATGTATTTACTTGCATTGTGATTTGCTTGCAGAAATCATGTAGCACTTTTACAAATGTTTGTGATGCTATTGTTGATTTGATTTGGAATCTCTGATAATCTACTCTGCATATAAATTAAACCAGCAAGATGCATCTCTTAGAAATAACCTTTGCCATCAAGCTGAAAGGTCATTTTTTTCCTACCCAATTAGTGGATTCTGTCTTATATGTCATTCTTTGATAGATTACTTTCATAAGCACTGTTGTTAAATCAGAAGATGTCAAATTTACATTATTCAATCCTTGTTCATGCCTCTAGGCTAAAATTCTCTACTGGGATTTTGCCTTCTGATCTTTAGACTATTTCTGGCTCTGATATTTCTAAAGGACAGTGTAGAAGCATAGACCATCAGTTCCCAAATCATGTCATAGTGCGAGCTTCCTTAGAAACAAGATAAATGTTTGGTTATGTTGTAGTTAGAATCAGGAAGAAATTCAATTGCCATGAGGTTTCTACAGCATGAACAAGTGCTGGTTGTTGAAATCAACTGCTTTCAAAATTCATCTCTGTTTATTTGATACATTCATATTTTGGGTTTCCCCCCCACCATGGACCTCAAAAACAGCAGAACAGGGTAGCTTCAGCTAAGAAGCTTCATATGTGACCCAAATGCAGCATCTTAAGCATAATGATTATGATATGTGCTTTTGTAGAATACAGTTTGCTTCTATGTTAGGCTTTGTGTAACACTCTAGAGAGGTTATTATTCATATTAAACATATGAAATAAATATATACCCAGAATGTTTAACTAAGCATGACTTCAGCGCTCTTTCATTGATTGTTACGATGGATTTTTGCCTATAAATACTATCCAGATATGCCAATGATTGTGGTCTGATGTCTGTTTGTTAAAACATGCGAAGGGCAAAAACATGCGAGCCTCTGTGCTCGGCAGAAGAGTGCTTAGAACCTTGCAGGTTTTAGATGGATCAGAGGAATGCTAGAGTTCACTTTTATGCATACAAGGCTTTGGGGCTTTGCTAAGGACATTTATGATTCATGGAGAGGGAGTGGAGGAGCACCTTAATGGGATGCTGCTGATTATTTTTCAGCTTCACTGAGAATTGAGATTGTTTAGCACTTTTGCAAAAGGTGCTCAACCTTCACTGAATGGAGTCCTTAGTATACTATAAATGGACACATGCGCTGAGGTGGAAAGCTGCCTTCGGGAAATCTTCCCTCTTTACTGAATTGTGATGAGCAGAAAATCTTTTTTCTTCCAAGACAGGCAGGAGATGAGTGTGAACCTGAATGTTCATGGCATTTGGGAAAAAAAGTAAATAAGGTATTCCGCTTAAAGGATTGAACTTCTGGCAGCTCAGGGAGACAGCTGTCTGGGTTTTTCCTCTTTTGAAACCCAGTGTTGAGTTTTATTGTTGAAGTACCGTGATCTCCTCGGATAATTTCTCGAAAGAGAGGGAGACTTGGTGAGAGGCACACGTTCTGGTAACTCTGCTCCTTTGGGGAACTGTGGGTGATCCTTGCAATTTTACGGGGCTGAGCAAGGAAGCACCTGTGGTTTTCAGCTCCAGCATTACCCAACGTCAGTCTTCAATGGCAACAGTGTTAGACCCACTGAACCTTAAATCCCACTTGGGTTTTTTTGTACAGTCTCTCTTCTTTTGCAATAATAACAATACCGCCTTAATCGAGTAGCTTTACATCTCCAATTACTATTTAAAGTAAAACTGCAAGACCCAGGAGAAAATTCTGTTTGAATATTTAATATTGGATTCTGTGCAGAAATATTTTGCTTATGTACATTAGTAGCAGTATTTTCACCAGTGTGGGTCTGTTCTCTCTTCACCCCCAGCTCATACGTTTAATTAAGAAATATACTAAGGATGTGTAAGATCTCCTGTGATGTTAATATGAACTAGAGTTTGTTTATGTAATTTTAAAGGCTTAGTGCTGTAACAGTAGTGTTATAACTTTGGAGATTGCTATGCCTGGAGGAAATTTTTTAGATATTTCTTTCAGAATGGTAATAAGTGTGTGTGTGTGTGCGCGTATGCGTGCGTGCATGTGCGTGTTATGATGTCCAAAATAGTTTTCATTCGTCTGAAGTTTTGTTGGAGTTTATGAATATTGACCAGAGTTTATACAAATCTGTTTTATGTATACAACCCAACATCTCCTTAGGGATATGCATGTTGCTTAGAAAACATACAAAATGTTGTTCAGATACTTCTGTTCTCCAGTTCTGCATGCATTAGTTGCATGGAAGGTATGCAGATTTTCATCTTCGTGAACAAATGACGTATTTATGAAGCATGGTGAACAGGCAGAATATGGGGTAATTATACCAGCTATTGAGAATAATGCTCCTTGTTCCACCATTTCCTCTTTTGTCCCTTATTAAGACCTTGATAAATGTAATATTTTAGCTTTTGCCTGATAAATGCAATACTTTGATTTTTCTCTCTCTCTCTTCCCTCCCACACTTTTGCTTTTAATGTGCATGATTATCCTAGATAGAGGCTTTTTGAACAAAATTCTTCTAAGAGAGCTTTGTGTTTGTAAATATGACTATTATACAGACAAATTTTCTAAGATCCAGGTTTCATGCAGTTTCCTCCTAATTTCTGGCAACCTCGTTTTATTTTTTATTAGTACATAGTTTGACAAATGACTATAAGATTTCTTTTCTTTTCATATTCTGTCAAATAAAGTGGCTTGACATTTCAAGATAAAATGCAAAGGACATCTGGGCAACTATAAAACTGCACATGGATTTCTGTTACTTTTCCATTTTTTAAAATTGTTTAACAGCATGTGGGAATTTTGAACACAATGCTTGAATGTGAAGGGTTGATGAGATATGGAAGTTATAAAAGTTTTCTTTGCTTACTTTGTCTGTGTTCCAGGCAAAATAAAATGTGTCACTTGAATGCTTTTGTTGGAAGAGTTGGACTTGTGCAAATGATGTATGGCTGTTTTTATGAGGAGGGTGTAAAAGTGTGCAGAGGACCACAGAAAAAAAATCTGTAGACATGTGCATCTATCAAGTTAACTGAAAAATAACTGTGTAGTTTGCATGCAGAAAATCTATATGGCATACATACCTGTTCCTGGATTCCAAGAAAAGAGAAGAGATTTTAGAAAGAGCTGAGGGTTTATATAAATGTTTTTGTGTTGACAAAATTCTCTCCATGGAACGAAACCAGATGTTTTTATATATCCTTACTTCTTAAATTCTTTCTTGTGATTTTTTTCCTGGATACCGCTTTTCCCTGCAAAGTGGAAAGTCACATAGAATTATTTGGATGAGGTTTGTAGAAGGAAACGTATTGAAACAATCAGCATGTTTCAGAACAAAGCAGTTCACATATGTGGGTGTATGTGTGCATGTGCAGGAATACACACAATCCAAGAATGTTCTGCCAATTTGTTAACCAGGACTTTGCTTGCAAAATATTGTAGGGTTCTGTATAAAGTAGTTCATCCTCCTCCTCCTCCTCCAAAAGTAATCTCACAAAATAAGGGTATGTAAAATTAGAAAATAGGCAATAGTTACATTTTGAAATACAAACAGTGTGTTTTAGTTGAATTGTATTCTCTGATGTAAAAAATGAGTTTAAAAAATATCATGCAAGGAAGATTTTCAAGAAAGTGAAATATAAAAGCTAAAAAAGTAGCTTCCTATGCTAGAACATACTGTTCACAGCTAGGATTTGGATGCAACCTAAGAAAAGGTGAAAGAGTTCTGACTCCAAAGTGTTATTACCTAGCAAATTAAAACTTAAAACCTGCAGAGCTAACGCATATAGCTACCTGCTAGCTCAGCATAGCATTTGTTCTGATAAAATACATTCTATGGTTCCAGAGGACTTTAAGAGAGTCTGCCAGGGATGAGTAAGACTGACCATTGTCTTCACAGAAGATTTGCTATCTAAGAGTGCAAAAAAAAAAAAAAAAAAAAAAAGTGGTGGGGGGACTTTGATGACAAATTTTGAGAATGTTGGTTCTGGGTCTTGACCGATGATTAAAAGGTTTATATTAAAATGCTATATATTTAGCTCAGATAATACAAGAAATTTGATGTTGTGAGTCTCCTCCAGCACCCTGAGAGGGAAGGTAGATTTTGTGAAAGAGGAAAATGGTCCTTTGTGGAACAGGAGGTGGCAAGTTGCTTGTATAGGAGACAGAGAGACCCTGCTGTCATTTCCTGTTGTCACTAGTCCTCCTCCTGCTTTACTAGTCCTATCCTTGGGAAGGGAAAAACCATTCTTGCAGAGAATAGCTTTTCAGGAGAAGGTTTTTTTAAAAAAAAATGAGATCAAGTGGAGGAGTTTGGTCCCCATGTTTGCCTTCTCTCAATGTGCCTCGGTGCTCTGGATGCCACCAACAGGGTTGGAGGAGCTAAATGGGAAGCCAGGATTCATCCCACCTTTTGCAAAAAAGTGACCTCCTTGTTATACTCACTGGACAGTGTGGAAAATGCAGCTTGCTTATTTGGAACCCTGGGAAGATTGGATAACTCTTGGGCAGAATGGGATTATTTGTGAGAAGCTCATTATCTCTGCTAATACAACCAGCATGGTAGAAATGGTGTTATTGTTTATCCCTGCTGGAGAGCACCAGACACCTCCTGTGTATTGGCACCAAATGTAGGATTGAGCACACCCATTACAGACCGTGGCCTGATTTTTTTAGGTGATTTAATGCAGCTTCAGTTATCATGTCTGAACTCTTAACTAGATTCGGAGGCTTGACAAATTGAAAAAGGCAAGCATACAAAACAGTTTCTGGTGAGCAAGTTCTTTGCTTGGCCTCCTGTGTGTTGGACCTTCAGTGGCAATCATTCAACCAGAGTGGGAGAGAGGAGGAAATGCATACCTCTTGGGAAGAAGGCCCCTGTCCTTAAAACCCAGAGTTAGCTGCTGAGAAGTAATATATAATTCACAAGGCCATGCTGTTTCATGCAGATGGTGACATTCAAGCATGACTGACAGTAGAGAAGCAAAATCTCTGAAGCCCATTTACTTTCTTCACTCTGTTCTTTTTCCTGTGGTCTCCTGAAATCCTAAACATTAACATTTTCCCCAAATGGAAAACTACAGGCACGGTATAATTTTATATAGTGTTTGTAGTAGTTTCTAATTTCAGCCTTTTGCTTATGTGTCTATGCAGCTGAGGCAACATTTCCCCTGTCTTTTTCTTCCCCAATTTATCTGAAGGACCATGAGGTCATCCAGTGCATTTCAGTAATCAGAAGTTTGTATAAGCAAGAGTTATTTTTTTCACCGGATAACATTCACAGGGTGGAGTGTGGGGAATACACCAGTAGCTTTTTTGGGGGTGTTCCTTGATTTAAAAGAGTTTTCTTATTCCTCTGTGTCATGTGTCTGTAGAATAAAAGCATCCCCGGAGGCTAGAAGAAGGGGGAGACAGGGAACAGAGCCTGTGTTTGGGAGCTTTCTTTATTATGAAAGGCCTCCTGTTTGCCTCAAGGTTTTCTCCAGTACCAAAGACCTCCTTTTAATGTTGGTGTGTCCCTCCCCATGCCATTTAGCCTGAATACCCCTAGAGTCCCACTCCCAACATGAAGCAGTGTGGTAAAGCAGGCAGAATTTGTAGGTTGTCTTCACTGTCCCAGTTAAATTAGCAACTGTTAGCAATGCACGGTAGAAAACCTCTTGCCAAATGTCAGCTGCTATTAACTTGAGTGCAGAGAACTCACATGGCTTTGGATCCTGATCACTAAAGTTTTGTTCTGTAAAGCAAGTTAGTAAAATAGGTAGACTAGATTGGCTGCAGCACAAGAAGGAAAAACTAAAGCTGCTTGCTTGGCTTGGCTAATCCTGATTAGGCAAGGGACATATTGTTTAGAAATTCTCAAGACATGGCTATCCTGTCCAGTATATTTTCCTCACATTAAAATGTTCTACAGTCATTGGATATTTCCAAATATGTGTAGGGGTAGCTGCTAGAAACAATACACGTACAATCACACTGCTCAAAAGTATTTGTTTTGTTATCTGTTTCCAGCTGTGGTCATATCTGAACCAAACCTGTAATTCAAAGGGAGAGCTATTTCATTTAATTCTTGGGTGTCTGCACTTTTCCTTCTTTCATTATTTCTTAGTTCCTTCTGGGAAATTGCTTGAGGCACGCAGAGAGGGACTGTCCCCTTAGGCTGCCCTGAGGGGACATCATCTGGTGGTAGCAATGAACCGCTGTGCAGTTTTGTCCCTTTTGATGGACACAGTAAAAATAAAAACAGTGTGCTGTACAGCCATATTGGAATGGCATTGTGGAGATTCTTTAGTATGCATTTAGTTGTGTGTATGATGCAGATTTCCACCCCCTAAGCCAGTAATGAAATAATAAATCAGATTTGTGGCCTTTGTAAGATGAAATGTTTTCTTGAAGATTAAATCACCCTCCTGGGTCCATTGTTATATAACTAAGGGTTGAAAGTGCTTCCTCGCTCAAGATATATAATTGTTACCAGGCTATTTGTGGGCCTGTACCACAAAAACCACCACTGCTGATTATTGCAGTCTTTAATTCCAACTGCTTAGCTTGCCATGAAATGTTGAAGGAGACAGGGAGGAGATGAAGGCAAAGCCAGGAAAGAAAGACATGCAGAAGGGGCACAAAGTGGGGTGTGGACGTGCAGTTTTGCGGTTGGAATGGAAAGAAGAAATGCTAAGATGTAATCTGAAAGCCATTCCTTGCTATGTCAGAGACTATATGTGTGGGCCTAACGTGTGACACACAGACCTTTTTGGATGCCAGGCACTGTTGTTGGACAGGGTGCATACTTTTCTAGGGTACTATCTTGTAAAAGAGCATGCTCAGGATACCTTATGGCTATCTAACTACCTTGTAAAAGGCCAAAGATGGCTTAGTAAAAGGTAAAATATGGCTTAGTAATTTTTTGCTTTTCCCTCACTTTAGGTTGGAGAGTCAACATTTAGGCAGATCATCTACTTTAGACTACAGGTGATTTATTGCTAAGAAAGGGCCTTGGTGCTTCTGCTGCTCCTAGATTGAAAAAATACCTTAAGATCAGAGTTGGTGGCCATAGTCTACTTGCATTAGAGTGCTACTGTTTACATGACAATGTTAAAGTAGACTGGAGAAGATTAGTTGGAATTCCTTCTTGACAAAATTCCCATGTTGTATGATCTTGAGCCAGATTTTATCTCTTTTTGGTTCCAGCTAAATTAAGAATAGTTGAAAGAGACCATGAAAAATGTCCTGGACAGGAAAGGTGGGACAAACATGTCGTAAATAAAATAAATACCATTGCTTAAAAAAAACCCCAAAAGAATAACTGTTTTCTATTTGTGAATCTCAAGACAGGTTTTAAATTCTGAGCACATTCAAAAGCCAAGGTGTGTGATCTTGTTGAATCTTGCCAAGTATCCCCTGAAATGCCTTTCCTCACTCCTATTTGACATGGTAATTATGAAGGGAGGGAGATAAGTTGTCTGTTCTCTGCTAAGAACCATTCTATGTCTACGAAGACTTTCTCAAGATGAATGACAGCCAAGCACTGAAGCATAGTGATCACTATTATGTGAGGTTTATCCAGTTGTATTGAATTGCATAACTCAGAAATAGAGGAACTATTGCTGAGAAAAGGTATTTACCAGGGACAAGGAAGGAAAAGAAGATCACAGTTAATTTCTGCATTGTACATTGAAAGTATGATAATCTGTTGGACTATAGTCATTTCAGTTTCAAATTATGTATTTTCCTTCCCCCCCAAAAGGCAGGATTATTAAATTGGAATCTAATAATCCCTGTGATTCCTGTTAGACTAACTATGGAAGAAAGGAAAGAATTGGAGGCATTTTCCTTTATTTCCAGATAATCTGATTTCTGTTTTAAATGTTCATGGGGGAAAAAAGAAATTTTGTAGATGGACCCATTTATAGCTGTTCTGTTTTCCTGGACTGTTTAAGATGTGAATGTATTGCTATTTGAGGTTGGTATTATTATGTACACTAAGTCTAAATATCCACACCTATTTGGCTTTAGTAAAACAAATGGAAAACACAAAACCATAACAACAAAATTCAATCATCATTCACCAGAAAAATATATTAAAGTGTTTTGAGATTATCACCAATGTCACTCGCTGACTTTATTTTAGATTTGGGATATTTTTGTCTGTTTGTTTGTAGCTCAGCCATGCGGGGGCCGCTTGAATTCCAAAGATGCTGGCTACATCACTTCACCCGACTATCCACAAGACTACCCTTCCCATCAGAACTGTGAGTGGATCGTTTACGCCCCAGAACCCAACCAGAAGATCACCCTCAACTTCAACCCTCACTTTGAAATTGAGAAACATGATTGCAAGTAAGAGGTTCTTTTTTTTTGTCTCCTACTTCCTCTGTCCTTGACTTAGGAAAAGAAATCCAGTCTGTTCCTCCTGATTCTTGGCCTCTCTTTACTCCCACTGTATGATTAGTGTAGTATCTTTATAAAAACTGATACTATGATTGGAGGAATTTAGATAGTGTGGATGAATGGGAGGTTGAAACTCTGAAGCTGAAATTGATGGTGCCATTCTGCAAAGTTGCAAGTAATATATCACACTTGGAATGTAGCTATTAAGCAAAAATTTCTGATAAGCCATTAGTATATCTTACACTGCATGCATGAGCACAGATTAGAGCTCTTATTTCTGTTCTTTGCTACATTGCAAATAAGCACAGAATCAGGGAGATGGGGAATGTATGCATCATATTCTGGTGTCTGACATGGCCATGGCTCTCAAGGTCTTTTTTTCTGTCTTACTGAGCATTTAGTAACTGCCTAAACACAATGCCAGTATTTTCAGGTTCCTTATATTTGGTCATCCATCAGAGGTAGTAAAGAAAAAGCTACTCTTTTTTTAAAAGGTGCAGGAATAAGAGTTCCATCAGAATCAGCTTCATGGTTTGTTTGGGAGTCTGTGTGTTTTTTACATAGGAGCAAATCTATTGGTGACATATTTAGAATCATACTAGACTATCCATGCCCTGTTAGGTCAGCATTTCAAGAGCTATTCTGCTACCTAAACAGAGAAACAGAATGATCCCAGGCAGAGGTGGGTTCCTGAACCGGTTAATACCGGTTCGCTGTGCTTTGCTTGCACATGTGCATTTGACTAAAAATTGCTCTCTACATGCACAGAACCATGCTGGCAATGGCAGAAGACATCGGAGAACCGGTCTGGGTGTGTGTCAGACCTGGGTCATTGCCAGTTCTCCCACCCAGGCCTGAATTCCACTACTGGTTCGGCCGAACTAGGCCAAACTGGCAACAACCCACCTCTGATCCCAGGTGGGCAGAAAGCACTGGGAGCAGAGGTGACTTCTGAATTCCTGCCAGCTTCCCCAGTGACTTTGCTTGTGGGAAGCTGGCAGGGAATATCACAAATCACTCCTCCTTCTCTTCAGCTGACCCATGAAACTGCCTGCCACTTTGCTGGGGGGGAGAGGAAACTAAGAGAGCCACAGACTCCAAGCAAAGGCAATTTAGAGATTAGTTTTGAAAATTGCAAGGTGTGCTGACATTCAATTCATAAGACAATAAAGCACAGAAATTGAAGCTTGGAAAATGTAGCTTTTAGTCACGAGCAAGTCCTGTATATAAATGTTGGATATGATTTAACATAATTGGTTCTGTTGTTCCAGTACAGATAGTCCTCGATTTATGACCACAATCAAGCCCAACATTTCTGTTGCTAAGTCAGACATTTGTTAAGAGAGTTTTACTGACCTCTCTTGTAACAGTTGTTAAGTGAATCACTGCAGTTGATAAATTAATGACTTGGTTATTAAGCGAATCTGGCTTTCCCATTGACTTTGCTTGTCAAAAGGTAGCAAAAGGTGATCACTGCAACCGTCATAAACATGAGTCAGTTGCCAAGCATCTGAAATTTGTTCACATGATGCTGCCATAAATGTGAAAAATTGCCAAAAGTTACTTTTTTTCAATCCGTTATAACTTTGAATAGTCACTAAATGAACTTCTTTAAATTGAGGACTATCTGTATAGCCAATTCCCATTGGCGGATACTTAGGTGATTTTGTATGATAAAAAGACTAAAGAAAAAAGGGATTATTTTTCATAGCATGACGATGGCGTTTTTGTTTTTTTACTCAAAAAGGTTACAATTAGATTTCCAGTAATTGGCCAGGAGAAATCTTTTAAAAAATATTGATGGCAAGTACCACTTTTCTTGCAGTGAACAAAAAAAGCAGCTTTCTCAACATTTCCTCTCCCATCTGGTTAGCAAAAGGAACTATGGACTCTTCTGGCAGCTTGTCACCCCGGTTTGGTTATTCGTGTGCTATACATTCTTCATAAGTAGAGAAGTGTTTGCTCCCTGCCTTCAAAAATCAGACAGATTCTACAGCACTTGGTGAATTGCAAAGCCAGGGAGCTCGATGTCCAAGAAAAACAATTAGCAGCTAGTAAGAAATAATTAACCGCTTCAGTGAGCACCATTAAAAGCATGAATTAATGAGGTAGCCCCTTGGGTTTTATAGCTCTGTTTGAATGTCTGTGGCCTAGAGGCTGTCTAAAATATTTTGCTTTTCTTGAATGTCTAGATCTGATCCTGCAGTCTTTTCATGTGGTTTTAAGTCCTACTTATTTCTGAGGGGTGGATAAATTGAGTTGATGAGCTGGTTGATGATACAGCAGTTTGATTTTTCCAAAATAATAAATAATTCCCCCTGTGGGTGGGGAGAAATGCTGCGTTCATATTTTAATGTAAACCTAGTTAATTGATGCTTCTATACTATTTTAATTGTGTTAAAACATAATTATTCTTTGACATTCATATATCTTTAATGAAAATTCACTCAACTGTGCACAAAATGCTTTCTGATTAAGGGAATTTCTTGTGAAACACATATAGTAGGGGGAATGTGCCTAATCTTCGTTAAGTTTCACATTTAAAAGAAGAAACTGGAAAAATAAGAACAGAGAAATTGAATTTATCCCTAAGAAAAAATAGTGTAAATTCATATAACTGCATAGCTTGAAATTGCTTGCTTAGATCCTTGTTGATAGAAGTTTAAACTGTTCAGTTCATTTTGGAATGAAATTGTTTTTAACATCTTGGTGGCTATCCAAGATTGGTTTTGTTGGACCTCTCAATGTCTTTTAATATTTTTTTTAATATTGATAGTTTTATAGTCCTTGTTTTTTCTAGCACTTGGAGCAGGTTACAAGGATATCTGTCATCACATTGAATGAAAACAGCTAGGGATCACTCTGCGTGAAAGAAATAACAAGCTTAATTCAGACATTATATTTCATCATGGCTTGTTCTACGTATAGCTGCAAAGATTTAGAACTGTGTTGTCTTTTTGCTGATTAGCTCTATTTTGCTAGTTTGGAACAAAAGCATCACTATCCCATATTGCAGCTTCTTATGAATTAGAAAATAGTGTTTCTTCTTCAAGTATTTTTTTTTAAGTTGGAAGAAGTGGGGGAGGTGTATACATGTTGCTATATCCACGCTCCTTGGGGATAAGGTCATCGTGCCTGTTTTCTGACACCCCCCCCCCCAGTGCTCTCCTGGTGGACCAGTTACTTACTATTATTTTTCCCAGAAAGGAAAGTGTCACTGAGTCCTTTGCAAATCGTCAACTATGTGAAGGCCAGATGTGGTGCAGTATACAGTGGGAGCAACACAGTTCTGTGTTAGAGGCTTCTGGAGGCAGAGTAATGGCTTATGATTACTTTGCTAATTGATATAGCTCATTAAATGACAGTTCAATCAGACAAACAAGCTCATTTTTACCTGCAGCTACATCTTCTGGTTTATTAGCTCTTCTCAAGTTATCGTCGTCTTCTATTCTGAGTTGAATGTGTCAGCCCTGGAAGCCATCTTTACCACTGGAGCTTTGGAGCTGCCACATTTCGTGCCTGGGAAAATGGGAGGGGGGATTGCACAGAGTGGAGGAGGATTAGCCATAACAACATTCCTTTCTCTGGGAGTCAAGCAGTGGTGGGTTGCCAATATTTTTACTACTGCTTTAGGTGCGCTCGTGCGCGTACTTGTGCATTTGTGTAACACTTTTGCACATGCGCAGAAACATTTTGGTGGGTGGGTGGAGCCTCCCACCACCGCTACTACCGGTTCGCCCATTCCGGGTCAAACTGGGAGCAATCCACCTCTGGAGTCAAGGGCATTCAGCCTGCACCTGGATGGGAGTGACTGGGGGTTGTCTCCTGTTGGAATTGATTGGACCATGTGATGAACTTGTGGGTGCAGGGGAAGGATCTTTGATTTTTTTTTGGGTGGGGAAAACCCGGAATGCTCAGATCCAGGTTTTCCTAGATGTGTCAAAATGATATATCTAATAAAATGGAACCCTGAGGAACTTCAAGCTTGGAGACTTCTTTCGTTGGGGGTGTCACTTGGAACCCTGACAGAATGTATGAAACATAACAAAACAGCAAGGGAAGGTTTGAAGGGGGAGGTGGTGTATTTCCATTGGCTTGAATATCAGGAAACCTGCCTGTGTGACTCCTAATCCAGCAGATTTGTATCACATGGAAAGGTTTGGTCCTGGTCAAAGTAATATGACTATCCCTCCCATTCAATCCTCCAGCTGAGATAAGATGTTGGCGAGTTAAAGCAACAGGTTCAAATGTGTACTCTGCTTTCATTTCTGCCAACTCTGCTAACTCCCTGTCCAGGTGCTTCTTAAGAAAAATTAAAGATTAATATGATAAAATTTAGGATCCAAATGAAGCATTCATTCTGCCCGAGAATCCAGGAAATGCCATAGCAGTTGAGTTATAATCAGCCAGATGCCTTGTTCCATATTTAAAGGGAAAATAATATGCTTGTCCTACAGGAGAGTTGGCTTAAATGCTTAGAATGAAGGAATTTGCAGCAATGTATTCATGGGGAGAATCGCACGTCTATTTTATATCAATAATGCTTTATCCTGGGAGGCAATCCTCTAATTTATTATTCTTGCAATGTCACTTCTTCTCATAACATCTGGGTATACGTGTGTGTGAGAGAGGGAGAGAGACAGGGAGAGACATTGCTGCCAAGGCAATAACCCATTAGCCATTTTAAAATAATTAATCATGGGAGAGGCGTAGTCCAGCATTGGAGAAAGGAAACACACACCCTAAATCTAAATCAGCATGCAAAGAAAAGACAGTGGAGGGGAGCAGTGAGTGCATGAAACGGTAGAGAAATATTTTGGAAAATAGGGCATTTTTGCTGTTATTTGAGAATTTCTGACAAAGTTTATTTTGAAAGATTCTTTAAGAGAATTGAAGCGGCTGTGATAACAAAAGGTACAGTGAAAGTGTATAATTTATCAGTGGCCAGACTGTCACTAAGGCTCTTTAATCTACTTATTGGGAGGATTAAATCCACACCAAATTTTATAGAGCCTCTCTACTTCTAAGCAGGCTTGCAGTGATAGATTTTGATCTTGGAAAGTGCAACACTCACTTGCACAGAAGAATTTAAACAACAATTCAACTGCCTAACAGCTGCTGCTGTTTTATTATGTAATTGGTTGAAATTTTGCTTATACATAAATAATGGGACGCCCTGCATTAGGACTGTAATATAATTCTATGTAATTTACATAATGTCCCAACTTAGTCAACTTAATCTTTCACAAATAAATGATCATAAATCTGTTGTGGTTAGGCCTTTAAAAGCCTTCTGTGATTTCAATTAATTTTTAAAACATATTTTAAGGCACTTTTCCTGAAAGTGCCTGCTATTTCTTTCCCTTTGTGCATTGAAACATCATTACTCCCAGTGATGTCATGTATATATTATTATCCATGCAAAATAGGGCAGCACACCTCCTCCCAGTTCTTGGTTGATCTTTGCCTTGGAATGGCCTTCTAGCATCTGCACTTCTTGAAGTCTATAAACCAAAATCAAGAAAAATCAAATAGTCGGAACAGAAGTAAAATTGTTTTAATTTAAATGGAATCTTAATTAAGTTAATTAAAATGGTTAATATGTCTGTTTCTGAATATTTTCTTCCTTTGATCCCATAAATGGAATGTGAGAACATTTGTGGGAGAGCTTCAAATCTCCAGGGTCCTCAGTTTATATCATCGCTTTTAATCTTTCACTCTAGAGCAGTGTTTCTCAATCTTGGCAACTTTAAGACCTGTGGACTTCAACTTCCAGAATTCCCCAGCCAGCTATGCTGGCTGGGGGATTCTGGGAGTTGAAGTCCTCAGGTCTTAAAGTTGCTAAGTTTGAGAAACACTGCTCTAGAGCTTATCAAAGTGTTGTCCAGAGAACCTTAGGGTTTCATGAGAACCAGACAGACAGACAGACAGTAAAAAAAGAAAGAAAGGTTCAATAAAGAGCTGTCTACCACTTCAGTATTGGGTCTTGACCAGAGATTTTGGAGAAGGGAGATTTACCAAGATGATGAAAGGTCTGGAAACCCATAGGTTGAAAGGATCTGTTAGTGGATCTGGGTACATTTAACTAACAGAAAAGATGAATATATCCACAACGTATGATAGTGGTTTGAAGGATGGTCATGAAGAAAAAAGGAGTGGAATCATTCTCTGCTGGCCAACATAGCAGGACAAGAGCCAGTGGGTTTAAAAATAAAAAGGATCTGATTTAAGCTACATGTCAAGAAGATGTGTGGAAGTGGAACAACCTGCCACATTAAAGAATGCATTCTCCTTCCCAGAGCTCTTCAAAGATGATCATCTGTCAGTGATGTCCTAGCAGGGCCTGTTGGACTTTAGGAGTCTGTGACAACCCAGAATTCTTTGTTTCTGTGATAATCAATGAGGCCATAGTGTAATTTTTTTGGACCCTCCAGTTGCTGCCAAGAATTGTTCTGAGCGGGGATCCCTGTAAGCTTTTCTATGCTGCTGTAAAGGATTTAGTTATTCTCTGTCTTGTCGTGATGTTCTTTGTAGGGAGTAATGTCTCCCTGTAATTTTCAGTCCCCTGGTAAATTGATGCTAGGGAAACATCAAAACATAGCTTGGTAACGTTATGATGATATAGTCCTTTCCCATGATCCATGGCTGGCCAGGGTCATACATGTGACTGCTTCAGGAATTATGAATTAATAGCAGCAGCAGCAATAGCCAGATGGTTCTGGAAAAATAGTTTAAAAGGGGGAATATGCTCAAAAGTGTTTTGCAGAAGATATTTCTTCCCAATCCCTATGACTAGTGAAAAATCAAACCAGGATTCTTTCCTTCCTGTCTTCCTTATCTTCAGATTTACTGATCACAATCATGGGCTTAAGAATGAAAAGCAGAACAGAATTAAATGCACTATTCTGTTTCCCATATGAACCTCTTTATATGGAGACCCATTCATTCATCCCTATGGTCAAGTTAGGAACTGTTAATTAGGGAAATTAGGAAGCAGCCCCCTTGCCTTGTTGCCTTCCTTACCATGAAAGGAATAATTTGGCCCTGTTAAAGTGCCTTTGCCCCTTCCCTCCCCCCAGCTTTGTTTCTGCTTGAGGAAAAGCACTTCAATTTGGGGAAGTACTTCCAACCCCAAGGAAATTGGCGTCCTTCCGTTATCAACGCCCAGGGTGTGCTGCAATAGGCACAGTCAGGATCTTGAATACTTGCATTTATGGGCGCTTTTTCTGAAATGAAGGCTGGAGGCTGAGCCATCGTATGCCCTGCTGCTCTTTAGAAGCATTGACACAGCAGCCAACTGAAAGCAAAAGGGGAAATCGGGAAACAGAGGCACTGATTAGAAGCGTGCCAAACTATTTGGAAATAATGGTAATAACCCAAGTCAGTTTGCCATTTCTAACTCTCCATGCAGTGAGTGCAGCTGCTGTTTTCCCTCTTGCTCTTCTTCAAGCATCCATGCTGGGAGGAGGGTGGGTAGGTATCTGCTTGTTGAATTGGGAAGCTGCATCCTGTTGGAAAAAGAACAGACTGTTGTGCTCTTCTGTTCTATTAGATTAAGAAAAGCCCCACGGCCTCGCCTGTGCCAAAGTTCATTTTTGATCTGGAAAGAAGACTTGAACTTGCGGAGGCTGAACCCTTCCCCCACCCCCACCCTAGAGTTCCCCTTGGTCACGTTGGTGGTCATAATGGCTGCTTCTCATTTCTTTGATGCTGCCTTGGTTGGAAAATTTGACTCTAAAACCTCATCAGTATGTGAATCACTGCACAGAAGGCATTTCTTTTTCATTCACCCGCTCCCTCCTAACAGCATCTTTCAAGTTCAGGTTTCAGTTTGGAATCTGTATGCATGTATTCTCTTCCCCAGTCCCATAGCCCTCCAGTTTCTAAATTAATGCTGCTGCAGCTGAAATATTTGTCTCGCTGCTCCACGCTGGGCTACTCATCATGTGGAAGGATGTTATAGGGCATTCAGATGGTTTTTTTGTTTCACGTTGATATCGTGGATGTGGGGCAGACTTTCTCCTACTGCAAAGAAATTGCTTTGAGGGAAGATTGGTTAAAACCAGCCCAAAAAGTTTTCTCTATCATTATTCAATTTTGTTCAGTTGTGAGTAACCCAAGGGACATCCTGGTGTGGGTAGCTGAATGGCTGCATCAATGATAGCTTGCAGCCCCCTCTGGTGGTGACATGGCAGGGAGGGCATGCAGCCTTCTGAGACTGCCTCCTGCAGTGGGGAGAGAGTGGCTGAATTTGATAGAGACACTGTGAAGTTGTCACCAGGTTTTTAAATTCTTAAATGTGTTCACCTTGAACCGAACTTCCTCTTTTGCTCTTGGTTGACAAAAATAGAATGCTGTGTGAAGAATTCACACAGGAAAATCTCACAAATCATTGCAGACTACAATGAACTCACCTTAAAAGGCCAGGACAGTGAGGCTTCAGAAAACTAGTTTTAAATGTAATCAACACTAGATGTATTATGCATTGTACCTTAAAATTGCTCACTTGATCCTGAAAAATAGATCAAATGCCTCAAGAGCATATTAACAGCATTGATTTAAAATCCAAACTCTTGTTCTCTCATTGTGCTAACATTACTCCTTAATTATTCCATTGCGTTTAAAGCTTTTAGTTTTTTATAGGGGAAGTGCAGAATTTTACAGAAAGGTATTCTGCATCCTAAAGGCAATCAACTGGAATACCAGCAGAACTGAATTAATGATAGTTCAGGAACTGAAGTCATTCAATTTAGACTGTTCAATTTAGAAATGGAATTTGTGATATAAAAACAATAATTAAAAAAAAAGGAATTGAAGTCATATGAGAGATACGGGCTAATTTTCCCAAGCTAAGATCTTGCCTACTAGATTTCTTATTACTTTAGAAAATCATCATATTTCTATCTGTCTGTTTAACTACCCATGTTTCAGCAGAGAATTGGATGAAAATGAAGCAATCGGTGTTCATTAGCATTTTTGCTTAGAAATAATGTTTTTTTTTTCATATTAGAGTTATTTCTAAGTAGATTTGTTTAGTGTTAGTGTGTACAATCTGCAGATTTGGCTGAGGGTTATGATGAAATAGGCTATGTCAAGAGTTTCTTGGCTATCTCCTGGATCTATTTTCTTTATACTAGTGAAAATTAGGCTGCTGAAATTTAATTCACTAGAAGAGGTTTCCCCACAGAATGGGGAAATCTTTGAGAGAGTCATAACTTTATGGTCAAATAATCCAGAATAACAATAAAACAAGAGTCATGAAAAGACCATAAGGCCAAGATCAAACACAATGTTTCCTAATTGTGATCACAATTTAACAGCATTCAGCTACTTTCATTGAGAACTGAGAGAACTGATCTGCTATTAGAAATCAGCCCCACCCTAGGCATTCAGTCAGGATGTGGGTTCTTAGCTCAGGGGTCCAGATGACATAAAACAATACATGACCAACTCTTAGTTTGATCTCTAGAAAAGCTTCCGGGGCCAAGCTTTATAAATGATGGCGCTGAGATATCACAATAGATTAGGTCATTGCCTGTCCCTATCATCAAGGACAGATTGAGCCAGACAGCCACCCCCAAAAAACTAGGTATACCCAGAATTTCAGATGGTCAATATTCCTTTAGGCTTCCACAAAGGCAAAGGCAAACTCCAAGCAAAGAAACACCCCCTGGCATACAACAGGGAACGAGAACATCTAAGAGGAGAAAAGAGCATGGCATATATTGGGTTCTGAATTAGGATAGGTTGTAGGGTGGGGGACCGAAAAGTAAGCATGTGGATTCTAATTTTTGAGTCAATAATTTACCTTCTTTGTTTTCGAAATATGGATTTATTATGAGAAAAAAATATGCTAAACTTCATAGGATTGTTGGTAGGAAGACTTGGCGCTATAAATTTTCTGATCCCAATCTTATACGGTATCTCTGATTAGGAATTGAATCACTAGGGTATCTCAGATAAGCCAGAATGTCTGAGCCAACATTTATGAAATTGGTACAGTCATATATTTGCAGGACTTTTGGTGAACAGTGATATTATGCAAACAAACACTGCATTGTTGCTTGCAAATTTTATATAACAATCTACAAGGAAAGAAGAACATAAACGTTGAAATTTTTTTCCTGCATGTTTTTATATTGCCTCAGTGGAGGGGAAGCAGAAGTGAAAATTATGAATCATAGAAATACAGTTCTGACTTGACTATATGTTCACCAAAATATCAGCTGATAATTATAATGACAGATCTAGCGAGCAAGTCTTGGCTGTACCTCCCCCCCAAAAGAATTCTTTCAACCAGGCTTCTTTCCATTAGCCACAGAAATTACTTTTGGATAATTAATAGCATTGTGAAGATTGACAAATGAATAATACTTGCATAAATGCTTAAAAAAAATAAATGCATCTCTATAAATTGGTCAACTGATAGACATATAAACAGTGAAACTTCCCCCCTCTTAAACCAAGATCTATAAAATCCTGTACGAGATCCAACTTCTTGTTTTATTATGTGGGTAGGAATCAGCTTGCTTCTCCTCCCTACTCTACTTCCCCCCACCTTTCCCTGCTGGAAAAAAATCAGTATCAAGAGGGTAACTTTTAGTACAGTAAAAAACTGGAAATCGTGGAATTTTATTCAGGAATCGAATAACAATATAAAACTATTTGTTAAAAATTGCGCCACAGTTCTGCTACAATGTAATTTAGGATGCAGATGAAACCTAAATTGAAAAGATTTTTATTAATAGCATGTTGAATAAAGAACATTTAGAACTTAATGTATAAGGTGAAAATAATTTATGCATAAAGAGGCAGTTGAACCTAAGCCTTTCAATGAATTAAATATGTGTAAGAAGCACTTAAACTTCATTGACAGATATGCAGTTGCGCTATTACTAGAAAAAGAAAGAAAAACAGGGAAAATTATTATGCACTGTAATGCCAAAGAATGTAAAAAAAAAGAGACAGAATAACTCTGTGAAAAATGCAGGAAAATAAGGTAATGAAAAACACAACCACCACCAGAATTCTTACGATTTATAGAGCTTAAATCTTATGCTTATATTGAAGCTTGATAGAAGGAATACCTGAATAAATCTATATCAAATATTATATCAAATATTTATGATATTTAAGTTCAAACAAAATGTAATTCTTGGTCCTGTTGGCTTGGCAGCAGAATGCCATAATTATTTGTAATACTTTGATTCAATTACCAATACATATTTTCAGTCAGTGTTTAGAGATCTGACATATACTGGACTCTAGTAATTATACAAGAAAGATGTGTTTATATACAATGGATAAAGACTTTTCTATGAAACATGTGTAAACTCATTTCACTTTTAAATTAGGATTTTAATGTTTGATGCTTTGGGGCAAAATGTTGATTAAAATAATTGATAATAATATTCATTACGACCAACCTGGCAGTAGTGAGGCAATATTAAAAGGGTCTTATCCACGATTAACAAATAAAACAAGACAAAGAAAATATTGGATTGATGTCTATTCAGGCAGAAAAGAGTTTTCTGTACTGTTCATCTTAATACACAGCAGAATTTTGGAATAAATAATCTTTTCTAAAGCTAGTTTTTAGGAAAAATCTTTTACTTTCAAAGTGGCATTTATCAAGGTTATCTTTTAATCATATTGTTCATGGTCAATTTAAAAATCATTTAAATTCACTTTTTGTTGGTTATGTTTGAACTGCTATTATTAAAATAAACATATTTCATCACATTTGAATTTGTATGTTAGAACTGTAAAAATTTCAGTCTTGAACAAACTTGATATTGAAATTATGGCACAAAATAGTGGGTGCATGTGAAAGTGGGGGGCAAGAGATATAACCTTGGAAAAACTAGAGATAGAGGAAGCACAACTTTCCAAATTTTTAATTATTATGATACAAATTTTAAAAATGACATTATTGAGGTGAAATATTATATAATATATTGGCTACTTATTAATGTATATAACATGGCCATACTTTACTCAAATATTTATATGGTTGCGACTTTTAAATATAAAATATAGGACAAGGATCTATTTGCTATTCTTCATCTGTATTCAACTATATAAAATATGAATAGTCCTTCATTATAAATAATATGAAATTACAAACAAGAAATCAAACCATTCAATTATTTGGTTCAGATTGAACTGTAACTGATGGTTATAGTTGGCTTTGATTTATGTCAAAGGTTCAGTGATCCATTGTTTTCTTTTCTTTCATACAAGAATATTACATGAAATATAAAGCATATAATTTACATCAGTCATGGTGGGACTGTTAGCTTTAATAGTTTTCCTGTCCCAGTTTTAGATTCTGAGATAAATTCCTATTTCAAGCATATTCTTGTTTGGTTTATTTTATATTTGCTGCTCCCCCACCCCCTCTCTGTTCAATTGGGTCTGATTTTCAAAGTCTGCCTGGACAAGTCTCTGTAGCTTTCTTGGCAGGGTTTTTCAGAAGTGATTTGCCATTGGGTCCTTCCAAGGCCCAGGAGAAAGTGACTGGCCCAAGGTCACCCAGCTCGCTTCCTGCCCAAAGTGGGATTAGAATGAACTGTCTTCTGGTTTCTAACTGGATGCTTTAACCACTACACCAAACTGGATCTCATTTGCTGCAATACATGGAAAACATTTGAAGTTATATATTATATTTCCAGCCAAACTAAGAAGGCTAACATCTAGTAATGATATCACATTTTGTTATTTGGTTGAATTTTTATTCTTATTTTGAGTTCAGATTGATTCTTCCACCTCCTTCTCATTCTATTTTGATTCAACGTTAAGTTTTAGTTGAGAAAAAAAATCTATAAGTCGCATTCTTTTTTTAACATTCTTTTTAAAATAGTTCAATGTTTCATATCATATATTTATTTTAATGCCAAAATCCCATAGGTATTTCCTTGGGAGTGCTTGAACATAAGCCCATTTACTATAATTGGGCTTATGTCCAAGTAAATGTATATGTGACTAAGTGAAGTAGGTAATTAATTACTTCCCAAGCTTACATTTTTGTATGGGAAATAATATACAAGGTATAGCTCTGTCTTAACATGCCTATATGAGGCATTGCAACTAGTATACGTCTCTATTCCAGATTGACTAAGTGATGCCATCAAAGGTTTTTTTTCCCCCTCAGTATTTAAAGGTTGTACAGTTCTGCATAGGCATAACTCTAGCAAGATCAAGTGACTGCGATTTTTTAGGCATAGTACATTCATGTAGCCCTTCTCCCCCAAGAGCTTTGTTGTGTGCCACTGGGCTTCTGGGTATACTTATAAGATTTTCATAGTAAAAAGCCAGGTTATCTGGAGGACTGCCTGTCTCCATTAATTTCTAGTCATTCTACTAAATCTGACAGGTTGGTCATGCTCCAGGCCCCTTCTATTACATAGTGGCCTTTGATGGAACCCAAGAAGCAAGCTTTTTTTTGGTCATGCCTTACCCTATCCAACAGTATACTCTCTGAAATCTGGATGTCCCTGACCCTGCTAGTCTTTTGGAAGGTGTTGACAATTTGATTTTTCTTCAGGCAGAGTGCCAGGAGGCTGAATGAGCCAGTCTTCAAGAAAGCGACTGTGCAGATTATGAATCACCCTGAGTTCAACACATTGTTTTAAATTGTTCTTGATTATTTTGTGGTTGCTTTTTAACTGGTTGTTAGCCACCCATTGTCACATGGTGAATGGATGACCATATAAGTTGAATAAGTAAATAAATGTTTTGTAATCTATCATACAACAAACACACTTTTTCAAAGGGCAAATGTTCAAAATAGGATTCCCTGGTAAGTAAACAATCCAGATATTGCATTATAAAACAGATTCAGTTTTAAATATTGCAACTCTATAACATTTATATCTTGCCAATAACTGATATCACTTAATCTCCCACTGGAGAAATCTGTCGGTAATCACATAGGCAATTCTTAGTACCTATTATCTAATACCTAAAAAGGGACACATTTTAACACATTTTAACACATTTTTGTATAGAATTCTTCCATCTAATCATTGCACATTCCGGCTTCTTGAGGATTAAGGTATTTTGACTCAAGAAGATTTCTAAATATTGACACTAAGATTATCCTTCTAATGTCTAATCCTTTTGCAATTTCCAAGTCATGCAGTCTATAAAATTAGTGCAAAGGTTGCTTTGGCAGGATTTGTGTGGTATGTGCATATGCACACGTGCGTACATCCAATGATTAAGGGCATGGTGTCAAAATATTGTGTGCCATAATATTTTAGCCTTCTGTTTTAGAATGCAATGCAAGTAATAGCCAATTATGTTTCCCTTCTTGCAAAAGATCAGAACAGGTTGCTCCATTGTGTGTACCTCTAGAAGGTACAGGGTTAATGAAAGAAATATGAAAACATAATAGTATATGATATATTCACATTATGAACTAGCAGTAACAAGAAAAAAAAATGAATGAAAGAAAGAAAGAAATACAATATGAATAATATAACTGAAAACATATCAGGCTGCAACTTTTAATCAAATAGAGCTAAGCACTTTTTTGTCCAAAAATAAACTGATTTTTAAACATTTTGTAAACATCCAAAAGACAAGAGTAATCCAATTTGGTTTCATGAAGTAGTGGACACTGTTGAACAGAGTGAGATTAGAACTTTCAAGTCAAAAATTTTATAGTTGTCTTTTGAAAACCAACAGCTTAACAATAAGTGCTTCTGCCAAAGTTGACTTCTTTGTTTTCACCTTTATTTCAAACCTTAGAGCAAGATGAGCAATAGTGGGTTGACTAGACATAGAGAGCGAGAGGAAATCATTGATCTTTTCTTCTCTCACATACATTTACATGCTACCCACCACATTGAGAATGAAAAATTATTGTGGGAATTATTTGCCTTTAACCAAATGCAGTATGGACCAAATTTAGTGTAAGGATTAGAAAAAGGAAGTATGGAAGCTAAGCAGAAAATTGAATGTTTCTCCAAATCAGTGATTATTAGGGATCCTTTTTACTGAGCTGGATAGTGTAGGTACAAAATATAAAGAGTTTGAATTGTGGAGTAGAAAGCTATATGGGGTGTGGATGACATTCTAAGCTGCAAATACTTATTCTAGAGGTGATCTCTAAGCTATGAAATTGCTCAAATGTAGACAAAACCCTTCTTTTAATTAATGATGACATTCATATGTTCTTACTTTTCTCTAGGACTATATAATGCAATGCAAAGGTTCTTTAATGAATAATATTGGGCCTTGTTCTTTGCTCAAGAAGAAGAGATGGAATGTTTGCTTGACATATTTGCAAAGTGCTTTACTGATAAAATTGCTCACATCCGTTCATTTATAATCACCACTTTAAATACAATTTTTGCTCAAGAAATGTGCGTGTTCTCCTCTTATCTAGTTGTTTTGATTGGATTTTAGTTGTCTTCAGCCCAAAGGTCCTGGGAACTATTTAGTCTATCACGTGTGCTTTTATTTCCTGTCTTACGTGCAGTGACAAGCTAAAACAAACTACGGATGGTCCTACCACGAAAGGGGGTAAACCCTAGCTTTCTTATGGGCTTTAGTGAAACCCACAAGTTCTTGTTAGATGAAACCAGTTAACCAGTTCAGTCTTCTTTCATACATATTTTCAAAGCAAAAATTCCAAGACTGTTGTACGCAAGTTTGCCAAGAGATTTGAAATAGTGCGGTCTTAATGATGCTTGTAGAACATTCTGTATCATTTTACATTTTCTTATCATTTTAACCTCATTTTCAGTGATTGTTGAAGAGTGTGTTACCTTGACCGGTGCAGCATCTCCTGCCAATTCAAAAAATTGCATTTTTAAAAATGATTTGGAATGAGAGGTAGCATTGGTATTCCCTAAAGTTTGGGTGCCATAGGCTGATTCCCTTAGCTTAAAGACAGCATTGATTCTATCCTGTTTGATTCTATAACCCTGAGATGAGAGAAGATGAAGTTGAAAGAGCAGTGATGTTCCATGCCGTAAGAGTTGTCATGTAGAACATCACATGTTTATTATAGCCTTCATTAAAAAAAAATTATATATGGAAAAAATAACAGAGTACCTTGCATTGAGTTAGATCATCATCTGGTCTAATATTATTTACTGTTTTCTCATCTGCTGTCCTTTTTGACATCTATTGCGAAGTATAATTTAAACTATAAATGGCATGGATCTAACTAGGATTTGTCTGCTTCAATATTAAAACAATACTTGATTGATATTTGATGATATTTTCAAAATCTTGGCTCAAAGTCTGCTGCTCAATATGGAAAAACAAAGCTGCCTTAAGATTTTAGGGTAAGATTTTAGACTTTTTGCTGTCAATATTTAAGAATTTTAAGCTGCTTAGAAATGAGTGAAGGCTAACTGACATATTTTAAATTAATAATATAAAAGGAAACTTTGCCAATGGACAAGACTCTTGTGCAGTATACTGAGATAAAGTTTTGTTTGAAAAGCTGTTGATAAAGATGTGTTCATCTTTATGTGTTCAGAACATGTTCAAAATATTATTTAGCTGGATAGATTATAATGATGACATTATTCAGAAGCATTATTAGTCTTACAAAATAGTGATGGTGATTGAAAGAGGTTTTGCCTGGCAGCTGAAACTGTACCTGATAAGAATTTCTCTGCCTTGCAATGATATTGAGGTTTTGTCACAGTTGACTGACATTTTTATGCTGCTTTTTCCAGAATCTGTCAGTAACAATTTGGGCAGGAAATATACCCAGCAATCAGGAAAACCTAGACTCCTTTTGTATTCTTGGGACTGGAATTTATTCAGCCTTATGAAATTACTTGATCCTTCTTATTTTCTGGCTAGTGCCCGTGCTTCTTGGTGGTAGGCTACATGTGATTACAATAGACTGTGTCTATTTTGGAAAAAATAAAGACAATAACTATGTGGATAAATTCTTTCAGTGGGCAGATTAGCAATGTTTGTTTAGTAATGTTTCATCTGACTATCCAATGTTCTTTGATTGGCCAAATTCCGCAGAAAACTATTCTACTTTTATTTTTAAAAGGAGGAATGCAACAAATAGAGTCTTTGTTGTTTAGATCTTCTCATCATGTAAGTACAGAAAATGCAACCAGACCCTATCACTCCCTGGGGCATGGCAAGAAAAATTCAATCTCCAATCCAGCCTCATTTTGTCAGAGTTGCCTTTTAAGCCCGGCCAGAACAATGTATTTGGAATTCATCTGACAAGAGAGGTGCCAGATTGTTGAAAAGTCACTGAACAAAGCAAGCTGTTTCAGCAAGCCAGACATTAGAAGATCTCTTGTGCCATCCCTATTCCCTGCCCTTAATTAAATGGGGAGAAATAAAATGCTCTAAACAATTATTAGCTCCATTCTCACTTAGCAAATCATATTTCTCCGAACCACGTTTAACAAGGTGAGTTAAATTCTGCAAAAATTAAGAGAGGTTCCATACATTATGCAGACTGTGGTTGGTGACCTAGGTAATAGAATTTGAGATTTGTAACACAGTATGCAACACTTGCAAGAACATACTACATATAGTGAAGAGGCACAGTGGCTCGGTTGCTTAATGATGCTGTAGTCTCTGCTCCAAAGGTTCAAACTTTAGCACTGTGGGGCAGGTTGAGCTCCCATCCCTTGCCTCAGCTTCTGCCCACCCAGCAGTTTGAATGTTCTGTGCAAGAAGATAAAGAGGTACCACTTTGGTGAGGAGATGAACCAGCACTTCATATGGTGGTTAGAATCTTGCCAGCACTGAACCTTCTCGATTGCAACATCCATTTGTGGGGTGGCTTTGATACATAGAAAAAGGGGCTTGGATGATGCTAAAGTAAAATCCACTCATCTTCTTTTTTGGTGTAAAGCCAGTTTGTTCTCTTTTTGCGCACCATGGGAAGCACACAAGCGCACACCTAACAGGATGGGTAAACAGTCAGCCAAATTACTACTCTGCATTAGCATTGCAGTCTCCTGGCTAATGTAACAATGCCATATGCTAAATAAATATATTCATACATACATGTAGTATTTTAATTTTTATAGAAAATGCGTAACAGACTTTTATTAAAATTAAATTAATTGCTACAGTTTACCATTCTTTTGATATAACTTGATGTTCTTTTCTAGATGTATTATACTTATGTTGCACTCTATTGTTAAAGAAGATGAGATGGTATATATGCCATTTCTACTGTTACAGCATCCCTGAGAGGGAATAATGGCCTAAAATGAGTATATTTTCACTCTCTCAACAACAGTAATTCCCACTGCCTTGTTTTTAGAAAAACACCTCATTTATTTCTACTAGGTAAAAGTAATCAATAAATAGAGATGGATTATTGTTTGTGGAATATAACTATATATTAAAACAGCTTGATATATTTCAAGACAGACAGAGAAGTCAGCAAGTTTAGCTTGTATTTTCGATCTTGCGTGTGATTTATTGTTTTCTCCTGATTCCATCTCTTTCATAATATTATCAATATATAAAATAAGAGACTAAAACCCCACGTTTGGTTTAAAATTTGTGGGACCAATTCTGTAATGAATAATTGATTTTTTAATATAAATAGATTGGATTGGGTCCAAAGGTACTCACATAGTAAGTATACTAGGGATAGAGATTTAAATTAGTTGTAACTAATTTTTGTTTATTAGATGTTAATATATCTAAGCTTAGATACAATCTTTTTTTTCATTTTTGCATTGCCATTCCATTTGAATCCTGTAGTTACAGCAGAAGTAAAAACTCTTGCTTGCTGTTTCTTTCTCATATAGTAATTTATTGCATGGGGTTTTTTTTTCAAATAGAAGAAAGCATTTATAAATATGTACTACATTCCAGTGCATTCTATTCAACAATATCTATTTAGTATTTGACTATTGTAACATTCTTTGTGCAATGACTTTGAGTCCACTTCATGCCAAGCATTTTTTTCCATAATGGGAGTGGTTTTACTCTACCTTGGATACAGAGGGAGGTGACCAACAGTTGTGTAAGAAGATGTGATTTTAATACAGCTGGCAGCATTTCTGTGATCATGGCAATTAGGTGCTGGTATCTCACAAGAATTATTGCTAATTTGTATCTTGGTATTTCATAAGTCCAATAACAATTAATACTGTACAACAAGGGTTGGCAAAATGGTGGTCAGAGGTACCATGAGCTGACTAAACTTGTTTGCAGGTCTTCCCCTACCTTCATTCAAAATAAAGGTAGTTATTTCGAAAAATATATACCAATATAGATGCAGTTGTGCTGTGATTTTGTTACAATGCCTCAATTATTGTATCATGGCCAGCTATACTATTATATGTATATAATAATACAACTATTGTATTATGTATTTGGTAATTATGTATTATGCAGTTTTAACACAGTTTCTTTAAATTTGGTTTGTATTTTATTTTGAGGGTATATATGTGCACAATGCTGTTAGCCACCCAAGGCAACCTTATGCATTTTCTAGTTAAATAAATGCCCCAGACCTCATAAGATTTCAGCAATCAAGAGATCTCAGTGTTACTGTTCAAACTCTTGTGATACTTCACCATTTTAATGTGGAATTGCCAAGATCTCATGAAGATATGATAACTGGATATTTGAGAGGACAGCTAAGCCGCTGCATGACTGCAAGCATTCAATCCGTGCACCAGAAAATGCTACCACTTCTGTTGTACAAAAAGTACTTGCCGTATGTAAGTCTTATTAAAGTACTTTGAAAGAGACTCAGTTGGTAAATCTCCTTCCTGCTATAAAAATTCTTTTCTGACTTCAAATTTCTATTTCTCTGAAGATTCTTTGACATGAAATTTTGGATGGCCTTACATTGTCCAAGGGTTCAGTGTAGCTCAGAATATTTTTAATAGTTTGCATTTTCTTTCTTTTAGGGATCAGGTGCCAACAAACATTCAGAAAGCAATGAAATGGAAAACAAAATCCAATTTTCTCTAAAATGGATTGTTGTAGCATTAGGAAGGTGTAAATATGGTTTCTCAAGAACACTGGCATCCTTGAGAATTGTGTTTTCCTACATGACTGAAAGAGGGGGGTTGTTGCTGCTCATTGGTGTTTATTATACAATAACATGATAGAATAGAGGGAATAGTTGCATTTTGTCAGATTTTTGTCTACCTTTCCTTTGCTTTCCCAGAAGTCTGCACACATGAATGTCTTTATGCTTTCCTTTCCCACAAAACTCCTTTGATGCTAATATAATCACCTATTTCCCCCATCTCCTTCCTTTCTTCCTTCCGTAGAAAATTATGGAAAGGGAAGGAAAACATTGTAGCACTGTAGGCAGAGGGTAGGAAAGGAACAAGATCATGCTTTACCCATCCTAGACAGAAATTGAAAGAGTGCCCACAGAGAGATGTAAAGGTTGAATGCAGCATGAGCTTCTGGGGCTGATGGTAGTTCATTGACTTAATGTCCCATATTTAGATCAACTACAAGGTTATACAAAATAGCAGTGGCTGACCAAGAGAAAACATAGCAGCCCGGCAGCCCAGGAAAAAAATATGCTCAGGGCATTGGCTAGTCACTGGAGGGAAGGGCCTGCCAGGCAATGTAGCCAATCAGAGTTGGGGATGCTACTAAAAAGCTCTGGAGATCCTTTGCTTTAAGGGGCTTGAAGATGGCTTGGGCTTAAGAAAAAGCAGTTTTGACATGGGAATGGGGTCAAACAGAGAGGGACTTCTTCGGGTGCCGTCCGCCAAACAGTGTCGGGGGGCGACACCCAGGAGCAGAGCCTTCTCTGTGATGGGCCCAGCCCTATGGAATGACCTCCCCTGTGACATCAGGACTACTTCCGATCTCTGCTCCTTCCGTGTACAGTTGAAGACCCACCTCTTTCAATTGTCTGGCCTGGCTCAACCGTAAATTTTTCTTACTCCTCCTGACAGTTCTTTTAAATTTTTAAATTTTAAATTGTGTTTTTACAATCGGGGTATTTTAATGGTGACTTTTAATTGTCCAATGTGATGTAATTTGTTACCTCCTCCGTGCATGTATGTCCTGTATATATGTATGTTTATGTGTTTGTATACATGTTTTATGTTTTATATACTCCATTGTACGCCGCCCCGAGTCCTGTCTGGAAAGGGAGCGGCTAATAAATTTAAATTTTTTATTATTATTATTATTATTATTATTATTATTATTATTATTATTATTATTATTATTATTATTAAAATCATCCATTCCTGTACCCAAAAAACAATGAAAGGCCTGCAATGGTGATTACAAAGGAAAAATGTCATCCCTTTGAATTCAGAAACCTGGGTACAAAAGGGAAGTAGTTCTCATCCTTTTTCAGCCTCTGAAATAATGCTGAGGGCTGATACTCCAGGGGCCAGTCAGGGATGCTAAAGTAAATAGCTTCCTGCATTTACCAGGAGCTGCTTCAGGATCTGAGGTTATTTTGTGCCTATCCCACAGTATGCAAGAGGAATAATCATGTATCATTGCTTTATAGTATTTACTTCTTGGTATTTTTGTAGAGTACTTTATTTGATTAACCTTATTCGCCTTAATGAGATCACCTCTGACCTTTAGGTAACCAGGGGACATGGGAGTACAGAGAAGAAACCTTAGTGGTGTCTTTGTTTGGTCAACTTCACTGAGAGTGCTTAGCCCTGGGATCAGAACCTAGTTCAGCGAGGATTAGGAAAATCCTCTTTGAACTACAAGAAGGAAAAGGTCCCTGGCCTAGCTGCCTTTCTACTCACCCTGAAATAATGGGATTTATTCTGTCCTTCTCTTTCCAGTTTCTCTAAGGATCAAAAGTCAGCTGACACCCATTAGAACTGAATAGATTTTCTCAGTCTTAATTTAGTGAATTGCCTTTTTAAATTGTCTGTGTAGCAGTGCATATATATTTCTTCTGCCTGGTTGTTGTAGGAGGTGCTGGAAGTGTTGCATAGAGGCAGAGGTGCTTGGAACCCATTTCAGAACCCCCAGAGGGACAGGTTAAGAGATCTCAGGGGATTTTGGATATTACAAAGCTGTATCTCCAGGGCAATGTATAGGGCAATGGAGACACCCTATATCCCCCTCTGCCCTGCGTCATTTACCATACCATGTTTTTTTCTAACAGCTGGGTTGAACGAATCAATAGTATGGCCCTACCCTCTTTTTTGCTAAATTCTAAAATTTGCTAGAGGTATAGGGGGGGTCACAGTGGCTCATGTGGTAAGCTGCTGGGCTTGCGCAGTTGCATACTGATCAGTAACCTTTGACAAGATTAGTCTGCTTTCAAAATCTGGATGAATTGTATGTATTGGCCTATATTGGTTTAATATTATGATTTGTTCTATTTTTATCTAATTAGTTTGGGTACAGACTATGTCTTGTCCAACAAACCTAAACAAACTAAATCTGAAAGTTAGTCTGATCTCCAGACCAGCTTAGATAGTTTCGGGGACAAGAAAGGAAAACGATGACAAGCCAATTTTCATAAAACATTTGGTACTTAATTCTATGCTTGTGTCATACAAAATGAGGATCCACGTAGCAGTAGAGGAATATGAGAGAACACTGTTTTGCACTGACCTGTGATTTGATATACCATGACTTTTAACCTGAATGCAGGATTCAACAATCTCAATGGTTATCAGAAGCTTGCAAGATTAAGGATTTAACAGTACGTAATCTTTCTGTTTTGTGTTGCTTATCTGATGTAAGCTTAGTTTCCTAGACTATATGTCAAAGCAAGTCGCGGTTCTATTTTAGTTACTCCTGCAAACTTCCTGTGTGACCTTGGGCAAAATATTGACCCCTCGTTCTTTTTTCCCTCGACAGGGTTTTGTGAGGATAAATTTCTACATGTTTGCCAAGGCCTCAGTTAAGGCAGTGACAAATGTCACAGAATAAGTGCTTGCTGATAAAAGTCATAATAATAAATGTGTAGAAAAGTTTAGAACTAGATTTGTGTTTGCCTTGCTCCCTTCTTGGAGATAACATGACAATGTACTTTTTGAAGGCAGGCTAACTAAAATAATAGGGCACATCTTATCTCATTTTCCCTTCTGCATCTGAGCAGAAAACTGTGAAAAGGCTTATTTCATGGATAATCTTTTGAAACCGATGGTGTGTTCAATCTTTGCTGTGAAGAAAGGATGACAGTAAGGAAGTTGGGCTAGACTTAAGGGAATTTGATTTAATCAAGTCCTAACCATCCAGATTTCATTTGGAAGAAAACCAAGGAATGAAGAATCTCCTTTTAAAGGCTAAATAAACTGGCTGAAGCAACATATACATTTCTCAGGCTGCCTCTCTTCCTCCCCCCCCCCCACCCTCTCCCTGTCCCTCTCTCTTTCCCTCTCTTTGTCTGAATGGGTGTGTGTGTGTGTGTGTGTGTGTGTGTGTGTACATTTTTCAGCAACATTGGCAATAAGAACAGTTGTCGGGCAGAACATGAGGCTTTTGAGTTTTCTGCAATCTCTCTGCATCAGGGAAGACAATTTGAAAGGAACAGAAAAAAAGATCCCCATGATTCCATCATCTGATACCACCCTTACCATCTAATATTCACCATTCACCACCCACATATTTTATTTTTACAAATCTTTTCTGGAAAGAATTATGGGTGAATATCCTGATAATAGTAATTCCAAAGATAATTGTTGTGTTCCTGAATTCAATTTGAGACAAATGAATGAAGCTATATTTTGGGTTCCTTTGCATAGTCTAAAATACTGGATTGGCTGGATCACTTCCCGTTCCTGTAGGTGACAGACATGTTGTCCGCTGCTTGTCTCCCCGGTGGGCTCCGTTCAGGAGCACAGGGGGCCCTGGAGGGGTCTTCTGCCGCAGGGCGGCTTGCTGGAATCCCCCAGACTCGGCGGCAGCTGGCGGGGGTGTTTCCAGCCTCACCCCAGGAGCTGCGGGCTGTCTGCCCTTTCATCGAATGGGCTCTGGGAGGAAAGAGTTAAGCGAAAGAAGAGCGGCTGAAATGCCGATGGGGAGAGATTCACCTGAATCTCCTTAATCATCGCTAACAGATAAACAGCAGACTATTGTAAGTTTTTGTTCACTCTATTTGAAACTGGAAAATTAGAGGGGGGTGTTTCTTTCTCTTTACCCCCCCCCCCTCGGACAAAGCAGCATTTGAACTATCTCTCTCTATATTGGAATGGAGAGAGAATAAAAGCTGACTTGCCACTTGTACTAACTATCTGAGAATGATTGATATCACAGCTGCAAGAGGTGACTGCTGAGCTGTTTTCTTAAAAGGAAATTTTTTTATGGAACTCCTTGTTCTTCTCCCTGCGAAAGGAGGAGCCAAGATGGCGCCCTTCCATCTTTGTTTTTGTACCTATAAATGAAACCTGCCTTTTGAAACTACCTTTGGAAAAAAATTCTCTGGTAATTGTCTTAATACCCCCTCTGAAGGTGCTCTGGACCTCTCCTGTTACGTGGTCTTCCTGATTAATTCTGACTATTTGATGTTTCCTCTTTCTGGTGTACCTTCGTGCCTTGGAACTGTGAAGGAGAACTGACTTTTTACTTTTGGAGTTGCCTGCCACCTGGGACCGACACAGCTGCGTGCTCCACTGATGCCATTCTCTTTGTAAAGGACTTATCATCTCTGAACGCAGACAAATGGGGCCCAAAAAACCTCCAACGGGCAAGTCATTCTCAGCTTCTGCCTCTGCCCCCTCCAGTCCAAGAATGCAGATGAAGATTACTTCATTGTTACAACAAGAAGGGACTGGAGAGAGCTCAAAAGAACTATCTGTTAACCAAATGTTTCAGGAAATTATGAGGGGTCAAAATGAATTGAAAAAAGAGGTGACAGATCTTAAGGATGAACTCAGAGCTGTACAACAACATTTAACAGAAAGTAAACAAAGAATTGGGATTTTGGAGGAGTGCGCAGCTGGATTGGGGGAGGAGGTCAAGGCAGTCCGGAAGGGAAATTTAGAATTGGAAAATTTTATGGCAAAAATAGAACTTGAAAGAATGTCCTTTTTTCTCAGATTCCAGAACCTACCAGAGACAGAAAATGAAGATCTTAAGGATATTATGACTACAATTTTAGCAGAATATATTAAGAGAAATAAAGAACAGTTGTGGTGGGATATGGATCTGGTTTACAGGATTAATTCAGCATATGCCAGCACACATAGTGTTCCAAGGGAGGTACATATGAAGTTTCTTAGGAGGACCACAAGGGATGAGGTGCTAGGGGCCCAAAGGGAGGGACCATTAAAATATAAAGAAATTACCATCCTAAAGCAAATTCCGAAAAAAATAAGAGAAAGAAGGAGGAAGTATTCCTCCTTATCAAAGAAATTATACAATAAAGGATTTTGGTTTAGGTGGTTATTGCCAGAGGGAATGTTGATTTTTTGGGAGGGCAACAGAATTAGAATTAATACAGTGGAGGAAGCTGAAGCCTTCATTAAAAAACATAGTTCTCTCCTAGAGGACGAAAATAGGGGAGGTGGTGAAAAAGATAGTAATGTGCAGGATATGAAGAAGGGGGGGCTGTGGCTCCATCTGGGGACAGGGAGGAGGGAGCAATATCTAAAAGGCTCAGGTCACAAAAATAAATGTATTTGAAATACTATGATAATTGTTGATATACTAGAAAGTGACAAAGAAAGAGATGATTGAACATATGGTTGATATAATGTAAAACAAGACTCTGTTTATGCTTATCTTTTATACGTTGTTTTTAACATTGTAAAAATTGTGAGATTTGGAGGGATTTCTACCACTAGCACGGGAGCTGCCAAAATTTTCTTTGTACCCTTTTTACCTTTCCCTATAAATGTTCAAAAACCAATAAAATTCTTTTAAAATAAAATAAAATACTGGATTGGCTGTCATGGGCATTATTTGGGTGAAGAAAATTATATCATGTTGGGTGACATAAGAAATACAAGAAGAGAATTGGGGAAACTGTTTTACAATGGGAAGAAGATAAAGACAGATGACCATTAGCAATCACACACACACACACACACACACACACACACACACACACACACAGTAAGTGTGCATGATTACTTTCAGCATCTCATTAATCATAGTGCGATATAGCACTTCTGAAGAATAGTCATATGTGGTCTGTCTCCTTAAAGAGTCTTCTTGCAAGATTGAAAGAAAGATATTGGCCTCCAGTAAGGTCTTGTGGAAACCCAATCTTTGTCAAGATTCTTGGGACCTTCTCTGTGTTATTTACCATCAACTGGAATTGAGATGAGAAAGAAATCTTTATTAGCCATGGACTTTTATCTCAGTATTGCATTTGGCTCAGTGATCTTGCCAATAAGCTTTAATGTGTGGGAACAAATTCAGTTCATTCATTTGCAAGAGAAAATTTCTTCTTATTTTTTTCTTTCCTCGGGCAGTGTGCGAGAACCAAGCTGTGGGACCTGAATGAAATGACAGGATTTCTCCTGAGTGTTATAAACTGAAGCACCAAACAGAGCCCTTTGTTGTCTCTAGGTTTCTTTATTTTTGTTTAAAATGTGTTTGTGGTTAATGGAGAAAACAGAGGAATGAATTTCTGGGAAAGGGATAAGTGCTGGCCACAAGAGATTGAAGAGACATTCAGAGTGAATTATTCTGAATAACAGCAAAAAGAACATAGGAAGAATTTTCTCTAAAAAAAAATACCTGTTTCGGAAAAAGGACTATTATACATGATTTCCTAGTGAAGTGCTCTTCATATGTTGAATCTGTTTTTCATAAAAGGCAAGCTATTCATATGTTAGAATCAAAGGGTTGGAGCAGCTCTTTAAGCCTTTAAGTCCAGCCCTTGGCTCAGTGGGGAGAATCCAATTAAAGCTTCCCTAACAGATGGTTGTCCAGCCTCTGTTTGAACACCTCCAGAGAAGGGGACCCCAGCATTTCTCTGGGTAACTGGGAAATAACTTAGGACTCAAGTACTGAAGACACTCCCTCTCCCACTCTTGTGCAAGCTATGCACTGAGATCAGATGGGGAGGTCCCGTTAAGAGTCCCACCCATTAGCTTAGCTTCCAATGAAGGAGGGGCACCCCAAGAGTTAATTCTGTCCTGGAGAAAGTTCCATTAATGCCTCTATTAGCTTTCCAGTCCCTATTCACCAAGGCATTTGTGAAATGAAGCTGTTCCAAAATTAGTGTGTATGTGTTTTGTGTGTGTGTGTGTCTGTGTGTACACTTGCATGCAACTGCCTGGACAAATCCCTTCAGTTTTCTTGGCAAGGTTTTTTAGAATTTTCTTGGCCTTGCCTCCTTCCCAGAGCTGAGAGAGTGACTGGCCCAAGGATATCCAGCTGGCTTTCACTCCCAGAATAAGTGGTATGGGAAAAAGAATAAAATATAGAATGTGTGATAAAGTGTGGGGGAGTCTCTTCTCAATTACGTCTAATAAGGTGTCTCTAGAAAACTGCAAGGCAGGGCATTAAAGATACAGTTCTGTTCTGTTCTTTGTTTTTTTTTAAATACCTGAGCAACAGCTGTAGATTTGCACTGGGCCTGGAGTAAGAAATCATAAGATAGGACATGATTTTTAAGTTAGTATTAAATCAGAGGCTGTCTATTATATATTGATTGTGATTCTGGGATGTTTAGTTTAATTTGGTTTTTAGTTTAGTTTTACACAGGAGAAATCCCATGTTTAGGAAAGTATATTCTCACTATTTCAAAAACAGCTAGCATGTGTAAAATGGATACTCTAATAACTGCACTTATTTCGAACTGTTTTGTCCAATGTGTCACTCCATCTGGTTTTGTCTTTTTTTTTTAAAGGAACAGCAGTCCAGTGATCGGCTGAGTCATTTTGCATGTTATCACACCTTAAAATTGTCCCACTTTACGTAACTGAATCATACTTTTTTGAAAGCAAAATTACAAAGATACTGAATTCCTCCCTTTTGCAATAAAAAAAAAAAACCCAAACAAAGCAGAACTCTATTTTAATATTGTTTGAGGGAGTGAAACACTAGTTGGATTATACAAGTTTGTATCTAAATTGAAATGTAGAAAACGTAGCTCTTAGGATTATTGTCTAAATGCCCAGATCTTTGGAATAAAATGTTTTTTCCCCTCCCTCTCCTCACCTTTTTTTCCCTTAAAGGAAAATACATAATATCTTACCAAATGCCCAGTATTCACTAGCATCAGTAATACCATCTACGTTATTTCTCACTGTGCAATCATTTTTAGCCATGCAGTAGAAAAAACATAAATGGAAAAATTTGCATGAGTGAAAACGGCAGGGGCTGTTAGAAAAGCAAAATCATACTAATCATTTGTGTTAATATGTTTGCTTTGTTTGCCATTTATGTTGCTGTTTGTGTTTCTCTACATGAAATATTTTGCAAAAGACAAAAAGGAAAGGAAGAAAACACAGCCTACCCTAAAAATAGTTTGGCTTAAATTTTTATGAAATCCCTCTACAAATTAATTGTATTTCAATTTCCTGTATATAAATGACTAGGAAAACTCATTTTCATTGCTTTAAAACTTTTGATGTGAGTAGGTTTTAGTATAGCTGATCTCTACAGGTAATCCTTAACCCAATGACTGCACATTACAATTGTAACAACTGTAAAGCATGACTGGATCCGATTTTATGACTTTTTTATGGTGGTCATTAAGTAAATGCAGGGATATTTTTTTCAAAAACTGGAAGTAAACGTTGGTTTAAAAATAAACAAACAAACCCATTGTAAATTGTCACATAGAGCACTGCAAAATGGCCGTAAACCAGACCCCATTGCCAAACATCCAAAATATCGTCATAAGACCGGGGTGGGGGGGTGGGGAGGGGCTGGACAATGGAACTTTGGAGCTTTGGGGAGATCTGCTTGCTAAGCAATTGTCAGGTGTGAAAGGTCAGGCCCACGAGTGAAGGTCCAATTAAACTGATTTTTTGCTACCCGCACATATGCACAGGAATACTTTTGCACAGAAATATTATCACCCAATGGTTAGGACCTGTTAGGAATTATATAAGGGTCAACTAAATTGAAGTGGTGGGTTGGACTTCATTCACTTGTGGCTACTTAGAGATTCTAAGATGATCCCTCTTTTAACTCTGCCCCAAGTTCTGCTGATCTTTTACCCTGTAGCAACGGGTCCTAAAGTAGAGGACTACCTGTATGGCTTTAGATACATTGACTTTACTTTCTAGAGTGAAAGAATATTCTTGCCAAAATACTTTGTTACAACTTATTTCAGGAGTTACCAAACTGAACTGTGGCATTAAATAGGCCCTGGAACTCTGCCTCAAATTCATCCTACTCGGAATTTTTGCTATTAAGTGTAGTTTGTAGTAAGAGAAAATACCCAAAGGAATGTGGAGACAGCTGATGCATAATCCATTGGTGTAATGAGCCAATTGTAAATGTTGGGTTTTGTTCAACAGGTAAATTCAACATCACCAGGCTTTTAAAATTGTTAACGTTTCAATTAATTTTGGGGAGGAAAGAAATCCTGCTTGTGGATGTATAAATAACAAAGATTCAGCTTCCACATTGTGGGGAAGTACAGACATATGCCGTTAATTCACTTACTCAGAAAATCAAGCAGATGGTGATTCATTTTTATTAGTGTTATTAGCAGTGACAATAAAAATGGAAAATTCTTTCAAATGTTCCCAGTGTCCTAAAACCAATTTTCATATCTAATGAAAACACACTACAAACTATTAGCTCCAAATATTTTCCACTTGCCAAATTAGAATGATGTCTCTTTGAATTCAGCAGTCTGATTGATTATGTGTCACCAAGTCAATGTTGACTGTTAGCCACCACATAGATTTCTTTCCATGATGATTCGCCCTGAACTTTCAGGACTTCCAATGGTGCACTTTTCAGTACTATTACTGAATCACCCACCATGATTATTAAGGCCATCCTTTTCTCTTCCCTTCCACCTTTCTCAGTGTTAAAAGCTGCCTCTGGAGTGGTAGGTCTTTGCATAATGTGCCTGACATTGCATAATTTGGCTCACTCTTTGTTCATCTCTCCCAAGAACAACCTATCACTTCATGATGAGGTGTAGGTTTACAGGACTTGGAGAGATCAGTTTAGTTTAGTCCCAGTGAAATAAATACAATATTTAAAACCACATCAATCCAAGTTCACTCCTGGCTTGGTCCCTCCCAGCCTGAAGCCTAATTAAGATAAGGAACTTCTTCCTCTTCAACTCCCCCCCCCCCCGTCACCATCTCTGCCATTTTGGCTGCCCTGTACCCTGCTTTGCAAGATGGCAAGCAGCCACATAAACACATGGCTCTGGGATTGCTTGCCATGCCTCAAAAAGCCACAGTCACGTCAGCCCAATCCCATCCACAGTCTCCATCACCACCTGGCACTCTGAGATCCCTGCTGCCTCGCAGTATACTGCCTCAGCTGGCCTTTGTCATCTTGTTTCTCCTGCTGTTGATGAGGCATGCAAAGCCTGGCTGGAGCTGCTCTAAGTATATAAAAAAAGAGAAAGAAAAAGAAAAAAGCAGCCCTTGAGCCACAGCATGCCAAAATGCCCCTTGGCTATGCTCCTGAGACTTGGGGGGGGGGGCTAGTTTTGTGCTGCAAAAAAAGGAGAAAAAAAGCAAAAAGCAGCACGACCCAAGTTCATACTGCAAAGGGGGATTTTGGCCCACTGCAGCTCAGGTGCTGCTTCTCTCTGCCTCTTTCTCTTTTGTAGCACAAAGCCAGTGCCAGCCCAGCCGCCAGGCCTGGCTTGCCTTGTCAGAAGCAGGAGCAAGACAGCTAAGGGCAGCTGGGGCAGCAGAGTGTAAGGTGGCAGGGTGCCAAAGGGGATAGATGGGGGGAAATAGGCAGCTGAGAAGGGTTGAAGAGCCCCCGTGGTTGTAAGTGTGGAAGGGCTGCCAAGCACCTGAATTTTGATTACATGACCCTGTGGGCACTGAAGTGACCATAACCTTGGGCACCAGTTGTAAGTCCCTTCCTTCAGCACCACAGTAACTTTGAATGGTTGCTGAATGAATCATAGTAAGTCAAGGACTACCTGTACAGTTTTTTAAAAAATAATTTCTAAGAAAAAAAACCCACTTGGCTATTTTGTCTCCCTTTTCCAAGAAACTTCATACTGTATCATATCTACCTGAGAATAAATGACAATGTTCACTACAGGGAAATAGTGATTTTTATATAGTAGTTTATGAATACTAATTTCAAACACATTTTATAGGCTAGCAGATGAAACACTGGGTGGTGCATTCAGCATAGTTCTATTTGTAGCTAAGCATGGAACTTGATGTAAGAAGGGACACCCTACTGGTTTTACATAGAAGTTGTTCATGCGGAGGTGTAACATTGGACTCTTTCTAAAAAAGCTATTGCTCTTATATAGCTTTGAGCCTGAAAACCCCACAGCCTTCTTTTACATATTCAATCATGGTTTCAAACTCTAATCCCAGCATTGTTCTAAAACGTAATTTTTGAAAAAAGATTGTTTCAGAAATATAAAGATAGAAAAAAGCATTACTAATCATCATTGCTATATTCAGCTTTCAGTCAGTGAAACTAGCTGTAGGAAGAAATTAAGATATATAAGAACCAGAAGGGTATTGTGGTAAAGTGCTAATCTAGGAATGGGGAGAGTTAGGAAGCAGTTCTCTTGTAGAAAGCGGGTTGAATGATTAAGACTGGGAAGTAGAGAAACATCTGTCTGCTGATGTACACTGGACCAGCATAATAGATTATAGTTCAGGCCTTTATCCTGTAGTACAGGAGTCCCCAATCCCCGGGCCACAGACTGACACTGGTCTGTAGCCTGTTAGGAACCAGGCCGCGCAAGTGATGGGCAGGCGAGTGAAGCTTCAGCTGTGCATACGGAGGATCTTAATTCCATTCAAAATCTCCCCGCCCAGATCCGTGGAAGAATTATTTTCCACAAAATTGTTCCCTGGTGGCAGAAAGGTTGGGGGCCATTGCTGTAATAGACTGATTTGAGGTGTCTGTGTGTGTGTGTGTGTGAGTGAATGAGTGAGTGAGAGAGAGAGAGAGAGAGAGAGAGAGAGAGAGAGAGAGAGAGAGAGAGAGAGAGAGCGTACTAGCTATAATCCAAATAATTTAGAGCTAAGTAATATCCGATGTGATAGATAATTGTATTATACCTATTTTATAGCTGTAATAGGGAAGGCAACCTTTTGCTGACTAAATGGTAGAGTTAACTGTGGTAGGTAGAATGCCTCACAATGGAGGGGACCAAGTTTGGGAAGCGGTTTTGGGAAGCTTATTGATTCCTTTACTGTCGTGTGCCTTTTTAAAGACTTTCATTGTAGTGTCGCTCTGCAGTGGTTCTCAGAGGTGAAAAGATGCTCTATCTGTGAGAATAAATCCCTTTCTTTCTCCTATGGTGGTTGAAGAAGCAGATTTGTACCAGTACCACAGCTTCTGCCCTTTCCAGGGGCCCCCTTCTTCCTGCTTTTCAAATAGCACCATCCATAGCAAGAGTTCTTCCTAGTTGCCTTATTCTTTGTCCTTCAAACACTCTTTGGCTCCCTTCCTAGGTAGGTAAAGCCTGGCTATTTAAGGCTGGTATTCACTCCTGCCTTTCTCCTTGATACTTGAAGGACACTTCTTGCCCTTTTCTTTTGACAGGCCGAGGGCTGGATCTTACTCTAAGCCACAGGATTGCAAGACTTGACTGCAGCAATCCTTCTTAGTGGAGTGTATAGGTTGAGCCTATAGATAGAAGGTATCATAGCTTCAGGCATTTGTTTTTGGACTGAAGCCTGATTGACTCCTAGAAAGGAGTGATATGAAAGACTACTCAGTTAGTCTAAGCTGATAGCACACTGAGTTCCTCTAAGTTTGTGTAGGGTAGTTGTTTGGCAATGTGTGCCTTGCGGGGAAGGAATGAGTCACATGAGAGTCATTTCGTGTCCAACATGCTATTTTTCCTTTCCTTTCAGCTCTTGATTCACAAATAAAGAGATCTTGTGACAAAGCCTGGCAATGTATCACTTTTCTTTCCTCCGTCTCCTCCTCCTCCTCTTCAAAGGACAGGGAAAGTGGTAACATGCTGGTTTTTTTAAACAAGTTAACCTAGTGCAAATAAATGAAAGGAAGGGGATGGGCAGTTTCCTGCAAATGTATTCCGTATATGCAGCTACATGGTGGTACAAATTAAGGGGAAAGTTCAGGTCAGGAATCACAAGTCTGCTCAAACAAAGCAACCAAAACACAATATACCTGTGGGCTCGCCTTGCTTCCATGCATACAGACTGAAGCTGTAATTGTAGTGCTGAAATGCAAGAAAACCATTTCAGGCTTCTCAATCAAATTTTGTCTTCAAATTTTTGCCGTATATTTTTTTTATATTTTTAAAAAGGCAATGTTGAATGTGATGAGCTTGGACGTGGTCTAGACGAGAGACACATAGGGAAAGGGATACACTTTCAAGGGTAAAACAGGGAAAGAATTGTGAAAAGCATCTACAGAAGAGGGGGGAAATGGAGTGGGAAAAGGTCTTACATAATGAATAAGCTATGGCCTGCTACGTTCCTCTTCAGACCAACTCATTCTACTCTTAAAGCAAGCCACAACTCCTACATCCCCATTGTCCTCTGTTTAACAACAGAATCAGTTGAAAACCTCTTTGGATTTGTTCATTCCGATCCTCTCCATTATTAAACTTAGGCACCAATCGAAGAACTAAATGTCACAATGTCTTCTTGGTATCTCATTGCAAGCATCCATGACTGTCCCAGTGACATTTGATATCTGAAGAGGGTGGAGCTTTTTGGTTCTCTAGCGCTATCTTCTGGACAGAATTGCAGTTAAAGAGAATCACCAAACCCCAGTCATCATGCCAGCATCCCAGCCAAAAGGATGCTATGGTCAGTCGTATGTAGCCATAAGAAGTCCAAAAGAAATAGCAATGGCTTATTCTTAGGACCATTTCCAATCATAGGTCATTCTCCAAGGCCTTGAGCAGAGTCTCATATCCCAGCTGAGAGCTCAAATTAAGTCTGTGGTTGGTGGCTAATTTATGAAGCAGGTTCTTTGATGAATACATGAACCATCTCTTCATTTCCCACCCACATTGCTCTACCTTCTTCTTTGTTTTCTAGGTTGACAATTTATCTGATGAAAGCAAAAGATGAAGTGGGCGCAGGGATGGGCATACACTAGCAATTTTGGGAAAGATAGAAAAACAGAATAAGCTATTGGCAGACTCCCCTAAATGTGGTCATCCAAACATAACACTAAGAATGGGTGACATTTTACAAGTCATTTGGCCTTATGTTCATTCCCTATGAATACATTTATTGTTCAGGGTGATTTAAGGTGACAGCAGGGGCCCAAAGCCACTGGCTGTTGGGAAGTGTACAAATTTAATTAAAGAAGGAATAAGGAATCCTGGCTCACTATTCCAGATAGGATTCTCATACCATGAAATTTGAAAGACTTCCTGCCTGGCTAATTATAAGAAGTATAACCACGTTTGCCCATTAACAAATGCATGAAACAAGTTAAATGAATAACATTTGCAACTAAAAATGAATTTCCTATCATTATTGTCACACACTTCAAATCAGTAAAGATAGAAGCTCAGAATATAGCAAAACATACATAACATCAAACAATTTTTTACATAAGTAAATGAAAAGGTCAAAAAATGAGGAACAGTCTTGAGCTTTCTGGGTTTTATGTACCAGGGATGCCATATATTTGATTATCACAGTGAGTCTCAGGGGATCAAAAATATTTTCAATAAGAGCAGAAATGCAGCTTTTCTTAATGTTGTTGCTGTCAAACTATTTGGAGGGTTTGCAGTGACTTCTGTTCAAGAGAATAATTTGACAATACAATATTGATGATGGAATGCTACAAGAGTAGATTATATGATTAAAAGGTAGTGTATTTGTTGCATCAAGGAACAGGGCCATAGGAAACTGGGTTTGTCACACAGTTGCTATGAGTTAAATATAAAATGTCTATGAAAATGTAAAAGTATTTCATTTCCCCCCTTGATTTCTTTCTTAATGTCACTCTTTTTTCTCTTCTTCCATTGGCAGGTATGATTTTATTGAAATACGGGATGGGGATAATGAAAATGCAGATCTTCTGGGAAAACACTGTGGAAACATTGCTCCACCTACTATCACTTCATCTGGCCCTTCGGTGTATATCAAATTCACCTCAGATTATGCCCGTCAAGGTGCTGGCTTCTCTCTGCGTTATGAAATCTACAAGACTGGTTAGTTTTTATCTGCTTTCCCAACCAAATCCTTAGGCCTCTTTCAGTTGGGGCAATATCTCTCTCTCTCTCTCTCTCTCTCTCTCTCTCTCTCTCTCTCTCTCTCTCTCTCTCTCTCTCTCTCTCTCTCTCTCTCTCTCTCTCTCTCTCTCTCTCTCTCTCCCTTTGTCTGTGTCTGTCTGTCTCTCTCCCCCTTTGTCTGTGTCTGTCTGTCTCTCTCCCACTTTGTCTGTGTCTGTCTGTCTCTCTCCCCCTTTCTCTGTGTCTGTCTGTCTGTCTCTCTTAATGTGTGCTGTATGAACAGTGAACCACTACTTTGAAATGAGAAATTCACCTTAACTCATACCTGTAGGATGCTTTTGAGCTGCTCTTGGCTATGAAACAGCCTTGCAAATTTGCACTTCTACTCCCCAGTAAAGCAAGGGAAAATTTGTTAATAGACCTATTGCTGGCAGGATGTTGGGCAGCCTTTGTTGGGTTCCTACTTGGAAATTCAGAAGTCCTGTCCAGGTTTGAATTGTTCCGAGAAAGAGGTACTGTCCTTTGAGTTTCTTCAGGAAGGTGTTGATGACTTGCCAGACTTGGGGAAACTGTTCTTAGAATTGTCAATCTTCTCATATGAGAATGTCCTTATTAAACCTCACATTCATCTTGCCTTAGTTCTTCTCCCCTTACCAAATCTATTTCATCAACATTTTCAAAAAGTGAAGTATTTCATGGCATATTGACATGATATTTTGGTTTCTAAAGGAAAGCAGCTTCTTCATTAAGTGATCTAGAATTACAAAGAGCATATATATTTAAAATATCATATAGAAAAAAGCTTGTTAAAATCAAGGCTGAGCAAGAATGGTCCTCTCTTCCCATCCTGCTAAAAATAAGCTGTGAGGAACTGAGGCAAAGGGCATGAGGCAAACGGCATTTCTTATCATGCCCAGAAATCTTAATGAATTCTGGAAGCATGTAGAGATTATACAGATTTGGGAGACTCTACCTCAGCTAGATTATGCACATTAACCTATGGCAGCATATTTCATACTGTATCAGGTTAGGAAAGAGGTTGACATGACTTCCAGATCTGAATTTTAGTGATTTTGCTCTGGTAGAGGACACAGGCTGCTAGATTTCCAGAATATAGAGAATAAATACTATCCAAAATGCCAATATCACAAAATCTCAAACTCTGGCAAAAGTAAGTTGTTTTGATGTATCTGTGGGCAATAGGAATAGATCTTAACACAGAAATGATCCTTGAATTGGAAAAATAATTTTAGTCCATCTTTGCTTGGTTGGAGTTATTGCTTCAGCCTTGTTTAGTAAGCAAGTTGCCCTAAGTATCTTCTTTGTACAGTTGTCTATGCAGTTCGACACATTTTGGGGCAGAGGTGATCTGGCTATGCTATTCAAAACCATGGTGAAATTCAATTTTTTCTCTACTGGTTCTGTGGGCATGGCTTGGTGGGCATGGCTTGAGGAGGGTCATGTGACTGAATGGCCATGGCCAACTTTACGTAACTCATGGCAACCCACCAAGCCATGCCCATCAAGCCATGCCCACAGAACCAACAGAAAAGTTTGGCCAGCCAAGTCTTCTAGTGTTCAACGTGGCTGCTTCTCACCTCCTTCTCATGTTTGCTCTGTTTGTATGAGCCTGAGAAGGAGGAGAAAAGCAGCCACATTGAATGCTGCGACAGAGAGTAGCTGAACTTTACTTCCTCCCTTCACAGTGGAGCTGCTCAGAAGGTAGCCACCGGCCACAATCTGATGTGATGCCATCCCTCCGGCTGTGCACCCCATTGCTTGCCAGTGCCGCTCATGCCGGACCTGGCCAGGAGAACAGCAGTAGCCAGAGGGATGGCATTGCAGCAGAGCTGCTCAGAGGGCAGCCAAAAACAACCGCCGACAGCTGGAGGCTTCTCGGCGCAAAAGGCAGCCGAGCCTTGCCATGTCCTCCCCTCCCAAGGCGCAAAGGTGAGCAAGGTTGGCGGTGAGCGGGTGGTAGCAAGGCTGGAGCGTTGGGGAATGGTGTATCCCTGGGCCCTGACCCAAAGCAAAGGGCAAGCAGGTGGCATGCATTGCTTACCTTTGGTGAGCTAAGCGGGTGAGGCGACTAGTGAGGCAATTAGCTGGGCTACAAGGCAAAGGCAACATATATAGGGTAGGTGTGGGTGGGCGGGGTGAGCAGTCAGAAGGGGCGAGTAAGCGGCCAGAAGGGGTGAGCGGTGACCAGGCGAGCGGGCGAGTGGCCAGCCATGGGTGGGGTCAACCAGGGGTGGTTTTTATCAGTTCGGTGAAACGATTCAAATCGTCCCTACTGGTTCGCCTGAACCAGTCCGTACTGGTTGAATTTCACCCCTGATTCAAAACCTTCACAAGTGAAATGTGGTCTAATTATCTTCAAAGAAACTTCAGAATTTTCAGTTTTGGAGATATTAACTAATAAAAAGCTGCTCAGCAAATATTGTTAGAATTCAATTCAGATTTATGAAACCACTTTAATTTAGGGGTCGAGTAAAAGTGTGCTCTTACTTGTGAAGTTCTGGAAGGCTTAGCTCCTACATCAAGGGGACCTGTGTTCTCCTTGCAATTTTCTTCTTCACTCTGAATTCCCTTTCTATGTAAAATGCAGACTACACTGGAAAAAAAACAAGGCCTTTGCCTCTATTGTCCATGGCTGAAATTTGAATTTCTGTCTGCAGACTCCTCAGTATATTTGAAGGGGGAGACAAAATGCACTTTTACTCTTATGTAATAGTTTCTGATAGCTATTAATGGAATTTTTTGATCAGACCTGACAAGGTTCCAAAGATCTGTTTATAAATGGGGAGACATTTCTTAGAGAAAGTGTAAAGTTGGAATACAAAATGGATTTATTAGTTTAAGATTAAAATATGACTTTCTGATAGCTCTTAATTAATAGATTTTTGCTGATTACAACTGAATTATGAGTTTTTACAATTTCATTATTGTTAAGGAATAAGGTGTGAGAAAAAGATATTTTTAACTGAAATATTAGAGAAGGTGTTAAGTTACTGAAGTTATTTCTACTTGTCTCGAGGGAGGAGGAATCATATTTTATATATTTTTCTTTTTTCTTTGTTTTTTTTTCTATCTCTGCACTTCTCTTTTTATTGTTGGAAGAAATATCCTTCTGGGTTCAGTTCCAAGTGGAGGGAAAGACACTGGATTCATGGAAGTTGCTTGGAAAGAAGGTTTAATTGATGAACAGGATCACATGGCTTGAGATCCTGGGCAAAAAGGGCACATGGGTGAGAGAGAGATTTATACCCTCTGTTGGGCTTTGAATTTGAGCTTGTGTTCTGATTGGTTGTCAGACTCTTAATGGGGCCATGCAGAGGTAACTTTGTAGGTTTTGAGTCCCAAGCTTGGTTGAGCATGGCTGGGTGATGTAATCTTCCCCAGGTGCCATGTGGTGAGTTCTGTTGCTAGATGGGTAGAGGGCTAATCCTACCTGTTGGATCTTGGGTGAGGGCATTTGCTTATGAATAGACCTAGCCATCTCTTTATCTCTTAAGTGCTGACATCTGCTGTGGGCTATTGAGGAGGGTGGGGGCTATTAAGAGTGAGTCTGCTTTCTGCCTAAAAAACGTTTCTCCATTTCTCATCCAGGGAAATATAATACCCTGCCTTTTTAATATTTTCTAGAATATTTCATTCTTCTAGGAGAAGGATGGGTACTAACTTCCTACATTATGTTTTTTCTTAGTTTTAATTATCCTTTATCTTTGTATATATATATATATATATATATATATATATATATATATATATATATATATATATATATATATATATATATATATATATATATATATATATATATATATATATATATATATATATATATATATATATGCTGGTTTTGTTGTATTTGGGTCTTTTCCCATGTAAGGTTGAGATTGTCTTTGCAACGTTTCGGCAGGATCTCACCTGCCATCTTCAAGCTGTGGACGTTGCAAAGACAATCTCAACCTTACACGGGAAAAGACCCGAATACAACAAAACCAGCATACCTACACCTGTGAAAATCTATGAAAACACACACACACACACACACACACACACACACACACACACACACACACACACACACACACACACACACACACACACACACATATATATATATATATATATATATATATATATATATATATATATATATATATATATATATATGAAATTATTAGAATCATAGCGTCATTTGGTGATGAGGATATTGGTCAGTAAGTGGGGAAATGTCAACATATTCCTGAAAGTTCTGTATCTGTTTAATACTGCAGAGTACAACCCTTTAAAACTGACTCCCCCTCCCCTCCCCAATATAAATACGTAAGTATAATGTTCAAAACACACTCTCAAACTTTCCTGGTCAGTAATGTTAACAGATTTGATGGTTTGTTTTCAGATGCCTGAATCAGGGCTGTTGAATTAAAATTTATTTGGTCTAGCTATCCACTGAATTCTCACTTGTTTTGCATGGTGTTTGATTTAAATATATTTCCATAAGCTTCTTTGCTTCTGTGTACTTAAGTCCAGCCCTGTTTCTTCAAGAGAAGCAGGAGTGGGTGCAAATTGTTAGAACGGTCGTGGGAATTGTGTTAATGTTTCCTTGGAAAAGCCAAGGGCGCAAGAGTGGTGAAAGGTAACCTTCTGCTACAGTTGTGGAACCAGAGGGGCTTGTAACATTCTCTGCCCACTCCCCTCATCTTAGTGACCCGAAGCCTAGAGAATTCAATTGTCGATTGTCTGTTCTCTACAGAGCGATGGCCTTAATGCAATCATGGCCTGAACAGAATGCAGCCTCCTTCTCCCTAAGGCACCTTAGCTCTGCAAAAAATAGAAGGCACTTAGCTGCTGAGGCACAATGAGGGCCAGTGTTGGGGTCATCCCTAAATAAATGGTAATATTGTCCCCACGGCTGGCAGTTAGAAAGGCATTCCTTGAGGATAGAAATAACTGGCATTTCAGTTTTGATGATTACCGTGGATGAAGGGAGAAAGGCAGCTCTGTTTCTCTTTTCACCAGAACCCTTCACACATGTCCTTCCTTTCCCAAGCAGTCTTAACTTAGTCATTGTTGAAGATGTGCCGTTTTTCAAGGCTTAAGCTCCTAGTCTGCAGGTGTTGTTTCCTGAGAATTGCCACTTGGATGGAAAATGGAAATGGGGACAGTGATATTAATAATTAATACGTTTGCAAGGCGGGAGCAATTTTCTGCATGAGGGAATTAAGTGCTTAAAAAGAATGCTTATGAATAACATAGCACAGCCCGGCTACCGTCAGGGAAGAGGCTGGTGATGAGGTTAATGCTGGGCCTTGGCCTTCTTGTCTCTTTCTGTAGGCTCCGAAGATTGTTCTAGAAACTTCACCACTTCAAACGGCACCATTGAATCACCAGGCTTCCCTGATAAGTATCCACATAATTTGGACTGCGCCTTCACAATTATGGCCAAGCCGAAAATGGAGATTGTCCTTCAGTTTCTAACATTTGACCTAGAGCATGACCCTCTGCAAGTCGGGGAGGGAGATTGTAAATATGATTGGCTGGACATCTGGGATGGTATTCCTCAAGGTAAGGACTGAAGGATGCCCTCCCAGGGTTTGCTCCTCTGGATGGCCAACGGCAAGCGAACAATTCATTTTAAGACTGAAGAATTCTGTGACAGTCATAAATTGCTAATATTGTCATTGCTTTGTGCAATCTCATTTATTGTTGCTTTGTTCTTAGAAAGGAATTAACTCCAAAGGGAAATTAAATCTCTTCTTTGTCTCTTACACTTGAATCTCTGCCTTTCTGAGTTGGTGCAACAGTGAAATCACTTTAGAGAAGAGTAACCTGATTTATATACTGTAATTAGATGTGACATTGAAATCTTTGAACTCCTGAAGAATCCTGAACTTCTAGTTAGAAAAAAAAGGACAATATTTTTTTTAAAAACCTTACACGTAGTTGCTTGCAGCAAAGTTCTGCATATAACTATCACAACAACTTTTTGTGGAAAAGGGGCTGAAAAATATTCTCCATTAACACATCATTTGTGATTTACATGTCAGTGAAGCAATGCATGTGTTAAAAATATAAATAGCTCTAAATTAGTCTTTTCACAAGTACATAAATTCCTGTTTGTTTTCTGCGAATATCTGTGAGGGGGTGAGTGTGGGGGACTGAACAGATAGACAATAGATACGTTACTGTGTAGTCATATGCCTTTTCTTCTCAGATATCAAATTGTGATCAGTAGGATTAACTTCCAGGTAAGTTCCATAGTTATTTATCTTAAATCACTCACCGATTAGGAGGCAGTTTGAAATTTTAAAAGCTGTCCTATTAAGTTTGGTGAACCAATGTTGAAGGTAGGCATTTTAGGCAACTCATATGAAATGCAAAAGTTTATTTATTTCAATACTTGCCTATAAAGAAAAGCTTCTGCAAATCTGTGGCATAATACATATTAAGGCTGTGATTTAAAAATGTTTCATTTGATCTGGTTGACATATTTATTCCTTCAACTGTCTATCTCGTCATCTTTTCCAACCAAAGAGAGAACATGCCTATGAGTAAATAGTGTTTTTCTTTCATCTCTTCTGCAGTTGGGCCCTTGATTGGCAGGTACTGTGGCACTAAAACTCTTTCAGAGATCCACTCAACTACTGGCATCTTATCCCTCACATTCCACACAGATTTGGCTGTGGCTAAAGATGGCTTTTCTGCTCGCTATTATTTGGTCCAGCAGGAGGCGCCAGAGAGTAAGTTGGCAAGTTGTTCAGTCTGAATATTTTCAAGCATTGTTCTAGACCTACAGTGTAGTTAGAATATTTTGGGATATCTTTTCTGATCTTTATTTAGAGGGGAGAAGTAACATTTCAATAATTTTAGCACTGATAGCTGAGATTTGGAATTTGAATTTCATTAGACCCCTTAAGTTTGTTTTTTTATGACATTTTGTCCTTCCACCCCAAATGGTGAGATATAGAAGCCAAAATCCAAGCTTCAGTGCCAGTATTTGAAAATGCTGTAGAAATTCTAAGCACAATGTAAAATCTCAATATTTTATTTTCAAAATCAGGAAGTTTAGATTTAGGCTTAACTGTTTTGGATAGGATGGCACTTGAAACTATGTTTAGAATTCACGAATTTCAATGCTTACAATGTTACCAATTGTTTCTTTGTCTTTTGTAAGATCTCAGCTCTTTTTCATATGTGTGATATTCTATTACTCCTGTGATATGTTTAGAAAATGAAAACACAATTATGGAACTTCTAGTTCTCTTAAAAGCAAGGCTTCTGTATTTTCTAAGACAAATGTGAACATTGCCACTAGCTACAGCTAGGCCAGTCCTGTTAGGAAAACGAAGGCCTCAATCAGAATTTGCTTGGAATTGGAGAGCCAGGAGGCTATCTGGCTGCCTTACAATGTAATAACATAGGCTCTCAAACTGTAGTTGCAATCGCTAGATATCATGAATAAATATGATAGGGATCACAATTTTGGAGAGACTTGGACACTCAAAGGAACTCGCTGCTGCTTTCCCTGGACAGGGCAGGGCCTGGTTTGTCTAAACCAAGTGGGAGCGCAGTCTGGCAGGATTCCTGCTGTGCCTGAACAAGCTAACTGATAGATTGCAGCTGTGTGTGTTTGTAGCAGAACCCTGTCAACTTGCATTTTTTTCTCTGTTTGGACAACAACTATTAGCGTGTCCAAGCAGAACAAGAGCAAATATATTCTCGTTCTTCTTGGACAGATAATCGGCTTGCCAGAAAGGGTGGGAAATTCAACCTATTGGAGGTGTTCAGAGTGGGTATCAAAGATGGAGACCTCTGGAAGGCCTACAGCTTTTATTCTTATCCTTAGTGTCCCCCCCTCCACATAGACACAGGAAAACTATAATCAATTATAAAGACTTTCACAGTATTTATTTCACTTGCATAGTGCAAAATCCCCAGATTTTCATGCAAAATTCTATAGTTTTCTCTCTGCAGTAGTTGTACCACAATTGAAAATGGATTTCACTGGGCCCTGTATTCTTTCTTCTGAATGCTGATATTTAATTTACAGATCTGTAGAGGTAATTCTGTACTTCAGAAGCCATAAACAATTTGATTTGATAGGATGTTGGTGCCAATGATTCATTTTGGAGTGGAACCCATAGTTCTGTAGAAGAGTTTCTCTTCAGTTTCATACTCTACCTATTCTAGACTTCCAGTGCAACAGTCCACTGGGAATGGAATCTGGCCGGATCTCCAATGAGCAAATCACAGCTTCCTCTACATACTCTGATGGCAGATGGACTCCGCAACAGAGCCGACTCAACAGTGATGATAATGGGTGGACTCCTAATGTGGATAGCAACAAAGAGTTCCTGCAGGTATTTTCAGTTTCTTTCACAATAAGGTAAAGGCAAAGATTCCCCTCGCACATATGTGCTAGTCATTCCCAATTCTTGGGAACGGTGCTCATCTTCGTTTCAAAGCCGAAGAGCCAGCGCTGTCCAAAGACGTCTCCGTGGTCATGTGGCCGGCATGACTAAATGCCGAAGGCACACAGAACGCTGTTACCTTCCCACCAAAGTTGGTCCCTATTTTTTCTACTTGCATTTTTACATGCTTTCGAACTGCTAGGTTGGCAGAAGCTGTGACAAGTAATGGGAACTCACTCTGTTACGCAGCACTAGGGATTCGAGCTGCTGAACTGCTGAGCTTTCTGATCGACAATTTCAGCATCTTAACCACTGAGCCACTGCGTCCCTTTCACAATAGCTTAAAGGAATAACACCTATATACCATTTAGAAAGATGGGGAAGCTATAGCATCAGGCTTCCTGCCAATTACCATACTCTCCAATCAAATTTGTAAAAACCAGAGTCCTCAGCTGGCATTCTTTCCTTTAAATGGCTTGGATTTTATTTTTCCATTTGCTGAGAAACATAGTACATCATGGCTAGGACTGTCTCCTGGACCTTTATGTTGTCCCGCTTCCCACAGCTCATGTGTGTATTTTATCATTGAACCAAATGGATTATCATGCTGTTAAATCGACCTTAGAACATGAGCATTGTAGGGTCTTTGTTGCTCTTACTGCAAACTGAGAGCTGTGAAAAAGGCTTGAACTGTTGTTTGGGGAAGGGTGCGTGACTCTCTGTCTTCATGAACTGTTGGGGCTGTTAACATTCCTGCAGAAGTTCTTGGCTTGACCTGGTGCCCCCTGAACTTTAATGGACTTTCCAGAGGCCAGAGAGGGAGAGGGAAAGAGCAGGGAGAACGCACGCTGCCACTTATAGCCTTGTTGATTCTGCAGTGATCTAAAAGAGGGAGACTTTCTCATGTGTGCTGAACCGGTATAACTAGAATAATATTATTCTTCTGGGGGATTGCAATGTTCAACAAATGGAAACTTCAGTAACTGTGTGTGAAAACAATGCTTTAACAGGGCCTACATCGAACCAACAGATGGTGGCAAAATTGGTGATTGCAGTGGGAAAGTACTAGATGGCACTTGCCATTGGGTGGGGGGAGGTCCTCGCTAGTTATAGATGCCCAATTCTAAGTTGCTGGAGTGACATGTTGATCTTGTATGAATCAGATCCATTGAACATCTCTGAAAAGCATGAAGTGAACATCGTAACTTCATCTTATGAATGAAAAGCATCGCTCTCCAATATTAATTGGCCTCTACAGATTATGCCCCTTGATAAATAGCCTGTGGTTTAAGTTTTGGTTTATTTGACTTCAGTAACAGCAGAATCAAAGTTTTAAAATCCTTTACCAAGCTCAGCGTATCCTTCCCGAGCCAGAAAAATTCCTTTCTCACTACTGAAATCTGCAACTGACATAGCAAAACATTGGGAGGTTCTTCTCTGTAAGACTAATGATATGCTGCTAAGGGAGCGTTCAGCCTGCTTATGCTCAAAAAATGTTTGCACTCGAATGCTGCAGTACATTATTATTATCATTATTATTGCCTGAAACCAAGGCTGTGACACAGTTATGCCAAACATTTTGTGAAAATCCTGGTGAGATTTTATCCTAGAAATGTTTACAGTCCAATCCAACAAGAAAGAGACGAGCGGGGGAGGAAATTCCAAAATGTGCTATTCTTGTTCAATTTTGGAAGCTGTAACAAAACCACAGACTGAAAACATTTCCTTCTATGGCTCACATGTTGCTGCATCTAGGAATGTTAACTCAGCTGAAAATTGATCCTATTAACTTCTTATACTGGTACAGCATTTAGATAGAATAGGAACTCCAGACATGGCCAGTGGCAAATGCTGAAGCTGCATCAGAGGGATCTATTAAAATTGAGTTATTGTTATGCTAATTTATATTAGCTGAGCACCAATCCTGATTGTCAGACACATGCTCCTGAAGCAACTACAGCCCAGCATGGGCTACTCGGAGGAACCCACTTAGCACCATATCGACAACATACACATGAAGCACCATAGGCTTCATGTGTATGTTGTTGATATCTCTCTGTGGGTTTCAACTGGAAGGCATCCTACAATAGAATGATGGGCTCATTGCATTTTTATGACAGTAACTTGCTAATTCTCTGCACTCTTGGTCTGCATTTTCATTCAGTTTCATTAAAGTGTCACAAAAATGTTATATCTGGAAGAACCTCAAATGTCTCAGGTAATGGGAGTAAGTCGCTAATCTTCCTCTGTCATCATCCCCTGCTCCTACAATAGGTGGATCTTCGCTTTCTGACAGTGCTCACAGCCATTGCTACTCAGGGCGCCATTTCCAGAGAAACACAAAATGGATACTATGTTCGCTCATACAAACTGGAGGTCAGCACAAATGGAGAAGACTGGATGATGTACCGGCATGGCAAAAATCACAAAGTAAGTGCTTCTCCTCCTTTCCCTAAATAATTCCAAATTTCAAAAACTTATCTTGATCATGGAATGGATAACCTCAAATCTGTAAGGCATCTTTGGCGTTTCATTCAGCTTATATCAAAAGATGCAAAAGATGACTTCCTCTTCCCAAGTCATTTTTTCTTTTCTCTTGAAGCATGTTGAATTAGTGGACAAATCTTGAAATGTTCCAGTAATCTGATTGCCCTTCTGTTGTCTTTGAAAGCTATTATGAATTGGGAAGGGGAAAAGGCTGTTATGCCATTCTTTCCAATAGTGTGACTGTAGTTGTGATGCTGGCCACATTGAGGGAGGGAAGAGACGTTCTGAGGAAATGAGGGCCATGAACCCTGTGCTTGAACACTCACTGGAATGAAGACGAGGAAGGACCAGTTGAGCCCATCCACAAGTACAGCCACAGCAATCTCAAGAAAAATTGCAGTTTTGTAGTAGACCAGAGAAGACGCGGAGAATGCTGTGAGATCAATCAAGTCGCAAACGGAGCTTGAAGAGGTGCAAATTTGGTGTGATACCAAGTGTGTTTTTGGAAAACACACTCTGGTGAGCGGGTAGCTTGCTCAGTGGAGGCAGAGTCTGCAGTGGGCTTTCTGACTGCTAATGAAGGAGAAAATGGTCTTGCAGACTTATGTTTTGCTACATAAGATTCATTGAGCATTAATGGCCTGAGCCTCATCCACATGCTGGGTTAACAATCACAAAACCACATGAAGCTGCACTTCAGGAATTATTGAAGCCTGGAAAATGAAAGGGCACAAATCCTGCGAGAGGATCATGATGTCCTAGAGAATAAAGCCAAACCATAAATAATAAGGAGCAATCTGGTTTGTCAGGGATAAGGGAACTGTAGCCGCAGTGCTGACTGGCAGTGATGCAAGGGGTGCTCTGAGTCCGTACTTGGCCTGCCTGTACAGCTGCATTGAACCCCCCCCCCCCGATCTTCCCATCTCTGAATGCATTGAGCTTCTGCTCAGTGGGGATTTGGGGCAGGGGAGGGAGGGAGGGAAGTGAGTCCCTTCTTTTGTGCCCTGGGCAGGTGTGCCAGAGGGACATCAGTGTGGAGCACAGCTGTGTCTAATAAAGCTGTAACTGTGGGGATGGGGGGATGACCGACAGGGAGCCGCCACTGATCTTTGTTTTTTCTTTGGAGACACTTCTAAATTAATCCTCAGTGCTGTGCTGCAGAACAGTGAGCTACCTTAGGTCAAAGGGGAAAAAATCCCTCCTCTTTTTCCCTCCAAGAAACCCTCACTAAAGCAGTTGCTGCCTCCAGGAGAGATGGGTGATTACCTAACACACACACACACACACACACACACACACACACACACCTATTCTCTGTTATTGTCAGGGAAATGACAAAGAAGCCCATTTAAACTGTTGCTTTCAGGTAAGAGGGAGGCCTTTTGTCAGTTGTCTGAAGGGAATGGTGCCATAGTTTCTCCTATTTCTCCAAGAGAGACAGGCTACCCTTCTCCATTTCTGAAAAATGCCAGGCCTGCCCAGAACTGCTCTTGCAGTCAGTACAAGAAAAGGAAGCCAGAGCAGACTGTTTTCTTCCAGTTGAGGTGTTAGCCTCCCCCCACCCCTTCAGTTGAGGACATCTGAGCTACTTGTTCAGTTCATGTTCCTCAAAGCTGCTGTTCTCTTTCTATGGTCCATTGGATATTCCAGTTTCTTGTGTTCCTTAGATTTAATGTGATCCTTCAGATGGGGGACCTTTGAGAACCCTTGGAGGAGAGGGGGATGGACAGGGTTCCTTTAATTTCCACTCATTAAAATCTAAGTCTCTCTGCGTTGCTGTGGCTTCCTCATACTTAATAATGCCCAAATGCTTTTTTGTTGAACCTGAGCCAGCTTTCCAGCAGGATTCAGAGAGAAATATTTTATTATCTGCAGTGGTTACGCGTATGGAAAACAATTAAAAATCGTGTTGAGGAAAAAAAAAGAAAGAAAGCAATAAATTCCCTGAATTTGAATTTGGTAAATATGACGTTCACAACAAATTGAAATGTGAGGCTATTTTTAAGCAGACCTGATCCCAGTCTATTGATTTAGCATAGTGCAAACTTGTTTGCTTAGAGCATGAGTTATGTAAATGGTTTTTAAAGTTTTTAAAATGGTTCTTAACATTAATCCAGAGATATAAGCCTCCTATAGGTTCTCATGGCATGGACAGGCAGGGATCATGTCCTCACGGACATGCCTGTCATTCCACACTCTATGGCAGTGGGTCTCACCCTTCCTAATGCGCGACCCTTTAATACAGTTCCTCATGTTGTGGTGACCCCCAACCATAAAATTATTTTATGTTTTCCGTATTTTTTCGACAACATGTGTTTTCCGATGGTCTTAGGCGACCCCTGTGAAAGGGTCGTTCGACCCCCAAAGGGTTCCCAACCCACAGGTTGAGAACCACTGCTCTATGGCCTTGCCCAGGGAAAGGTGGAATCTTTCTGTATTTGGTTGACTATAACTAGGGTTGCTTCCTGTCCTCCCTCGACCTGCCATGCATTCATGTTTGGGAAGCCTGCATGATGGAACAATGGGGAGGATTTCTAAGTATGTTCAGCCAAGCATGTGAGCATGTCCCCTTTGGGTCATTCCTTGCACTGTGCAAAGTGGTTAAAGCAATGCTTGTGGAAAGAGGGTTGCTGTGATAAAACTGGCATTGTACACTCACTCCACATATATTTTCTCAATCTGTTTACCTTCTGTCTTGATAGAATTATAATAGGCAATTGACATTACACTAGTTTTTAAAATTACTTTTATGTATTTTATAATCTCTGCTTCCATTGCTCTAGATGCTTTCAACATTTAATTTTTTGCTAGATGTTACCAATTTTAAATTATTTAAATTACCTTGGATTTTCTGAGTGCATTGGAAAGACTCAATATAAATCTATCTAATGAATAAATAAATTAGCAAATAAACTCAGAAAATTGGATTCTCTATGAATAATGAAGGCTAAAGTGTGAAAGTTGCCTCAAACATTAATTTTATGCCAATGCAGGTTTTATATTCCAAATATGTGCAGGAAACTTTCTCCTGGGCAAATGCCAGGTGTGTACAAATTCCTGATAGAAACTGATGCTGTATCCTTAGTTTTCCAAGATTGGTTTCCTGCAGAAACTCCATGGCTCAGGCTGAAATAATTATGCTGTGCCAAATAAATTTGTCACTTCTGCTGCAGCTTGATTTGATGCTAGAGGGTACAGAAAAGGGGAAGATGAGAAGATGAAGAAGACTGTCAAAACCTTTGGTAGGGTGAATGAGATCTAAAGTTAATGGTGCTATCAGCAGGTCAGCTAAGGCCCACATGTCCAGGAAGCTAAGAAAGAAGACAGATTGTCAGGCAAAATAAGCTTATAAGAGAGCTTGAAAAGAAAGATAATATTTTTTTTCCAGAAAATAAAGTAGTTTACCATCCTTACTTGCAGTTTTTACTGAGAGAGGGGGGGGAGGGGGGAGGGAGGGAGAGAGAAGAAAAAGCAGGGAGAATTTGAAGGCTAGCATATTTTTAATCCTCCGGCTGCTGTCAGAGGTTGAAACTGCACCCAAGGCAAGGGGATGTGAATATGTTTTAGGAAGAGGAGAGGAGACAAGATAAATGAGAGTTTATAGCAGTTGCGGACAGCTGTATCTTTTTCTTTCTCCAGAAAGCGGTACTGGATTTGAGGGCAGAAGAAGGGGAAGAAGTTAAAAGGGGTTACCATGCAACCAACACCTGCCAAGAAGTGATGGAGCTCCCGGAAACATCTCCAGTGATCTCCATCTCCATCATGGCTCTTACCTTTCTTGCAGGAACCTGACAAAGAAGCTGCAGGGTAGTGGATAAGTCTCCCAGGCACAGAACAATTGGTAGCATCACCCAGCCAGCACCAGAACAATATATCAGAAATGGAGACAGGCTTTACGGTGCTGCCAAAGATGGTTAAGAGAAGGGGAGAAGGAAGAGCAGAGAAAGAACATTTGGCAGTGTCAACTTTCTGACAGAATTCCACAGCCCATATCTAGTACGGTCACTACTTGGACTTAGAGTACAAGGCAGAGAAGGATAGTCTGAGAATCCTCACGTGCCATCCGTTTCCTCTGCCCGCTTGCACTGTCTTTGGACATGCAATGCACCTGTCAGAGTTTAATCGGTTAGGAAGAGAAATATAGATCGACACATGCACATACATACATACATACACAGATTTTTTTTTCCCCCAGACTCAAACCTTTGTGTGCATATTAACATTCTGGCATTTAGGAAGTGCTGTGTGATGTGAGAACTGTGTGATGTACAAAGAACGGAATGACATTTTTCAAGGCCAGAAGCTCCTTTCATATTTCCAGAAGCTTAGGTTAAATTAGTTCACTCTGAGTCTCGGTGTCAATTCCATGGCCCAAGAGGTGAAGCAAGACTTGCCCTTGTGTGCTTTGAAATGTACTGGAGAAAAGTATAAACAGAACTGCACATAATAGCAATGTTGATAGGCAATTGAATGATAAGTGTTTTTTAACACTTAAAACGCTTGTGAATAGCTTCTTGATTCCTCTTGTATACTGCTTATCCTCCTTATCTTCACAGCAGCACTGTGATGGGCTGGAAGACTGGGGAGGGGGGGATTTGATAGCTGGTGTGGCTTTCAACTGAGATCCCTCAGCCCCAACCTCTTCCTCCTTTGGAATAAGCTGTATGCATTGCGTTGCTTCTTGATTTGGTAACACATAGGAAAAAGAAAAGGTTGCCTGCAGCATTAACAACACTCTAGCTATTTTTGCTACTTGCTTTGGAATACAGAACTGGGGAGAAATTGGGTGCAGATCAAAAGGGGCAAATTCTTTACACATATAGATCTAAATACAACTTTAGTCATCATTCCTCCACACTCGTCATGACTGGTCAGAACATCCAAGTTTTAGGTTAACAAAAGAAAACCCAAGTTGGGGATTTGTTATAATGATTTGTATGGTCTTCTCCATTTAGTATCTGCTAAACTGTATAACATGAGTCCCAGCTTGCTGATCAGCTCTAATCAACTGCTAGATTGAAATTAATCAACCTCTTTCCCAGATATGTTAGAAAACAACATGGTCAGTGAACACACCAGTAGGGTAGGAATTGAATCACAGTTCAATGTTTATGGAGGTGACTAGTTTAGGAAGGCTGCCATAAGCATACAAATCGAACTATGTTTCTGTGCAAGTCCACTGTTCATGTAAGTCAATTAGTTGCATGAATTGCTGAGTTGATGCAAATATAATCAGCAGCCAGGCTTCCCCAACAGTGTATTCGGAGAAAGGTTTTCTGGCATTCTCATTGGCAATGTTGGTTGAAAACTGGGAGATGTAATCTATCCCCTCTTGATTGGGAAGGCTAATGTAATATAGTAATTAATCCTGAAGTTGAGATTAGTGTTTCATTGTCTTTCGTACTGAATGATGGTGTGTGCCTGAAATTTTTCTGCTTCTTATTTGAAAGTCTCTCTCTGTCAAAAGATAATCTCACAGCTTTTCCTTCTTTTTGCCTTCAAAAAGTCCTGAACTCCTAATCCTCTTAATGTTTTCTGACTCCATAGGGTAATATAATCCTGCCCTAAATCTAAGAGTCCGAGAAGGCAGATATACACGCACACATATGCAGAGAAGTGTCTTTGAAGCCATCATCCCTTCCAAAGAAACACAATCGCCTTTTCTCTTTCGTGCCCTTACAAATTCTTGACAACAAAACCGGCACTAAAAATAAATAAGGTAAAAGTTCCTGGGGATCATAACCAGCCTTTTTCTCCCTTCCCCGGCCTTTTCTTCTGATACTGTAACTGGCAGGGTTTCTACACTCACTGGAACTAATGCAGCTTTTAAAAATGAAATGACAAGGGAACATTTTAACACCAAGAGAATCATGAATTTGATTTAGAGTTGAGGACAATTGGAAGCATGTGGGGGCTCAGAGGGCATAAAAGAGAGGGAAAGAAAAACATCCAGCTATGTTGTTTTCCACACTCTTCGTGGTGTCTCTAAGCAAATTCACAATGCAGATCAGCATTTCTTGATTATTGATACCTTTCTGCATCTGGACACGTCAGGTAATCTGAATGAGTGGAAAAGATTATGTGTGGGGTAAGGTAAGCAGGATGTGCATCTCTAATGCTGTTGCAATTCAAAGAAAAGATGGAACTGGGTTGGATTCCTTTCAGTTATCCAAAACCTAACCTGCAATCCCTAAGGCAGGGGTGTCCAAACTTGAGAACTTTAAGACTTGTGGACTTCAACTGCCAGAATTCCCCAGCCAGCCATGCTGGCTGGGGAATTCTGGCAGTTGAAGTCCACAAGTCTTAAAGTTCCCAAGTTTGGACACCCCTGCCCTAAGGCATTCTTCTGCGTGGCCCCCTTTTCTTCTTTTATTTTTCTCAATTGTAATGTGCCTGAGTTGAAACACATGGAAATTCACATGTCTGTGGTTTCACAAAAGGATCTTGTGTTCCACGGAATTAAAAGCATCTCAGCTCATTAATGGCTATTTTTGAAGACTGCTTAAGCTACAGTGAGAGGACTTAGTAAAAGATCGGCCATATCCCAGTACATAGCTTAGTGGTTAGGCTTAGCTTAATAGGTCAAAGCTGAATAGTCCTGTTCTCTCAATTTCTTTCATTTACATTTGCACTCTCTGCCTTAGTATATACAAGATTCATCCTCCACAGAAAATCTGGTAGACTAGAGTATGGGTGTTAAAATTACTATATGTCAATACAAATTACCATATGTATTGGCATATAGTGAGAGCCCATTTAAAGTAACTTTGCATTAACTAAATAAGTAAAGAATTGTTGACATGAAACATTTCATAATCTGTCAAGAATATGAGGTTCAAGCATTCTGTGCTTGTGTGTAATGACAAAATAAAAAGCCACTTCTTAAAAGCTTTTAATGTTGCTTCTTTGCCTTTAAAAGCATATCTTGCTTTGTGCTACTTATGACTTTAAAAACTTGCTGTTCGCATTTAGTTCCAATAAAAATGAAAGCCTATGCGGAATATTCTCTGCTGTAGATCAAGTGCAAGGATTTCAGAAGGAGGAACCACAGCTTGATTTCTTCAGTTTATTTGCATTTTTGCAACTGGCGTATAGAAACCTAATCCTAATATTTTATGCTTTGAACACCAAGACTGTAATGATCAAATTTAGCAGCCCAGTGTAGGTGATGGCATTTTGTGGTTATTCATATATTCTCCTTCAGAAAGGCTCATTCCAAACAAGCAGAGTTGGGTGATAGTCATTCATATTTCATACCAGACTGAAGATGAAAAGGTCTGGAGGTGACACAATATTGCCGCATTACAATCTGGCCATTCATGTCTCATTTTCAAATTTCCCCAGTGTGGTGGGGAACCCCCTTAGGTTCGGCTGCCTCATTTCTTCTGTGCTGCTCCTATAAATCACATTCTTGGAGAAAAGATGGCTGACTAGGGGAGGATGACTACGAATTTGCTTCTGGATTACATTTTGACAGGCAGCCTGTGGTTGTTGGATAACAGAGAGTTTATAGGGAAGTTCTCATATTGATTGGCACACTAATTTATGTTGATCAGTGTGGCATCTGACTATCCAAATTTATCTCATTTTGAAAAGGTGAGCTGGAGAGGAACTGACAGGGAAACACCCCAGTACCACTGACTCCTATCATTTCTAGATTGTTTTTACCTGCCTGTGGCTGCGTTTGGGGAGGAAGGATCAGTCTCTTTATTGAAGGGGCTTTCATCTCTGTTCCAACTATCTCCTCATTAATCTGTGGATTTAAAAAAACAAAACAAAAAAGATTTAATGCACCAGATAGCAAAGTTGTCTTCTCCCTCCCCCCCCCCAAAAAAGCCAATTTAAACATTTCATTTTATGTACAAAAATTGCATTACTGCTAAAGGCATTTGAATCCTCATTTTGAAAGGAGCCACTTCTTGCCTCCTGGAGCGATTGTGATTCTCATTCCCCTTACCCACCCCTCAAAAAAGGTAAATACTTCCTAAAAGAATATATTGCAAAATAGATGTGTGTGTTCTAGTCCATGGTTTAGCTAAAAGACCCCTGGAGGATTATATTGGGCTGTAGACATTTTATACAATCAGAGACATTTGCAGGGAAATATTTATCTCTCTTTCTCTACCCCCTCCCTCCCTCCCTCTCTCTCTACCCCCTCCTTTTCACATGGGGCCAGAAAAACTGCCAACAAATACAATAGGAAAACTGCCAACAAATATAGTATGCAACCATAAGGGAAGGGGGGCACGGGGGATAGGAAGAGCAGGAGGTTGCCTGATTAAGCTTATTAACCAGACTTCAAAAAGCCAAAAATCAGCAGTTGTTCACATTCTGTGTTTTGCTCCACAAATACAGGTAACAGGGACCCACGGGTATCATGTTTATTCTTAACCGAAAAGGAAGGTTGTGCTTTGATCATAGTTTTGGACTTTGCTATCAACTCTGATACCCAAGTCCCTTCTGAGCAGATTGGATTAATAACCATAGGACTAGACACAGGTCTTTTGAGACATGGAGTGCATATATCAGGCAGGGTGAATCGGTAATTTCCAACATTTAAGGGAAACCTAAAAGTGCTTTTAGTTGAGCGGGCTGCATCAAGGACAGTAATATGTGAAGAAATTTGTGTGGGGTGGGGCAGTAAATAATGTGATCAAGAGATTGTCTTGGGGATTTTTAGCAGTAATAATTTGTGGCAAAGGCACCATTAAGAGAAACAACAAAGAGGCTGACACTATAGGATTACTTTTACTTGGAAGAAATAGAGCAAGTAATTCAGTTTGGATCTTGCGCTCAGTACAGTAGCAAGGAAAATGCTCTTTTTCCAAAGAGACTGGAGCCCTAGGTAACAATAGATACTCCACTGTCTTTGAAATAGCATAATTGGGCTAGGAACATTTGGTTTGATTTTTGTTGCCAGTTACACATACCTAAATCCTGCTGTTTCTGGAGGAATCTTTAGGCTTTGCACATCTGTTTGGAATTAGGCACCTGGCTGAATCATAGTGTGTCTAATGAATGAATTTAGCCAAAAGTTGTGATGAGCAGGAAGGTTGTTAACACTTTCCTTTGAAAAAATAGTGTTTGGATTATTTATCAGCTGTACAGAAAGGATTGAAAAAGATGATGCCATCACAAAATTCTTCCTGATGCTGTTCCACCAGTGTAAATGAGAAAATGTACATTGCTAAAATGATTGGCATACAACACCACTTCAAATAAGAATAACCCCCTATAACTTTCACACTACAAAGGAGGCTTGAATGAAAATTAGTGTGAAAACTAAGGAAACGAGACAGAGAAAAGAGAAATCACCATATGGAATAAGTCAACAGAAGAGGTGGCTGAAGGGTGAGGAATTAAATCCATTTCAGAGAAACGACTTTGTAGAAAGAAGGGGCCGAGGTTGAAGTTGCAAAAATGTTGAAGAACAAGGAATAAGGACAGGAATGAAGTTAATGGGTCTCCCCTGTCTTGGATTCTTAGATGGCATGCTACATGTCATCTTATGTGGGTTGACTCAACGTGGAATGCTTTACAGCAGTATCAAAATACATCTGCGTGCACATACATATGGATATTGGCAGAGGTGAAAGCCACTCACGGCAGACACCGATACTTCCAGACTTCCTGCGGAAAAGGATATCTGGTGACTGCTGAGTAAGGGAAAGATAGGGGAAAGGGTGGTCTGTTGGGATAAAATCACATATTAAAAACACATCAATCTTGCTTGCCAGTGTGATCCACAGTGTACCTTTTGGTTTAGCATTTCTGTTCTACTCTAAACCTCAGTTATCAGCACAGATTTACAAGCATATATTCTTTGTTACAGTGCCACTATTTTGCTACCCTGAGGGCAAGAAAGGGCTAATTATGCTAACTACCTTGCCTGCTTCCTCTGACTTTAGCATGAAGTTAACAGGGAGTGTTCTCAGTAGCACTGAGTTCCTCTCCCCCCACAACCAGCTGTCACAAACTGCATGACCTGATGGTTGGAGAGAATGCAGCCATCGTCACCTTTGGCACTCTCCTCTCTGGTGAGGTGCTTGCATGTGCTCTTGAGTGACAAAAGGAGGCCCTGGTATGTGGTTAGAGGCATTCGTTCTACACTGGGTTAGCCTTTTGCCCAAGGCTTTGCATCAATACTTTCTTCTCACGCTCTGTGTTAGAAGAATGGGTCTCCCCTGCTTTCATGCAGAACACAGGTTCATACAGCGGCCACAGCAGTCGTGATACATTGGTTCTGGCAAACTATTTTGGCCCCAAGATGACTAAATTGTTTCAAACAGAGGAAACATCTGCATTGTTGCTTTAATCCTAGTTCCCCTGGAATCTGAGGGAAATGTCATAGGATCTCCAAACAATGCCTTGCCTGAAATCCCAGGATTCTTAATCTCTAAATTGTTTAACTTTTACTTTACAATCAGGGTTCGTTAGGTTGAAGTCTCCTTAAGCCACATCAAAGGGATATATGTGAAGGTACATACAAAATTTAGTGATACCTGTATGCCCCCCCCCCAAAAGCATAAGAGAACATTATGTGAAAAGTTGATTGTTTGAAATGCAGAGATGATATTACAAATGCCACCAGCACCAGCAATAAAAGCTCTTCTGTTGTCTGGTGAGATCTATTAGAACTCGCCTGTTTAGGGGGTTCCAGATGTAGAAAGGCCCCATGTTTGTGCCCCCTTAGTGATGTTCTCTCGCCTCACTTCCTGCCTCTAGAGATTTGAACTGCCCCTTCCTGAACGTGGCTTTATAGACAGCTATTTAGGAATGTTGCATTCCAAATGATGACACGTCAGGGCCTTCTTGCTTTTATGGTTATGCCATCAATTTTCTGTGTTTTAATAGTATGCTGTTAATTGTAAATTGCTGGACTCTTTGGAAATGGAACAGCATATAAATTGAAGTAATAAAAGAAAATATGGCGACAATTTCTTGTATAATTTTTTTTTTGTGGTCTTTGTATTAAACAAAGGATAAATCAAAAATTGCTGCTACTTTCCCCAGCTATTAAAAAGTAGAAGAAAAAGGGAAGAAATGGTCCATATGGTAATTAAGGATTATGACCATCTGGTAAGACAGGAGTTTGTTCAAATAATTCTGCAACATACGTTGCATTAAGTCTTATTCTTATTAAAATGTTTTTATTTGTCTGCACATGGACATAGAAGAGAAGTGACTGGCATCTTTTCTTGGACGGATTATAATTCCATGGGAGAAACCAAAGCATTGTACACCAACAACAGTCTTCACTTATTAATTTGCCGATTTGAATCTGCATTGCCAAGATTTACTGGAGACAATAATCATTACTGCTTACGCCCACTTTGTAAATATTGAAACTCAAATATAAATGGGTAAAATCTGTAGTTCAAGTTATTTTTGTTTGCATGCTCTATTTTAGGCAAATGCAATCTAGATTTTAGGAGGGTTTTGAACATCTTGCACTTCTGGGAATTAAGCCAAGGTGCTTCAGATTTGTCTGTTCAAAACCAGAAGTAGTTCTTATTTAATTGATTAGTCTGGAATTATATTTTTAAGTTGCTGTTGCGATACAGTAGGACTGAATGGAGTTTCATACATCCAGCTTAGCACTGCCAATTGCACAGGAGGAAAAATGCTTTTTCTAAACATGGTGCAGAGTTGAAGATTATTCTTAGCCATGGCAAAGAATTCAAATGGAAAAGTAATTATTCCACTACTTTGTATTATTACATAATCAATTGCTTATATTTCCTATCTGTCCCTTTCTATTTTGCTCAGTTTTACGCAGTGAAGCAAGTATAATGTTGAGAATATCTCTTTCTCAGGTATTTCAGGCAAACACTGATGCTTCTGAAGTGGTTCTGAACAAAATCCATGCTCCAGTGCTGACTCGGTTTGTGCGGATCCGTCCCCAGGTTTGGCATAGTGGAATCGCCCTTCGACTGGAGCTATATGGCTGCCGAATTACAGGTGCCTATCCTTTTCTGTCACTAAAAAAGACTCACCGTTTTCTGCCTTTGCTCAACCCTACAAACTAACCTAGTTGCTGTTGGTGTCACAACTATGGTAGCCTTCCTGTGCAGAGAAATATTCCGAGATGGGCACTTCAGATTATTGCATTAGTTTTGGGAAGGGGATAAATATCACTTAGCCCAAACCCCCACAAACCAAACCATCCTAGTCCACTGACTACATTCCCTTTACAGGTAGTTCTCACTCTTTGACCCTAATTGATGGCAGAATGACAGTTGTAAGTGATGCTGGTAGTTAAGGTGACCATACCCAAATGTATGAACTCTTTTGCAGCAGTCACTAAGCAAATCCATTATCTGCAAGGAGCATCTGTTGCCTGAAATGAGAAGTAAATATCAATTTCTGGCAACAAACAAACAAACCCCAAACAGTTGTAAATTGCAGTCACATGACCATAGGGGGGAGGGGAGGGGGAAGCCATCAGATTGAATTTGGATCATAAGTAGTACCTAGCAGTGGGTGGGTTCCAGATCCTGTTGCAACTGGTACTCTGCGTACAGGGCCAGGCGTTCTAGTCGGGCACGCACACTGCACACGCATGTGCACGCCACTGCCCTGCAACACCCAGCTGCTCGGCGGAGGTTGCGCAGGCGCCACATGCTATGCACATGTGCAGTTGGCCTGGTTGCTTCAAAAACAGGTAAGGAATGCTGGTGGGCAAGTGGGCCAAATGAGCCACCATACCAGTATGATGGCCGCTGCTCCTGCTACTACTGGTACAGCCATACCAGGACGTACCATCCGGAACCCACCACTGGTACCTAGGGAGGTCTATCATAGGAGGCTAAAACATATGAAGAACGGTTGCAGGAACTGGGTATGTTTAGCTTAAGAGAAAGAAGGACTAGGGGAGACATGATAGCAGTGTTCCAATATCTCAGGGGTTGCCACAAAGAAGAGGGAGTCAAACTATTTTCCAAGGCACCTGAGGGTAGATCAAGAAGCAATGGGTGGAAACTAATCAAGGAGAGAAGCAACTTAGAACTGAGGAGAAATTTCCTGACAGTTAGAAAAATTAATCAGTGGAACAGCTTGCCTCCAGAAGTTGTGAATGCCCCAACACTGGAAGTCTTTAAGAAAATGTTGGATAACCATTTGTCTGCAGTAATATAGGGTTTCCTGTCTAGGCAGGGGGGTTGGACTAGAAGACCTTCAAGGTCCCTTCCAATTCTGTTATTCTATTCTATAACTTTGAAATGCCTCGAAGTGACTGGTTGCAGGTCAAGGACTATCTGTACTAAGACCTTGCCTCTGGAGGGAAGTTCTCCATGAAACTTAACTAGTATTGCAAGAAAGACTTACCAAAGGGATCACAATAGGAACCCAGTTTACAAGTCTTTTTCCCCCCTCAAAGATTTCCTGCATTTTTAGAGTTTTTAAAAGCTGTGCATTTTTTTAGAAACTCCAAAAATGTGTTTGTCTCCTTAAATTATCCTGAAATGCATTTTTCTTCAACCTGCATACTTTAAAAAATGCAAATGCAGCTGCTGAGAAAGGAGATGATATTTCATATGGTAATCAGGGAGAGAGGTATTAAAGCTTTCTTTATCTGCTGTGGTCCTAGTGCAAATTGCTACATCAAAGCTTTATATTATATGGGAAAATTCCCATTCCAGTGGCTGAGCTTGCTTTTTTTAAAAAAATGGGAAGATTTATTAGGGTGGTGCACAAGTTTGTGTCTGAGTCATTCCAGCAATAAAGTTCAAGGCTATGCATATTGGGCTTGTGGTCTTCTTAAATACCCACATGACAAAAGTTATGTTAGCCACATCAGGCACTAAGTTCTACCTCCTTACCAAGTAGCCCACAATCAGCCTAATTGGTTCAAGAGCTACCATTTTAGGGAAATTTGTATTCACGTTCTCCGATGATGTTTTGTATCCCTTCGGCCTTTGTACCAGGAGAACAGCGTCAAGGCTTTATTGCATCACTGGGGCTTTCCAGGCAGACACGCAATCGTATGGTGTAACTAAGCATTGCTGCTAATCGGTATTTGAGCACTTAAAGGTCTGCATTTCCTAATCTTTTTCTTGGAGGACCTAACACTAAGTGAAGTGTGGAAAATGCCCAGAGTTGATATTGGATTTTGTACAACACGATTGTCCGGTACAAATGTTAGAGGAGAAGAAGGAGAAGTAATTGGCCTATGCAAATAATCACTTGAGGCTGCAGTCATGAAATGACCCTTCACCCTATCATTTTTACCTGATTTAGAAATGTATTTATTTATTTATTTATTTATTTATTTATTTATTTATTTTAATTAGATTTCTAGACCGCCCCCTCTCCCCGAAGGGACTCGGGGCGGTGTACAGGTATAAATTTAAAAAACCATACAAACAATAGTATACATAGCTAAAATTAGATTAAATAGCCCCTGTACGAATTTATAAAAATTAAAATCTTAGACCATAAAACCAATCATAAAAATTTAGAAATAAAACTGAGGTGGGAAAGCTGGAATTAGGCCAGGCCGGCTAGCTAAAACAGGTGGGTTTTGAGTTTCTGATGGAAGGAGCGGAGGTCCGTAGTCATTCTAATGTCAGGGGGAAGGTCATTCCAGAGGGTCGGGCCCATCACAGAGAAGGCCCTTCCCCTAGGCGTCACCCGCTGGCACAGCCTAGTGGACAGCACCTGGAGGAGTCCCTCTCTGTGTGAGCGAATCGGCCGAAGGGATGCTCCCCAAATTCCTCTGCTCTGCCCTGCAGAGGGGCTTTCCACGGCCTCTGTTAGAGGAGGGAGTGGGTCACCCCACACAGGGCGGCAGGGCGGTTATCTGCGGACGTAATAAGAGTGGCACAATACTGACGCTTGGCCACTCTTAACGCCACAAGGTAAGTCCGTAAATGGGCTCTCACCTGAGTTCAGTCAGATTCAGGCGTGACGATCTCCATCTGCTCTCTAGGCGTCTCTTGTGGTGCTTCATCACCCTCAGCTCCTCGGTGAACCAAGGGGCCTGGGTGGTTCGCTGCCGCAAAAGAGGCCGCAAAGGCGCCACCCGGTCCAAGGCCCCAGCGGCCGCACTGTTTCATGCAGCCACTAGGTCCTCCAACTGGGTGTGGGTCAGGGCTACAGGAAATGGCCCGAGCTCTGTCTGGAACCTGTCAGGGTCCATCAGGCGCCTGGGGCGGAACCATCTTGGACTATCCGGTTCCGCCTCCCCGCGGTGGGGAGTAGCGGCTGGAAAGTCGAGCCGGAGAAGTGAGTGATCAGACCATGACAGGGGGGTGATAGCTAAATCCCCTACTCCCAGATCACTCCTCCATTGGCCAGAGACAAAAATAAGATCCAGTGTGTGTCCCCCCCTCATGTGTGGGGCCCTGAATTATTTGGGTCAGGTCCATGGCTGTCATGGAAGCCATGAACTCCCGAGCTACTTCGGATGTCTCCCCTACTGATGGCAAGTTAAAGTCACCCATGACCAACAGTCTGGGGGTTCAACTGCCATCTCGGCGATCACCCCAAGGAGCTCGGGCAGGGCTGCTGATGCATAGCGAGGAGCCAGGTATACAATCAGCAAGCCCAACTGCTTCCCTGGGCCCCACTTCATGCACAGGGACTCACAACCGGCTATCTGGCACAGTGGTCTGTGTGTAAGGTCACCTACAAATACAAGGGAATATTAGGACAGGGATGGTAGGCACGCTGGTGCGCTTATGCACGCCCCTTAAAAGGCTTTTATCTCTCATTGGATTTAATTGATACTTATTTTTTAAAAGAGTTGGAACAGCAACCAGAATGCTGTTACTGGATGAAAGTTTAGCTGGAAGCAGAGACAAGTTTGGATTAAGAATTTTTGGGTAGGGTGTATTTTAAGCCACCATGAAACCTAGGAAATCTGGAGTCCTTAATACTTTCTGAGCTTGTTTGTTTTCTTGCAAACGTTTCATTAGGTAACATCATTATTGGTACCTATGAAAGCCATTGCAAAGCAAAGCAAAGCAGCCTCAAATATTTTGCAATCAACTTCAGCACCTAGAAGTTGATTGCAGTGAGCATTATTCTTCCTATCTCATTGCAGAATTTTTATCGCCCACTTGATTTCGCATAATAGCCATTTCTATGCTCACTGCTGCTTCTTTTCATACAGATTCACCCTGTTCCAGTATGTTGGGGATGCTTTCAGGACTTATCCCCGACTCTCAGATCTCAGCTTCTTCTACCAGAGAATATCACTGGGTTCCTAGTGTGGCACGCCTAGTCAGCAGCCGCTCAGGATGGTTCCCACGCATCCCTCAAGCCCAGCCTAGTGAGGAGTGGCTGCAGGTAGATCTGGGCCTCCCGAAGAATGTGAAAGGAGTGATTATCCAAGGAGCCCGAGGTGGGGACAGCATCAATGTGGCGGAGGCCCGAGCTTTTGTGAAGAAGTTTAAAGTGGCCTACAGCATGGATGGGAAAGACTGGCATTCAATACAAGATCCCCGGACCATGCAGCCGAAGGTAAGACCTCTTAGTTGGAATGTAATAGGGAGCTACTGGGCACTGGTACTTTTTTCCCTTTTGTTTCGTCTTCCTTTCTGGTGAAGTTTATTATAGCAATAGCACTTAGACTTATATAGTGCTCTGTAGTACTTTACAGCCCACTCTATGCAGTTTACAGAGTCAGCATATTGCCCCCCAACAATCTGGGTCCTTATTTTACCATCCTTAGAAGGATAAAAGGCTGAGACAACTTTGAGCCTGGTGAGATATGAACTGCCGAACTGCAGTCATTATGGCTGTTTACACCAGTGGGAGCCTTTGTTTCAGGAGACATGATCACTTCGAAGGGTCCTTGTTCAAATCACAATCCTACCTGCAAAGCCATATGTTTCACACTTGTCTCAGTATAAAAACAATCTTATTCTATTTTGGTGATTAGGGGTTAAGCAATAGTTCTCAATGAGCTGCTTCAAATTGAAATGATTGAAGTAGCATAAGACTATTTAAGATGAATGTGTGTTTCAAAAGGATGTGGGAAAGAGGAGGGCTCTTACCTATGAATATACTTCCTCCTCCTTCTTTCCTCCCTTCCTTTCTTCTTATTTAACAGTAGGATCATCTTCCTGTAGTGGAAAAGCTGGAACACTTAGAAGCTGGAAAGTATCATCTATTTTTCACTTCTTTCTCTTTTCCCTCATATAGCAAATTTACACTTGGGCCTTTTCATTTCGGATTGCATGTGAAGATCACACGTGGCTGAATATGTCTTTAAATGCCCAACAGCAGCCATTGACCACTTACTGTGCATAGAAAAAAAGATGTTAGAAATAAGTACCAGTGAGCCAAGCAGCAGATGTTGGGGAATGCTCTGTTGAGAGATTAGAAGTCACCATGTCTATGCAAGACAGTCTCCTCTGCTTCCCTGGGCTCTTCTTCATGCACTTTCCCAAAAGTGCATGAGGCTACCTAATCACCAGTCTTGAAATAGGGTTTTACTGCTGCTCCAGGTCTGTGCAACAAAAGTGCTGGGTTAAAAAAATATCTTTTGACTCAGTATCTCAGGGTGGGGGTGGGAGGTGTCTCCCCTTTTTTTCTGACCCACAAGTGTTTCTCTGCTTGACTGGGAGAATGGAAAATGTAGGGCTGAGATCATATCCATATCCAGCGTTTCCTAAGGTAAAGGTGAAGGTTCCCCTTGCACATATGTGCTGGTCGTTCCCGACTCTAGGGGTTGGTGCTCATCTCCGTTTCAAAGCCGAAGAGCCAGCGCTGTCCGAAGATGTCTCCGTGGTCATGTGACCAGCATGACTAAATGTCGAAGGTGCACAGAACGCTGTTACCTTCCCACCAAAGGTGGTTCCTATTTTTTACTTGCATTTTTACATGCTTTCAAACTGCTAGATTGGCAGAAGCTGGGAAAAGTAATGGGAGCTCACACAGTTATGTGGTGCTAAGGATTCGAACCACCAAACTGCCGACCTTTCTGATCGACATGCTCAGCGTCTTAGCCATTGAGCCACCATGTCCTACGCCTTACCAATAATTCTATCGTGCTATTGCAGAGTGTCTTAGTGGCTTGGATAGACAGAACAAGACAGACAGCAAAGTAATATCCAGTGAGAAATGATGGCAGTTGTGCATGCTTTTTTTAAATGAACAGGGAAGAAAGTGAGATGAGCACTGCCCCCTATGGTAAGACATGACTGGACAGGGAAACCTTTGCTTTTTTCTTTACAGTTTTTTTTAGCAAGATGATGGTTGAATCTTGATTATTTCCCCCCCCCCCCATCAATGTCACAATTTCTGCAAAAAAAAACGTTTGGCACAGCCCTAGTTCACTGTATCCTGCCTTGTCTCCATTTTATGTCCTCAGTGAGAAGTAGGGTACTGTTCTTCATATGATTCAGAAGAAGGTGAGGGTATAGAGTACAGACCATTTGTGATAAAAATAGTCTGCTTTAGAGCCCATATTTGGGTTGTTCTTATTGAAGCTTCTGCTTCATTTTCCCAAGTTTTCCAATGACATTCTTACTTGTTAAGGATTTAAGAGATGAACTTTTGCACCACTATTAAAACCTTCATTCAGGAGGCCCAAGGTTCTAAATCATAGACAAAGTTTCGGCTAGCCAATTGCTTGAATTAGTACATATGGTATCAGAGAGAGTTGTCTTTTAGAACTTGATGGAAAAATGAGTGGGGCGGGTAAGGGAAAGAAGACCGTTAACAGCCAAGTCAGAAGTCAGAGTGTTTACACAAGAAGCCAGTAGAGTTGTACCAGATTTGAGTCAGTATATCTGGTGTCAACATCTAGCTAAGAGGAGGCATGTCCTGTGCCAAAGCCCGCAGTGTGGTTTGTCAGATGGACTACATCCCACTTGGCGGCAGCATCCTGCTCTCAGGCATGGAACTTTTCAGTTGGCCACAAACTCTGGCTAGCAGAGGAAAGGGTGAGATGGAGACAGAGGGAAGGGAGAGTAATTTTGAAACTGAAGCTCCATATCCCATCTCTCAATTACTTTACAGATCAAATGTATTTGAAAATAACTGATTTAGCTTGTACCAAAGGTGAAAAAGCCTTATCATCTTTCTCCCTTGCTGTTTTTTATTACTATAGTCAACCACCAAAAAGTATGCTTAAGCTGTCGTGTTTATACAGCATGCTGCTGGAGTTAACACAGGGTGATTGAGATTTGTTGGGCTTTTTGTGGATTTTGTTGCACCTTGAGATGAATGCGAGTCAAAATTGGCAAGTCAAGGCTGCAAGTTTCCCTTCCCCAGAAGATCCCTATTTTCAGAATTTTCAATTGCAAAGACTTCTTTAAGTCTTCTTTAAGAGATCAGAATGATCTCTTAGCTCTTATCTTTACTACTTGGAGATCTAAGTGTTCCATATATGAAGATCCATAAAAGAGTTGAGGATTAGGAAAGCGGGATTATGTGCCAATCTCTCTCTTAACTACACTTTAACTAGATACTGTAGTTGGATCATCTGCAAAGAGTTTAGGATTTTAGTAAACCATATAACTATGATGTAAATATATATAGCTGAAGCTACATTAGAAGGATTCATACACATAAGGGTTTGAAATAGGCTAGAGATTAGGCTACATCCCACTCCTAACATACTCTTTTGTTTGCATCAGTGGTGGGTTCTGGATTCCGTTCCAACCGGTATGGTTGGAATGGCCCCGGAGTTACCCACATGCAGGTGCGTGGCGCACATGCGCATGGTGTGCACATGTGTTCTAGCCTCAAATAACGTTTCCGCAAGCCTCTGTGATGCTTCAGCTGCTCCACGGAGCGTCATGCATGCTCCGTACACACTATGCATCTGTGTGGAAGCGCCAACAGCATAAAGCACAGATAAGGAGCGCGGGCGGACAGGCGGGCGGGCCCTCTGGAGCATCGGAATGGAACGGTATCTGGTGCTCCGGGCAGAATCCGGTACACCCATACCGGGACGTACCACCTGCAACCCACCACTGGTTTGCATTTATTATTTGGTTTACACCATATTGCTTCTTATAACAAAACTTGGTTAACAAAACTTATAACATAACTGGTTAATAAAACTTAAGAAGCAACCACAACATATAGAAAATTAGAATTAAGTTGGGTAGAAGAGATACATCTTTGTAGATTTTCTGAATGCTAAGAGAACGAGTACAGAACACAGGAGACTGTATTTCAAATTCTTTCCCGTGGGGCAGAAAAATGGGCCTCTGACATGGGAGCATCTTCCATAGGTTTATCCTGCACATCATAACAAATGTATAATAAAAGAGGTGATCGTGAGCCAGTCAGGCTCAAAGCTACTCAAGTTTTGAAAACACTTCACAAGCAATTGGCAACCAGTGCAGATCTTTCAATAGAGATCCCTATATTTTGTATTATTAGTTAGCAGCCTACTGTAAGTGTCACGTTTTGCTCCACTTGCAGCTTCCAGGCATTTTTCACAGGTAATGTCATGTAACACACACTCCAGTACTGAGAAATGACATGACCAAGATTTGACCAGATCTTGTCCATTGACTTGTTTGTTTAATTTATAACACATCTTTCCTCCAGAAGCTCAAGACAGTATTGTAGAACTCCACCCTCCAATTTACTCCTATAGCAGCCCTGTGAAGTAGATTGGCTCAGAGTCACCCAGGGAGCTTCCCAGGCTGAGAATGCACATGAAGATTTGAACTAGACATCTCCCCATGTCTAGTTCAAATCTTAACCACGGTTACACTGTAGCTCATATCGGCTGAAGTTGGACATGTCAAACTATACTTTCCCCTAGGCCAAGGGTCAGCAACCCATGGCTCAGGAGCCACATGTGGCACTTTTATCCCTCAGCTGCAGCTCCCTGTCACTCAAAATATGTGTCACAAGCACCAATGTGTGACACCCGCTGGCATGCAATTTATTGAGCTTTTTGATCCTCGGTAGGTTTCGTGGCTCCTGGTGTTTTCTTTTCTGTGGGGAAATAGATCCAAATGGCTCTTTGAGTGTTTAAGGTTGCCGACCCCTGCCCTAGGCCTAGGCTAGGGTCTCCACTCATCAGTTGGTCCACCTGAGGAAGATGCACATTGTGCTGCATTTCTTGAAATCCAAGATAAAGGAAATTTCTACTCCAGATTAATGTAACTGAATTATAATCAAAGTAACCTAGGCTCACCCGTAGTTTTGCAGATGATATTGTTTACATAAACGTTTAGTATTCACTTTGTTCTTCTATGGCAGCAAAATTTATCTTTCAGATTTCCAGGAAAAAGACTGTAGACTTTCCCTAGATAGTTCAACCATCGGTACATTTACGATAGAAAATGTTTTTGATCATCTTGGCCAACATTGGTATAAGATGTATTTTGTTGGTTGGGTATTTTTCCTTTCACCCTCTCTAATAGAGGTAACATTCAATAAATGTATTGTCATTTATTCTTGAAAAAGCAGCTTTGGTATTGCTTCACCTCAATAAAAAGCAATCTGCTGACAAGATGATACTGACAGCTTGCATTCTTAAATATTACAAGCTTCCATGGTTTGGTCTAATATGTCAGCAATTGATGAAAAGCTATTAATAATACGAAAATAGGAATGTGCTACACTTTGAATTCAAACTGAAAGGTGCCTGGGGTTGTATATACTTATGTTGATGCTTTTTGCTCTCACACAGTAGCCACACAATCTGCTTGTGGGATAAGGAGATGCTAATAGCCATGCATACCTTGAAGCACCTTGTTGCTCCCTGTGGTGCTTTCTTAATCCAAACAGATGTTTTCCATAGATTGCACAGGTGGCTTGTGAGTTCAGAGAAAGATGCAACTTCTTTCTGGAGGTTGCTGACACCTAAACCATACCTCCTCTGAAATATATTTTTAAATTTGGATGCAGAGGACATCGCATCCTTATCGGAAAGCTAACAAAAAGGTCCTTTTTCAAGTAGATTGAATTTAAGCCATTATTTTTCTCCAGCATTTTTCTGTTTTGTCTTTTCAATGGTCATTTTGTGACCAATTACATTCTGTAGTTGTCCCAATTCATTACAATAGGCCTGATTGTTGCTTAGTGCACAGCTGTCAACCTCGTGGTGTCATGTTGCTATCATGTGATGTTTTGCGATGTTTTTCCCATTTGCGGAGCTGGGTGGGTGTGGCCTGCCCATGACACATCTGATCCACGGGCCAATAGTTTGACACCCCTGGCTTAGTAGAATAAAAAGTTCAAGTAAATTTGAAAGAATAACCTGTCTTCCAAAGAGTTCTTTTACTATCTGTTTATTTTATTTTTAAAAAATGGTTCTAAAACTAGGAGAGTCCTATTTAACCTCTGTTTCTCTAAGATATTTGAAGGAAATATGCATTACGACACCCCTGAAGTTAGAAGATTTGATCCTGTTCCTGCACAGTTCATCAGAGTTTACCCAGAAAGATGGTCTCCAGCAGGGATCGGGATGCGATTAGAAGTCCTTGGGTGTGACTGGACTGGTAAGAGCTCTATGAATCTATTTCATGCCATGACTCCTTCAGCCATTTTGGTCCTGAGAATGTTTGCATAAAAGTTTCAATGTGAAAATCCAAACTGATGAAATTGCACCAAAAATATTTTCCTTTCCCCACTCTTCCTGATGAATAATTCTTGCTCTTCTTAGAATGAGTAGAAATGTTTACTCTACATATTCCTGTGATGATAGTGAACATCTCTTTCAGCTTGATGTTTTCAGGATGACAATATTAACTATGAAAATTCTTATTAGAAAATGCCTGGTAGCATTTATTATTTTCATTGATTATTCTCTGCCTATTAGGCTTCATCAATTACTGTATATTCTCCTTTCTGAACAATCTTCAAGTTTTGTATATGACTGGCTATGGATGTTCAGACCCCTTTCTCTTGTAAATTTATGTCTAATATCATAGCTTATTAGGCTGTGGGACACAAATTCAGTGTTGATAGCCCTGTAGCACCTTTCTCAAGCAAAAAAATAATAATTCTTTCCAAATGCCATTCAGAGTGCAGATTAAAGGAGGAAGATACGTTTTCTTAGTTTTTCCTTCTCATTTATGTCCTCCTTCCAGCTGTTTGGTGCCAGGGACGTTCTTATTTGTGGTTCCTAATCATCTGAGTTGTGGAGAGGAGGCATTCTGAATCTCAGCACACAAACACAAATTTAAACTTCCCCATCTCTGCCAATGAAATAAGAGGAGCAAGAGGGCACATGTGTGCTTGTGTAGAATAATCTATATGAGTGAGCATATATATATTATCAGGGCTTAAGATGGGGAGGAGAAGGAATATATACGAGAAGAAGAATAGTATGTAATGGTGGTGGTGGTGATAATATTCTAATGCCTGCACCCATCCTGGGCCATTGAGTTGCACTTTTGTGTAATTCTCAAAACTGATGACTCTGTATGTCTGTTTTAATTATTGCCTTGCTCTGATTTGATGCCATGTTTTGTGATATCCTTTTATGTTAATTCATATGCCCAGCAGCATACATTAGGAAGAAGTTCAGTATAATTAACAGGAACATCTCAAAAACTAGGGAGACTCAGCGTGAGATATCTGTACCACAAGGTTAAACTCTTATATTTCAGGGATTCTTGAGAGAGAGTCCAATTATCTGTCAATCTAACAAATCAAAACGTTACACATACGTTTTTATAAAAAAAACCCTGCTTATTCTTCCTTTTGATGTGTAATCATAAAGTATGAAAACCGTCAGCTGGATTTAGCCCTCTAGCTTCCAGGCTTAGCTGAAATGACAAAAAGTGAAGCACAAGCTACCACTACCAACTAAATCCTTTTACTGCTGACTGTTAGAGCTAGAAAATTACACTTTCTCTTTTATTTTGTTAAGATGCATCTAGCGTTCAGTCTGCTTTCCAGATGTCACTGGTAAAAAAGATTTGATTTCTGTTTGGAAACCATATCTGTAAAAAGCTTGTTTGTATAGATTGTCTTGGGCTGTACAAACTTCCTAAGAAGCAGTCCCCTCACTGGATTGTTACTACCTTTCAATAAATCAACTGTATGATACTTCGGCATGTGTCATCAGATATATATGAAAATCTACAATTGCAGAACACATCTACAATTCCAAATGGATAAACTGATTCTTTTTGCTATTGTCAGGTGTCACAGTACAGTTGAGTGTATTTATTTATTTGACAGGGAATGTTTGACCCACAAGTCTAAAAATCGTAGCCTCAATGTGGAAGATCTTGTGGATCTTTCCATACTGTTCTGTCAGACGCATGATACGTACTACTTGAATATCCATATATGAGTATAAATTGCTCAGGCAAAGTGATGCTACACTTGGAGAAAGAATTTTGGAAAGTTTGCATTAAATATTGATATATAACTGGAACATCCTGCCTGCCATTATTACATTTGTCCTTGTCCAGGAATCAGAACATAAAAATCTCTCAGCCCATCTTACAGGGTTGTCATTGAGGGGAAAATGAGAGCTGGCAGCATTAAATATCTCTGCAACCTTGAGAAAGTCAATAAATAAATAAGTAAATAAATAGATAGATAATTAATTAGTTATTTTTTTAAAGTAAATGAATACACATATACATTTTTGGAACAGAAGAAGCCTGCTGATTCAATAAACTTACAATTGGCAAAAATGTCAATATTCTGGCTACACTCACCAAGATGGCCAATGTACTCTTGCTTAACATCATTTCAGAACTGCAAATTGGAGGCTCATATGATTAAATGGTCTCTCATCTAAATGTTATGTGTCTAGAAGAAAGACTATAGCCTAGTCATATGCCATTAATGCTGTTTATAAGAAATGCTTTTGCTGGGAAGCACTCGGTTGAATGCCTTTCAATCTACTGTCAGAACCAATACATAAAGCCTTAGGTTGATCATCAGTTTGCAATAGTGGAGAATATCCGTAGCTTGGGTGTAGGACGTTATCTAGCCTGGTAATGAATCATTCAGAAACCAAACCACAAGCTTCCGAGAACGAACCTTCACCCTTGATCATCAGTTTCAGACTAGGATTTTTTTTTTACTTGAAAGAAAGACAAACCAAAACTATATCAAGAATAGACTAGATGAGACTAGACTAGACAACAGCAGTCTAGGGTCTTCACATTTACCTGCCAGTTGCCCATACCGCACCTCACGTCATAAAACCATTAACTGAATGCTTTAAAACCAATTTTTAGGTAACTTTTTGATGCTTATTTGAAACATGGTGGTTTATTTATTTTTTTAACCCTCAAGGACTGTGAGTTATGGTGGTACTTGTTTCTCTTTGTTGCCTTAGTAATATCTTGTTGAATTATTTAAATATGCAGTAAATGACTACTTATGGTGTGACTTGCATGTTTGACCTTTAAGCGATCTGTTTCTAGAGCCCTTCAGTAATAAGACCTGAAGTACCTCTTACAGAAACTTGTGTCAGGAGCATTTGGCATTCTAGCTGCTGGATAGGAAGAGAAATTGAAACATTAGGTCAACAGCTGGCTTGTTTCAAGGGCCTGCCAACATTTTTTCCCTTCAGAAGATTGACAAATATTAGCTCATGACTGGTCCTCTCTCCTTTGAACTTGCAAACATCTGGTTTCCATTGCTTGACAGCTTTGAAACAGGATCCACAACTGCCTCCTGCAATACATACACTGCCCGGCAGGAGGGATACTATCTTTTGCATGTGTTCCATTTTTAACACATGTTGTCTCTCCTACTGTTGTGGTAAGTTTGCTTTATTCTGCTATGCAATCTGTACAACTCTGTTGACCATAAATGACACTGCAAAGCTTCTAAATTACTCCATCAGAGGATGCAGACTCACTATGAGGTTTTCATGTTCAAAGATCACTCTCAAAGTTAAGTTCCTGTTGTAAATCTTTGAGTACAAAAGGAAAGGGTTTAATGCATCTGATGTTCAGCTTTGGATTTCTTGGTTCCCCAGATATTTTTAATAACCATTTTGCTCAATTCCTTTTCATGTAAGCTGCTGTTAATACCCTTGAAGATGTATGACTGTATAACAGATCTGAACTTATAAATCATACTGCTCTGAAGTTGTGTAGTATTTTGTTGAAAGCCTGAGAATTATTTTGTACTGAGTCACATGCTGAACAGCTATTTAGACATGGCACAAAGTAATCAGATGGGGTTTGCCAAGTAGCAAATTCCTGAACTCTCAGTTTGACCAAGGTGTTAGAATCTGTCTGTATTATCAATCTAAATAAATCCACTGCATTATGAAGGCCTCTTCACTAAAGGTTATGAACTGTAATCTTTCATGCTGATCCAATTGGTAGATAGATGCTTTTAGATTTCTCAGTCTAAGGCGAAGAGAGAGACTGGCTCAAATTGCCCAGCCAGTTTCTATTGCTAAGAGAGGACTACAACGTAGAATTCTCCCTCCCTCCCCTTCCTCCCCCCCCCTCTCCCAATATGCCCACCTAGGACCTTAACTTTACTGGATTGATCTCAACAGATTGAGCAAATTTCTGCCAAATAGTAACTTATTTGGCAAATGATAGTAATAATACTCAATTATATTCCTCATTTAGAATTTGTGCTGATATATCATATCTGTGAACTTCATGATAACACTGGTCTCATAAAGTCAAGCATTATGATATTGCATAAAATGTTTCCTAAGAGGATAAAATGGTCCTTTATAATGCAACTTCATTATTTTCTTTCTTTAAATTGAAGGGGCAGTACTTATTATGTAAGTTATTGCAAGTCTTATTAATTAATGACTTAAATGGACCTTGACATTTACTTTTAGGGAGTTTCCTGGAGTGGTGAGCTGTACAGGCAAACGTAATCATGTGGTTGTCTACAAAAAGCCAGCGAACTTTAGAAGATCTTCTTGTACTTCATAGATATGTCATTTGACATGTTGTGTGACTTGTTCTTATGTACTGGCTCATTTGAACATATATGTGTGCTTTCTCTTGCCTTACTCCTTTAATGAAAGAAAAAGGTATTATTCCTGACCTCAGTTTTCTTAGGGCTGCAGTAAATCTCTTTGTCAGTTCAAATAAAAACCAGTAAGACTACAAGCCTTAAAAAGATTGTTGACCACCAAAACCAAAGATGAAAGAATTCTATATTTCCTTTGGATCTATAAATCAGTCTCTAGAAGGGACTTGATGTCTGTGGGAAACTTAATTGCCTTTTGTCCATTACTTTATTATCCTGCGCATAAAGAAACTTTTCTATTAATTTTATGGCTTGGTTGCTGGGAGTACGAATTCACTGCTTAGTTAGAATTCATCTGACAGGTTTTTTTCCTCCTTTTTTTTTTTTAGTTCTACTTGATTTCCAGTGCAAACTTTCTATGCTTGGTAAAGGTATATGTCCGCATGGTGTTTTCACAGACAATATAATTACTCACCTATGAGTAATTGCTTCCCTCTTTTCCCATTGCCTTGTGGATCATACACAGCTGTGGTTCTAATGGTCTTTGTTACCACGACCTTATGTTGCATCAGATGCAAAGTGCTGTTCTGAAACACAAAGGCCTGGAATGGAGCACAAGCAGTCTTCAAGAGCACCAGGCACATGAACACAGGGGATCCAAAGTAGACTAATCTCAATCTTCAAATTTGGACAGCAAATTAGGAGCAGCTGCAAGCTGGTTGTGTTGATCCATGAATATACCCCCCTTAGCATACACCAAGAATTCTGTTAATCCATACATTTGGCCACATAATCTTCCTTCTCTCGATTGCTTTGTATTCCTGTGTTCCGTATGCTTGTTGTTTGTAAGAAACAGTTTAGCAGAACCACTCACTGAAAGTCTCAGAATCAGAAGTTACAAAATAAGAATATTCACTGCAAAAAAAGGGACTTTAATGAGGGTTTGGATACATTCCTTGAAGCATTAAACCAGTAACGTTTTATAGCATCTACAGATGAATTGATTTTATTACCATAGAAAGCAATCTACACCATCAATGTATAATCTTGAAATAAGAATATTTATATACACGGAACGTTTGGGAGAGAGCAAAAGAAAAAGTTAGAAATGTACTATATTTCTACAGTCTTGGAAAGAAAGAAATCTTTGAAAAAGAGAGAGATTTTAAATATGCAAGATTAAATTATATATACTGGAGAGATTTTTTTGTGTTAGTTGTCAGATTTTGCAGTTGTGCTGAAGGCTGTTGCAAATCAGCTGGTGGGAATAGCTTTGCTCATTCATAAAATGTCATCCACGAGGGGCAGTTAAATTGGTTAAAAACCACTGATTCCTCATGATTTTGCCTCTCATCCCTTCTGCTTCATTTCATGCTATTCAAATCAAACACTGAGATGAAGATGCTCATTTTTATTTTTCAAGAGAGCTTAGGGTTCACCAGAAAGAAAAAGTGAGCTGGAAGTTGACATAACTTAGCATTATATATTTTACCGTTATATATCTTGGTGACCTCAGATTTACATAATGCCTGTAAACAAAAAACAAATAGACTTGTTTCCAGCTGTGTCAGTCTATTGTAATAAAAACAACCAAGGGGCCTGTGGCATCGCAAAGGCTATTAATCCATTATTATAGGAGCTTAACATTTTGAAAAATAATAGTATAAACCCATAAATAATAGGTTTATGTTTTATGAAAGAGAGTATAAGGGAGAACAGGGTGAAATGAAAAAAGAAAAGCAGGGTGAAATTGCATAAAGTTGCAGGAGTGATATAACATTTTTGATAGTTAACTTATTGTTGGGTCAGAAACTTTGGTCTGTTCATAATCTGTAAAAAAGGTGTCGGATTTATTAATGAATTTATCAATTGTTTTGCCATTTTTTGTCTTTGAAAAGTTCTTGAGATATAAAATATAGAAATGCTTTCTTATTGCTTTAAGAATATTGTCATTTCTGATATCAGATTTGTATCCATGTCGTCTGTTGTATGGAGTGTGGGCAGCTTGTTCTATGTAAAGGGGATAGAAAGTGGTGTCTATTGCTGATAGACAATGGCATGTACTACAAGTCAAGGACAAACAGCTTCTCTTGATTTGGGGAATGACATTATTAAGTCAAAACCTAGGGTGTTTTTTTATAGAGAAGATAGGAGAGTTTAATTGGGGACGGGGTTACCATAAGCATTGATTCTTATGCCTATGTCATTGTATGTTTGTAACTGTTTCTTTCCTGGGTCTGTCTTGTAATGATTATTTTTGGGAAGCAGTATAGATAGCACCGTTCCATCTTTTAAAAAATATTCATTGACTGAGTGCTGTTGTTTGAGGAAGACCTGTTTTAAAGCCCTTAATTGTGTACTACCACTGTTGATGACTTCAATAACTGTGGTTGCAGCATGGGGCTGGGCCATATGCAGTATGTTTGGGGTTATATTCTAAATGGGGCTGACGACATGTAAATATGTATGATACTGGTAGTCCCTGATTTACAGCCATTTGTTTAGTGACTGTTCAAGGTTACAACAGCACTGAAAAAAAGTGACATGACCATTTTTCACACAACCATTGCAGCATCCCCATGGTCATGGGATCAAAATTCAGATCCTTGGAAACTGACTTCATATTTATGACATTTGCAGTGTCCCAGGGTCATGTGATTACCTTTTGCGACCTTCTGACAAGCAAAATCAATGGGGAAGCCAGATTCACTTAACAACCATGTTACTAACCTAATGAAAGTTATTCACTTAACAACTGTGGCAAGAAATGTCATAAAATGGAACAAAGCTCACTTAATAATTGTCTTGTTTAGCAATAGAAATTTTGGGTTTAATTGTGGTCATAAGTCAAGGACTTGTAGTGACTTGCCTTCCTAAATACTGGACCTTTCTGTTGAAGCCTTTTCCGATCTGCCAGATTATCATTCAAAGAGTGGTAAATGATGGTGCATTAACAAACTGTCCTAGTATTATTTACCCAGGCAAGCTGAGGCCCAATAGGAAGTGAATAAAACTAAAATTCTCTCTTTCCTATCACATATGAGTCCTGTGTCACTTCGATCTAGAATCTGGTGAAATCATTCATTCGTTTGTCCTTTCTTTTCTCTTTTCTTTAATTTGTAGATGTGAAGTCCACTGCGGAGACACTGAAGCCCACATTGAAGAGTGAGGAGATGACCACTCAGTTTTCCACTGATGAAGAAGCAACGGATTGTGGTGATGGTTGTGTGGAGAATGGAGGTATTTCCTTAGCCAGTTGAAAACATACTGTATGTCACGCAAGATGTGCAAAGTGTGTGAGTTATGGAGCTGCACACATAAATATTTATGTGATCAAGTACTTTATTAATTGCTGCTTTGAAGTTTTCAAACTCTATTCAGCAAGGGGAGGGAAAAAAACCCTCAGTACAAGCAGGTAGATGGCATTTTAGCAGGCTTCATCTCAGAACCTTTATGTCAGGAGTGGAAAATCTAGACCTTTCCAGATATTTTTATAATTTGGATGGCTGGTGGGGATTTGTTGGGAGTTGAAAGTTAGGTCAGAGAGTTCTTGATTATCTTCACCAATGGTCTGACCATGCTGAGTTCAAGAGAGAGTTATTACTTCTCTTTTGGCCCTAGGAGTCATTAAGTCTTCAAACCTGTGAAGTGTATTCAGGCCCTGACTGCCTGTTTTCCTGTAGCTCCTCTTTCACTTCCCAGTCAAACTGTTCTCTTCTATTGCCGTTCGCATCATTTATCCCCACCCGTTCACGTTGTAGGCAACAGCCAGCCCAGCACCGTCTACTGCATGCGTATACTCCATCCAAAGGGCCAGAGCACACGTCACTTTGGCCTTATTGATCCCCTCCCAAAGGGCTTTCCTTAAGATCACTCACCCAGCCATTAGCCTGATATTGCTTAATATGTTATATCTGAGGTACCACATATGAAGTAGTAAATAGCCATACTGTATGCTTTCACCTCCTACTCATTTTCTTTTCCCCAAGGAAGGCTAAACACGTCAAATGACAAGCAGTGGCAGAACCCCTATTCTGTGGCATGGGGTGATAGATACCTGTTTTGCTCTGGGCCTGTGGCTGGTGTTTTAATGTTAGGGCTGCAAATCCCTTGAAAGAGGTGCTTCATAATACATGAGAATATTATGAATTACTGCCTCTCCTTCCAACTTCAAGAAGCTGTATGACCTTGGAAGAGGATCGTGCCCTTTCAGGATTTGGGAAAAAGAAAAAAAAGGAAGATATTTTCATTCCATAGCACCTCTTTAGCAATAGCACTTAGACTTATATACCGCTTCATAGTGCTTTTACAGCCCTCTCTAAGCGGTTTACAGAGTCAGCACATTGCCCCCAACAATCTGGGTCCTCATTTCACCCACCTCGGAAGGATGGAAGGCTGAGTCAACCTTGAGCCAGTAAGATCAGAACTGCCGAACTGCAGCTAGCAGTCAGATGAAGTAGCCTGCACTCTACTGCACTCTAACCACTGCGACACCTACGCTGAAAGGATTTTCATGACCCTGTAATGTAATGTAATACAGGTAGTCCTCAACTTGCAACAGTTCATTTAGTGACTGTTCAAAGTTACAATAGCACTGAAAAAAAGTGACTTATGATCGTTTTACACACGCCTATTGCAGCATCCCCTTGGTCACAAGATTTGGATGCTTGGCAACTGGTTCACATTTATGACAGTTGCAGTGTCCCAGGCTCATGTGATCATCTTTTGTGAATTTCTGACACATCAATGGGGAAACCGGATTCACTTAGCAACCATGTTACTAACTTCACAACTGCAATGATTCACTTAACAGCTGTAGCAAGAAAGGATGTAAAATGGGGGAAAGCTCACTTAACAGACGTTCATTTAGCAACATAAATTTTGGCCTCAGTTGTGGTCATAAGTCAAGGACTACTGTATGTGCATTCACTCCCACCTTTCCATCTCTTTGGCTAGAAGAGAATAACCAATTCTCTGATGTCAGTGAGTTAGAAGCCACTTACAGGGATTGTTTGGCTATTCCAGTTGTATTGTTGTCAGTAATGAGTTTGCAGCTAAGTGATTGTTCTTGCTTCTCCCTCATTCTTAGCCAAGAAATCTCAGAACTGCAGAATGATATTATTAGTGACAGGCCAAACTCTAGAGAGGCTTGATCAGAAGTCTGATCTTATTTAATAGCAAGGAGTGAGTTACTTCACAAAACATTACATTGATTTATTGTAATGTTAAAAGTGGTTTCAGGGGAACTGCCTGATATATGGATACTTAAGCAATATCCATACTAAAGTATCCAGAAATAACCTTGAGTAGCTTCAGATAAAATGTTCTCTCCCTCCCTTCTTGCATCATTTTTTTCAAATAGTGTGGAAGCATCTGCTTATTTCAACTTAACCTTCTTTCAGACATGCTGATTTTCAGATAAGCAGTTAGCCTTGGGAAAATTCACCTGGAGTTTCAAGTAATCTAACTAAACATTATACAGTGCATTGATGAATTTCTACTTCATCATGGATTACACTAATTACAACCTCTGTGCTTTTTATTTTGATTTAGCTGTAGTTTTAAATCTCAAAATATTAATCGTATGATTTATATATAATTTTCTTTCTTTTATTTTTATAATAATTTTATCAAAATTATATTTGCAACAGTAAAAACTAATATAAATTGAAAAAAATAAAAGTAAAACAAGTAGTCGAGGTGCAGAAAAGAAATAAAAAAGAGGGAAAGAAAAGTGAAATAGAATAAAATAAAAATATAGTTGTTAGAAGATTAATTTGGGAGTTCCACTAACCGGGGTGGTGCAAGAACAAATTAAAAATGACATGTAGACATATTGTGAGAAAGGAGATCCATTTATTTCCCAAAGTAAAAAGGTTTGTTTTTGGAGGGGTAGGCTACAGAAAAAATGGGGTCCAGAGATTTTGGTTTTATAGGGGGGCTTGTCCTTGGTGTGTGACCTCAGGGGATGTGGTTTGTGTATATGCTTGTTTTAGTGTGTGACTTTGTCAAAAGGCAATTCTCCTTCCTGTGCAGAATGAGGTGCTCCTGCCCTGGGCTTTGATTCTGTGTGTGTATGAAATCCATAAAACAGGGGTCCCCAAACCCCGGTCCATGAACTGGTTCCAGGCTGTGGCGTGCCAGCAACCGGTCCACACAAACAAGCAAAGGCCCATCAGCAGGATGCAGGCAGCACACAAAAGCCCACCTTCTCCAATCCATGGAAAAACTTTCTCCATGGAACTAGTCCCTGGTTGGGGGCTGCCATAAAGGAAGATCGCTCTCACATATGTAGTTTCCTTCCTAAGTGTGGATTTATTATGAGAGGATCTGGCATCTTCCTTATCCTGAGGGGATTCCTGCCCTGGAGCCAGTGAGATGCTAGTCTAAGTGTATGTTTATTCCGAGGCTGATTGGCAGAGGGCTGCTAAAGTGTTTGTGTGTGTGTGTGTGTGTGTGTGTGTGTAGCAGATTAACTTCCAACATAGTAAATAAAAATAAAAAAAATAAATGACTTTCCACCTTCATCACAAGTTAAAAACAATTTTAATAACTTATCACCCTTACTTAAATTACCGTATTTTTCAGAGTATAAGATGCACCTTCCCCCCCAAAAAGAGGGTGAAAATCTGGGTGCATCTTATACACTGAATATAGCATTTTTGGCTTACAGAAACCCCACCCCTTTGCAAAAATGGACGTGCAGAGGGTTTGGGAGGCTTGCAAAGTGCTCCTGGGGGCTGGAGAAAGCAAAAATGAGCAAAAAAGGCCATTTTTGCTTGTTTTTGCCCCCCCCCCAGTCCCCCGAGCACTATACAAGCCCCCCAAAGCTCTGCATCCCCCCCTCTTTTTTGCAAAAAACAAGGCATGCAGAGGGTTTGGGAAGCCTGCAGAGTGCAAAACCTTTAAAAAAAATTTACCTCTTCAAAATTATGGTGTGTCTTATACTCCAGTGCGTCTTATAGTCCGAAAAATACGGGTATATGATTTCCTTCCATATCCTATCTTTTATCAAACAAATCTATAGGCCCTTGTCATTTTAGTCTTGATGTCAGTAAAAGTCCATTAAAGAATACCAGAGATAAGAACTTATCTATTTTTAACCTTGATCAAATAAACAAAGTTTATATTCCATCTCTTTACTTCTAATAATCTTGATCTTTTAGTCCCCTCAAATAATATCATAGAACTTGATTTCTTTTCAGTTTTTCTTTGTTCTTTCTCATAAAATTCTTTAAAACTTTAACATGCCTCTCCTATAAATCCAATATAGGAAAATTATTCAGGTCACTCTGTTGATTTGTTATTTGTATATCCTTTTTAATTATTAAGACATTAGCTAGTTTCTTTTGCATGTCCAATAAAACTTTTTTACTATGTCATTCTTGTAGTGTATCATTCTTAAATTCACTTTCAACTCTGTTTCAAACTTGTGAGGTAGAATTTGTTCCTCTTCCATAACATCTTTATAACGCTTCTCCAGGCAATTTGGCTCTTCCCCACTCTCAGTCCCATCCTTTGCCTTGTGTCATTTGACTGGTGCCCCAAGGTCTCTATCACTGTCTCTTGCTCAGGCCAACCGTTCACTTCCACCATCCGTGAACTCATCTGGTCCTGCTGTCCTTGCCTGGGCTTTGCCTCCCCCAAGCTCGCCTGCACCTCTGCCTCATCTGGCTCATCTGGCTCTGCCTCTGCTCACCTATTGCCCTACTCACCTGGTTCTGTTGCATGCTGCCTAGTTTGCCTCTGCTGCTCTTGCCTCTGCATCCGGCTCCACAATTCGTTTGCTCATCCTGCGGCACTGCTCTCTCCACCACACCTAGCTCTGCTGCACACTTGTTTGTTTGGCTCTGCTGCCCTCACCTCATTCACCTCCATTTTCTGGGTAAACCTCACCACATGGGGATGGCAGCCATTGGGTTGGCTGGTAGGTCTCTTCCTGCCTCCCCCTCTTCTTTCCTACTCTCTCATGTCTTCCTAAACCAATCTCTCTCTCTCTCTCTCTCTCTCTCTCTCTCTCACACACACACACACACACACACACACACACACCACATACACACACACACACTTTTGGTTTGGCTGCTATTCTTCCACTCTGCTTTTGGCTCCTCTCTTCCCCCATTCATCCTGTTCCCCTTTATTCTCCTTTCTCCTCCTTCACCTCCTTCCCTTCTCCTCTTCAGTCTGTCATTGATTTCTCTCTTCCCACCAGGTGCTCCCCCTTTTAACCCCTCTTTGTCCCAAGCTGTCCCTTCCCCTCAAATTTCTTGGTGATACCCCCCCTCCCTCCTAGAATGAGGATATTTGGCTGCTGGTCAAACACTATCACCTGAGGGACGGCTATACATTTCCACTGCCCAAGAGTTTTTGGTCTCCCAAAGAGTGGCGAACAGTTTACCAACAGTGATCTCACTACCTCACCTCCTCCATACTATGGCCTAGAGAGTGTCATATGTCAATCTCTGAGGGAGGTGTATCACTCTTCTTTTGGGCCTTCAGCAGAGTGGGTTGCTCCCAGTTCAGCCCAAATCGGGCAAACTGGTAGTGGCGGTGGTGGGAGGCTCCACCCACCCACCCAAATGCTTCTGTGCAGAAGTGTTGTGTGTGCACAAGCACGAGTGAACCAGTAGTGCCGGGACTTGCAGCCCACCTCTGGTCTTCAGGCTCACCTGGGGTGAATGGTTCTTCCTCTGAAAGTTCAGGGGTTCCTGGAGCTGGGAGTTCATTCTCGGGTTCCAACTGCTGTGGAGAGGATCCACTTGCCTCTCCTGTAGTCTCTGTGATGACTTCTTTCTGCTCCCAAGCTTGAGGCACACATTTGGGGGCTTCTGGCCTAAGCGCCCTTGAACCAATATTTGTGTCAGGTGCAGGTGGGGCAGCCTCAGTATGCTTAGATGGCCACAGCCAGTTCATACAGCCTCCTTCTTCATCACTGTTCTCTTTTTCCTCCTCCACTGATGAAAGAGGCTGTTTTCTGGTCACTGGACCCTTCCTCCCTGGGAGAGGTTTTGCAGGCTGCAACTTGGACTGTGGGCACACTCATACCACCTCATTCAGAGATAGTCTCCTCTGGGTGAATCCAGTACCGCGGCAACCCAGATAGCTTCTCACAGACAGTGCAAGTCTGGGAACTCCACCAATCAGGTAATTTATGCTTTCTGGGGATGCCCAGATTCCACAACAACATTCAGTCGCCGGGTTACAAAACCAGAATTTTCATGTTCTGGTCATAATTCCTCTTGTTTCTTTGGCCTCTGACGCCTGAAATGGCTTGGGCTCTTTCATATGCAGTCTTCAGGCTCTTCCTCAACCAATCCAAATAGCCCTGGTGCAAACTGAGTGATGTCGGGTTCATGGAAACACCAAATTCTAGATGCTATTCTTTATGCAACAGTCAAGTTTCTTTTGGGCAGTTGGTTAACAGGGCCTCCTGCCACCCATTCTCCATGGTCCACATTGCAAAGAGGGGCTTTTGCCTGGTCCCTCCTCAAGTCCCTCTTGGTTAGGACATGCAAGCCTCCATCTTTCACCAGAGTGAGATTCCGGTATAGTGACCCTAATAGTTTCTGCCCCTTCTGCTCCTTTAGCCCCGGTGTTCAGCCCCTTGGTACAGGGTTTGTATGCCATCTGGGGTCAATCAATCCATTCTTTATCAGCAGCCCTAGGTCATAAGACCTTCTTGACATGGCATTTGCATCCCTGTTCCCCATTTCTGGCTAGTACTTTAGGCTGAAGTGGAATCCAGGAAAAACAGCCAACCACTGATGCCCTGAGGAGGTGATACATAAGTGAGTTATTATTGGTCTTGACCTCAAACTCCACTCCATATAGGTAGCCTTTTAGCTTTCCACCACAGCTCATTTTGACACCGGGGATTCTATTTTATGAGTGGAATAGTTCTTTTCAAGTGGAGTGTGGTTCCTGCTGGCATAGGCAACAAGCCTCAAATGTCTATCATGTTTTTCATACAATACCCCATCATGGTTGTCCCTGATAGCATCCAACATAGGGTTGGATCTGCATAGACCAGAATAGGGGTTCCTCTTCATTTGACAGCCTGCTGGCACTGCTCTCCTTGTATTGACTGTCAGGACTTCCTGGGTCCCTTACTTTGGTGGGGCTTACTCAATCATCTTTAGCTTCTTCATTCCTAAAAATGTCATTGAGAGGATGGGCTGTCTTCATAAACCCCTCACAGAATTGCTGATAATAGGAGCAAAATCCTAGGAATGATTGCAGCTCACCCATACTTTGCAGTCTGGGCCAGGAAGTGATGGCTTCAAGCTTCATGGTATTGGTCGATATCCCTTCTGTGGAGATAACATGCCCAAGCTAAGTGGTGATGGCTGATAAAACTGGAACTTCTCCACTGACAGCTTCAACCCCTCATCATGAAGACAGGTTAGGACTTTCTCCAGGTGCTCCTTGTGCTAATTCTAATGTCTTTTCAAAGACAATAATGTTGTCTATATATATTAACACTTTGATCAAATTCATGTCTCCTCTCATTCATTCTATCAGTCACTGGGAAGTTGCTGGGGCCCTGATAAACCCTGGGGCATGCGACTGTACTCATAGAATCCCAGTGGGCATATGAAAGCAGTCTTCTCTTGACTGTTCAAATGTATGGGATTCAGGGGAGGGGGGGGCAGGTGCATAAAATGGCCAAGGTATCAACAGTTTCAGGGTGCCTTAGACCCATGGCCAAATGTCAATTGGATGGGTAGGTAACTGTTGTAATGAAACCTCTCAGTCCCAAGTCCCCAATTCTCCAGATTGTCCAGCTTTTGTAGGGGATGTTGCTTTACATATATGTCATAGAAATGCCTGTAGAACAGAGTCACCAGCATGCCTGAGTCTAGAAGACCCCTTGTGTAAACACCCTCCACTTGCACTGACACTATGAGGGAGGGATCCACTTATTTGTCAGGGACTCTGTCGGCTGTCATTGGTACCTGTTGTGATGCCTCACTGCTTTACCCTCACTAGACCCTTATAGGTAGAAACCCATTGCAAAAGAAGGTGTTCCTCTTGATTCTGCAACCAGGTAGGTTTAGGTAGGACTTCACTTGTGGTTGCAGTGCCCGATTCTGCTGTCTGCCATTCTTAAGGCTGGAGCTAGCTGCCATAGGTGGGTACACAATTGGATCCTTCACTTGGGCCCTCTGTAATTTCCTGACTGGGTCTGAGTTCTTGGTCTGTGTGGTCTTGGACAGGTATGTCTATAGTGTCCTTCACCCCTGTAAAGATAACAAATCACTGACCTCAGTATCTTCTCAGCTGGGGCAGAGATGCCCGCCCCTCCTTTGACTGGTCCTGCCGCGTCTCCACTCTGGGTTGAGGCAGCCTTTGCTGTCAACAACACCATCGCTTCCATCAGTCAGAATATTTGATTCTCCAAGGCGGTAAGTCTGGCATCAGCATCTGCAGTGCTCACCATCCCAGCTCCTAGGGGCAATTCAGCTGGCGAGTCGGCAACACTTCCTTTGCATCTTCCATTGGCTCTTCTGCCTTCAGGGTTTATGATTTTGGAATACTCCAAGGTAACCCCCTTACCCAGAGCCCTTAGCTGCATCCAGACTGAGTCTGTGTGTGAAGCATCTCACAGAATCTGTTGCATCTAGTCCAATCTAGCTCAGCTGGCGCCATCCTTTCCTCAACATGATCTGATGTAATAAGTGTCTTATATACCCTTTTTCTAGTACATGTGCTCAAACTGGTGCATCAGGCTAGAAACTGTCTCTGTTTGTCTGAACTCATCCTACAATATGTGGAGGTAATCATGAGCCATACATGACCCCTCTTAGCTTTAAATTTCTAATGGCTTCTGCAGTTGGACCTTTTAGGCTCTCTGTGATCTTATGCTTTTTTGTGTCTCTGGAACATCCCATTCCTCTACTGCCTGCATGGCTTGTTCCATCCAGGCTTCGTACTCCCTTTCCCCCACTGGCACAGGTTGCATCCCTGAAAATATACGTAGTTTCCTGTACCCGGTCCCTGAGCGATTTCTGCCAGCCTGGGTGCACATGGTCACAAGGTCTTCCATAGCCCTGAGAAGCTCTGTGATGTGATAGGGATATCTGCTTCTTCCTTCAGGACAAATGTCCCAGCTAAGGGTGTGGACTTGTCCCTACTCCTTGATTCACTGGCTTGGAGGGGATGTTGTGTGAACCATCTGCACTTTTATGTCCTTGTTTAACTGGAAGTTCTTACCTCCAAAGCAAGCTGGGCTCCTCCTCTTCCACTCCAATAATCACCAGTCCTATGAGAAAGGATAGAGTAGATTCCTCGTGAGTCCCCACTTGTAGAGCTGCCCCCAAAAGGGTTCCTCTGTGTCCTTCTCTGGACAATTTGGCTCTTCCCCACTCTTAGTCCTGTCCTTTGCCTTATGTCCTTCAACTGTCACCCCAATGTCTCTATCACTGCCTCTTGTCCTGGCCAACTGCACACTTCCGGTCAGTCTCACACGTACCTCACTTGCTCAGCTCACCTCTACCATCCTCAAAATTATCTGGTACCCAATGCTCTCACCTCAGCTTGCCTGCCGCTCTGCTCATCTGGCTCCATTGCACCTCTGGCTCCGCTCACCTATTGCCCCACCTGGCTCCATTACATGCTGCCTTGTCTGACTCTGCTGCTTTCAACTCCACACCTGGCTCCACTACATACTTTTTGTCTGGCTCCGCTGCCCTCATCTTTCTCACCTCCTCTGTTTCACAGGTAATCCTGCCAGGTGAGGATGGTGGCACAGGGTCAAGTGGTAGGTCTCTTCCTGCCTCACTTTCTCACTGTTTCTCACATTTTCCTAAATCACTCTCTCTGTGTGTGTCTCTTTCTTTCTTTCTTTCTTTCTTTCTTTTCATCCCTATCTCTCTCTCTCTCTCTCTCTCTCTCTCTCTCTCTCTCACGTGTGCGCACCCCCCCCACACACACACCTATTTTTCCACTCAGCTTTTGGTTCCCCTTTTCCTCCATTCTGCTATCATTCTTCTCCCTCCTCCCTCACTTCCTTCTCTTCAGTCATCCATTGTTCTCTCCCTTCCTGCAGCACACTCCCCCTCTTAACTCCTCTTTGTCTTGTGCCTCACCTTCTCCTCAAATTTCCAGATGAAACTCCCTTCCTGCCAACTATTCTGGTATGAGGGTATCCAGGCTGCCAGTGGTACATGGTCCCCCAGAAGTCCCCTACATTCTTTTAGATACAATCTTTCTGTAGAAATAGACACTATTAAAATTAACTTCTGGGTCCATTGTTCAAAATATCCTTAAACATCTCCAATGTTAAATTTGCTTCATCTGTAAGTCAAATTTAAGTATTTTTCTCATTTAATTATAATTTTTAGTTCCCTCTAGGGTCCAGGTTTTAAAGTCTTGTCTTATTATATTTTCTTAAAGTAAATTCAAAACAAGAACATTTTTACACAGGATGATATTTTATAATTTATGCTGAAATTTTATTTCAGGTTTATCTGAACCCTTAGTCTGTATGCTCGCACATATTGAAAATACTTTATATTTCTATAACCATTTATGATTTGCCAACTATGTTAGTATTTAAATAGAAACAGGCCTTCCTTTGATCTTATTTTTATGTTGTTCTGTTTTCTTACAAGATTTCCAGGTCCCAATAGGATTCAATTGCAACTTTGATCTTCCTGAAGATTTTTGTGGCTGGACGCATGACACATCTACAGGATTTACGTGGGCTTTTCATTCTAGAAATACATGGACTAGCCATTTAGAACCAGGCATCGGGGTCTACCCAGGTAAGTCAATTCATATCATTTTAAAAGAAAAAATATCCATGAACTGTGGACTTAGGAAAATAAGTATTTAAATTATCTCTGAGAAACTATAGCATACGTTACAAAGTATGTGAACACTGCCTTTTCGGCATATTGCTATCAACTTGTTTATCAATTCCAAGTACTTTTTATATTGCTTCAGTAAAATCAATCTAAGATATATGTAAAAAAAGTCACTGTGCTTTAAAACAGATATGAATTCAGATGTCTATGGTGTAAATCAGTATGTGGTATAATTCTCCTATTATATGTTTTCATTGCATACACATACTACCTATTATTACATCTTCACCACTGCCCTATAAGCTAGGCGAGGCTATGGAATAATAGCTTCAGAACAGGAATTTGAATTTGTTCCTAGCCCTTAGCCCTTATAACTGTCGCGGATCATCTCTTAGCTGTGAATGTTGTGAATGATGGTTCAAGTAAAGCATTTGTTGCAGGAGGGATACTTGCATATCAGTGAGGAAACTGAAATCATGTGCTAACTGTTCCATGTGCATGTGTATTCAGTTTATCTGCAGACTTCTTATGCGCTGAGAAAATGGAATAGTGTGCTTGTTTTTGTCTGGGTGAGCTGATATTGGTTTTGAACATCAATGATAAAAGTCTCCCTTTGAACAGCATGGATGTTTCTGCTTCCTATGCATTCCCTTGCACACAAATACTCCTTCAGTGTGGAACTAAGGAGATCTTTTGCTGTTCTGCTATGCACATTGTCAATTTTCCCTTGAGGCTAGAACTTGCCTGGGCCTCTGTAAGACCCTGATATTTGCATTGGAGGCTTTGATACTCCTGCTAGTACAGAGGCTTGTGTTGTCAGACAAAGGACTGTATGAACACAATAAGGACTTCACAATATGAGTCCTTGTGCAGTGGGGAGGATCTAAGTTTGTCTGGTAGCTGAAAGTCTGTTTGCTCAGTCTTCATCTCTTTCAACAAACTCCAGGATTTACGCTTTTCCTTCTCCCCATTGGACATAGGAAGAAGAGGAGACATTTGCTAGCTTCAAAGAAATGTTTGCCTAATTTCCATGAACAGGCATTAAAATTTCATACCAGAAATCTGAGGATTTACTAGAAGTGGTCCTGCTGTTTGAGGGAAATCTTTCACACAATTTAATTTTATTGCTAAGGCATTAGTCCTGATCACTGCAACATCTGTACCCGAGGAGCATGCATATTCAATCAATCCAATTGATTCCCATCCCCCATTAGTGGGTTTTGACTAATAGAGAAGTGTTTTGTAACCACTTGTTCTCCCTGGTAGCAATATGTTGGTGGTAATAACTAGATTTACTGATTTATAAGGCTCTAGAATTGAAGGATAGTGTTCCCTGCTGAGCAGAACAGAAAAGACAAAAAAAATTCATCCAATACAAATTGAGTGCCGCTGATTAATTTATCTTTTAGGTGGTTAAGCATCATCCTTTGTTTGCAATACTCCAAACACTTCTATATATTGTATTCTGTAAATTATCTCAGCGCCTGCTGTAGGGTCCCAGTGCCTAGCAGCAGATTCTATAGCATGTTAAGGTCATCCATTCAATCAGTGTAGACCATTGGCTTGAACTACTGAATTTAATTTCATTTCTCCAGATTTGTTTGTTTGTTTGTTTTCTGTCATTATTTTTACAAATAACTCAATTTTTACAAATAACTCAATTTTTACAAATAACTCAATTTTTACAAATAACTCAATTTTTACAAATAACTCAATTTTTACAAATAACTCAATTTTTACAAATAACTCAACATATACAACACACTTTTCTCCTTCCATTTTCCTCACAACAACAACTCTGTGAAGTGAGGTAAAAGAGAGTGACTAGCCCAAAGTCAAGATTACCCAGCTGGCTTTGTGTCTAAAGCAGAACTACAACTGAAGGTCTCTCACTTTCTAGCTTAATACTTTAAACCACTACTCCAGACTGGCTCTCTATTTTATGCATACTAACAAAAATTATCAGCAAACATTTTGCACAGAAGATTACATCCTTCCTAAAGAACTGAGCCAGATAAGCTCAAGTTTGACTTTGAAGTGGGAATGGAATTCTTCTTTCCTCTATTTTCAGAATGCAAACCGGGCTCGGGAAAAGTAAAGCAGCAAAGAGGGTGACAGTGGTAGTAAGGCAGAAAGGGCCATTTCAAACCCTCCATTTAGTGATAAGAGTAGCCCTGATTTTGCTAAGCTGATACATGTTGGCTTTGACCCTAAGTTCCATTTAAATTGTCCATGATCACATTTTTTGTTGAACTGTCATGTTTAAAAAGAAATTGAGACTGCTGTCTGGGCCTCTAGTGTGTGTTTTAGGTTGTCCCAAAGTTAGGGTCTCTGTAGGGCTGCAGTTGGAGAAACTGTTTCCTATTTCCAGTGTTTACCTCTTTAACATTTAAAATTCTTTAGAAAATTAATACCACACAATAACTGCGGCCTCCAGCAACATGAAAGACTCAGATTGTACACCCTCTCCAACTTATTCCCTGTAATAATGTTTAATTAATGTAATAAGCCTTCTGTAAGTAGCATACTTACTTATTTTTATAACTCAGACTCAATTTTTCATTCCATTTTTTTTCTCCCCTGACATGTCTTATAATTATTCTCTCTTTTTTCCCTTTTAGAGTATGGTTGGTAAAGAAATAATTTGAGGATGATACTCATGTACAAATGACTGTTCCCCATATTGAAAGAGTGTTTCATTTGCATTTCAGCATCTTTTTAAAAAGTCTTTATAGGTTGTGTTACTTCAGCCTAATTCAGTGGCAGGAGAACTTTCCTTCAAGTGAATTATTCCCAAAGCATCACTTACATTTTTCATTGAAGGAAATGAGATTGGAATGGCTATATCATATCTCATATTGTAGCGTGCTTCTGGTGGAGAAGGTTAATCAGGATTTCTGTGTCTATCAAACAGGGAGAGAAACAGATGGTTGGGAATAACAACAACAAACAACCAGAGGTGGTACTGTTGTAGTTAAGGACAAAAAACCCAAATATCTCCATGTGTTCAGTTCATTATTAAAATTGATACTGTAGCTACTTATTGGTGCAATAAAACCCTTCACAGAATGAAAACCATATCTTGAACAGATAATGAATTGGGGGGGAGACAATACACATCTAGTTATTAGATTCACTTAAAAAACAACAATGAAAAAAGCATAAGTATTGTTTTTCTCAATGGATATTAGAGTCATAAAGGAATGACAGATAGCACAGATTCTAAATGAAGTGCTTGAGTTTAGGTGTGCATGAAAAATGAATTGCATCTGCACCCTTAATGATATGAGGAGGTCATGCGTATACTCTTAATATATATATGCTCAGATGAAATCTTGTATTTCAAAATTCAGGCCTTTTGTTGAAAGCAGTGGAAACAATGGTGCAGGCCAGAGAGATTTTTTAGAATATTTTAATGAGCAAGAGGTAGGACTTGATGGCAAAAGGAGAATGGGAAGGTGAAGGGTGAGAATGAAATAGTTAGATAGGATCATCAATGCAATGAGCATGAATATGAGTAGACTCAGGGAGACAGTGGAGGATGGGGGAGGGGTGGTGTGCCATAGCACATGGGATAGTGAAGAGTCAGATATTACTTAGTGTTATGAGAAAGTTCTAGCCCTATATTATATTTTATCAATCCTTCCAAGTTAAATTGTGAAGTCTGTGGATGCTCAATAAAATGCTCCCATAAAGGCAATGGGTTGTACCTCTAAGAAGACATGTGGAAACACAGACAATGAATTAGAGTCATAAAAAGGAAGGCCCTAGTAAAATGAGGCAAGATAAATATTTGTGTTCCAGTAGCAGGTCATTAAAATCCATGCAAAGAAGCTCTTCTTTCCTTTCTTTCATAGCTCTTTTCTCCCTTACATTGGAAGACTCCCTAAATTATATACTTCCTTCACTCCGTTTTTTCCAAGATAGTCTTTCCATCAGCTTCATGTTTCCTTTTTTAGCCCCATGTCTCTTGTGCCTCAAGGATCAGCTCTGAACCATCCCTCTGAAAATCCTATTACAACTGCAGGGAGCTCTCTTGGTAAAAGCAAACCCAGAGCAATTTCTCTCTTTTACTACACACCCATATCCATTAGGACACGAGCTGTTCTCCAGAGTAATGGAATGTACAACTCCAGTTTTCATGCCAGGAGGGATTTTCCCCCCATGGATTTTCGCATGCAAACAGAATTCTGTGCTCCTGCAGTGAAAGATCTTCATGCTATGTCAAGAATTAGGATTTAGCCTGCAATTTTATACAGATTATCTGGTAGTGAGTCTAAGTAGAGTTTAGGTCTGAATTAACAGGATGGGTTATTTTGTCATTTTTTTCAGAATTCAGATCTTCTCCTGATGAAGTGAGGTACAGAATTCTGTATGGGATCAGTGAATCGTGGGGAAAATATTTTGGGATTATAAAACCATATATAATTTATACAGAATTTATTAAAAAGTGATGAGAAAAAGTATATTGTAATAGAAATATAGGGGACTGGTGGTTTGGAAAAGGGCCATAGACTAGTGGTAAAGCATCTGCCCAGTCAGTAGAAGAATAAGTTTCAGAGTGAATTTATAAAAAATAACTTTTTTGAAATCCCACAAAACCCTATTGATTGTACTTCATTGTGCTAGATGTACTTAGTATAAAGTGGTCTCTTATATATTTTTTGAAATGGTAAACATAACAACAAGAACAGTAACAACATTCACAATATGTACTGTTATCACTAGCATTTTATAAAGCACTTTAAAGGTTTCAGAGTAGAAGTATGGACGTATTTGGATCTAAAGCAGGAGAGATGCTTCAGATCTGGCATGGGCACGTTCTCTATTCTTCTTACTGGCACCTTAAAGAAAATCCTGGTCTTGCATGATCGCCTTGTGGTTTTTCGAAATAACAACTCCTGAATTCAAATATATATATATATTCTCCTTGCACTACGTGGCCACCATACGGGAACAGGAAAAGAGATATCTTCTATAAGATGCCACTGATAGTTTGAGCCACACTGCATCTTAAGAACTTCTCCCACTTGTGATTTAAATTTCTGCAGAGCCCTATTTCAAGATATCTTGCGTACATTATTTCACAAATCTGTATACAAACCTGGGAAGGTAGATGCTGTGTATATATGTTGCAATGCACAAAATGGGATGTGAGCAGGTAGGATCAACAACTCCGCTTGTTTAACGTCACCTAGATTATCCATCTGAATTGGAATTAAATTTCCTGGCTCACATTTCTAATATCAATCTAGGAACATTGCAAAACTAATGCTTAGAATCAGTTGATGAATGCCATAGCATGGTCAGTCCAGGTTTTTCCTTGCTGTGTAGATTTTGTCCAGTTGTTTCTCCCTTCTTAATTTTCCAAATCATAATCACACTAATCAGTCTTAATATCTCCCAGCCAGTTTGCATTTCATCTCAGTTCCTCTCATCCAGGCAGCTTTCAATGCTTTGAGAAAGTATAGAAGAATCTCTTCAGGTTTGAACAGAAAGCTGAAAACTTTTACTTCTTGTGGTGTGTAAGGTGACTACACTTCATCTTAGTGAGGTACTTTGCAACACTGTAGCAATGCAAAATAAATTTGGCAATAGTTCCAGGATTAGGCCACATGATATGAAGATCCAGGATTAGGACTCATGATGAGCCACGGTGGCACAGTGTGTAGAGTGCAGTACTGCAGGCTACATCTACAGCCTGCCAGCTGCCTGCAATTTGGCAGTTCAAATCTCACCAGGCTCAAGGTTGACTCAGCCTTCCATTCTTCCAAGGTGGGTAAAATGAGGACTCAAATTGTTGGGGGGCAATACTCTGACTCGGTAAACCACTTAGAGGGCTGTAAAGCATTGTAAAGTGGTATATAAGTCTAAGTGCTATTGCTATTGCTATCTCCCTTTCTGAAGAAGACTCTGATGCTGAAAAATTTGGAAGAAAACAGACAAGGATGAGCAGCAGCAAGGTGGATGAAATCTGTTATGTTAGCAATGAATACATCATTGGAAGAGCTGAACAATCGGGTTAGGGACAATCAGATCAGGGAAAGAAATCCAAGAATCACTGCGAATAAACAGTAGAGTAGAGTAGCGTAGAGTCATAGGGCCGGAAGGGACCTCAGAGGTCTTCTAGTCCAACCTCCTGCCCAAGGCAGGAGGCCTTATACCATCCCAGATAAATGGTTACCTAATCATTTTTTTAACAACTGCAGGGTGCAAGCTGTTCCGTTGGTTAATTGTTCTCTTTGTCATAAAACGTCCAGGTTGGATCTCTCTTTGATTAGACCCATTGCTTCTTATCCTGCTTTGGAGAATAAGTTGACCATTCCTTCTCTGTGAGAGCCCTTCAAGTACCAGAAGACAGCTGTCATGTTGCCCCTACCTTCTCTTCATTAGGCTAGACATACCTAGTTCCTTTAATTTGATGGTACATAAATGTCAAGTCAGTTCCAGGAACTGAAAAAGTTAGGACAAACTTTTATGCATGTGCAGTGCACATGCATAAGCCTCATCCAGTTATTAAAGGTGCCAGAAAAGTACTTAAAGAAACATGAAGTGGAGCAATATGGCCATTTCCTGCTTTGTCTAATCATAGGAGGAGAGGCTGATTTCCTTTAAGCGTTTTGTATGAAACTTCATCAAACAAAGCATGCCTTTGAAGTTTGAAGACAGTCAGGGAGAGTGAGACTTTGTTAAAAGAATTAATGACCTTCTGTTGGCCAGAATAAAAACTTTTCTGGCCTATGGGAAGGGGAAAAAATCTGTCAGCAATACCAGAATGCATATAATTCAGATTCATATCTAGTGCATTTCAAGGCATAGGCAGTGAGGGAGATTGTTCAAGGTATTCAGCAGACTATCTTTAGCTCAACTTGGAAGCAGCTGTAGTTACAGTGCCTTTCATAAAAATCAGGCATAATTAAAAGAGATGATAGGCCAGTGATCATCTTATTGGCTTCCCTAAATTCGATTAAAAGCTTGACCTTATGCAGACCACAATGCTTTAACTCTCCATTGATTTGGCTGATATATAGATTTTTTATTTAGAAAATAAAATGGCAGTGACTTGGCAAGTAAATTAACAGGTAATCAGATTGAGAAAAGTCCCTGTGAGACAAGATGCCCATCTGGCTTTAAATATTACATTTATGAAAGTCTGAGTCAGCATTACCCAAACAAAACTACTGCAAAGTAAGAAGAATCTCATAGACGCAGATTGGAAGCAAGTTAAAAGCATTGGCTCAGGTTAGCCAACTAAATAAGCTTTTTAGCTTCAGTCAATGGTTTCCTCCATTAGTAAATCTGAAACTTTCCTTAGCTTTCCTGAGTGTTAAGGAGGAAAATGAAGGGTTGAGATGTAGGTGATCTTCTTCAGACATTGCTGATTGTCTCCCTTGCACATTTTCTGTCTGATAGGATTTAAAACCCATATTGGTCCACTGTTAAAAATGATTGATTAAACAGAGAGCATCTCAATTTGCTTTATGTAGGTGGAGATGGTGTCATCTCTGCTGCTGCATCCATTTTCCTTGCTGGGTATTGCAAAGGCCAGATCTACACATTATGACCTTGAAAGATAAGTTATCACACCAGTTCATTGTTTGAAAGACAGAAATGTCTTACTCATGCTATGGTAAATCTTGCCAAGGACACCTCATTGGCAGAAAACAGATATCTGTGTTGGCCAAATTGTTTGGCTTTCCAGAATGCTGCTTAGGAAGATCAACTCATAATTTATCAAGCAACTTAAGTTATGCTGTTGTTTGCTGAGCAACAGTGATTTGCATGTTCTTATTGTCCTAGCTCAGTTGAATCCAGATGCTCTCATAAATCTCCATGCAAAGCAGGCACTCCAAAGGCAGCAGCAGGAAGCAGAAATGCCAGAACTGATCCCTCAGGGTCACCCTTTTGAACATTTGATGCTAGTTCAGCTCCAGCTTTATCTCCCGTCTCTTTACTAAGAACAGATCCTTTTCCTAAAATCAAAGAGCTGGTGAGGGAGTTAATAATGCTACTGATCCTAAAGACATTGATCAGAACCTTCTGCTAAAACTCCTTCCTCAAGCGGTTCAGTGCCTGAGAGATTTTTTATTTTTCCACACATTTTGAATGGCTTTGGTACTGATTGCTTCCTTTTCAATTAACAACATCAAAAAAAATACAAATTCCTGGCGGAGCCAATCAGTTCTTCAATGGATCTTGTTTATTTGGCCACCAGGTCTTTATTATATTCCTTCATCCATTAGAGTGAGCCACTGAATCATTCTAAATTCACATAAAAATAGGTAATGCCTGCTGCCTCCTTTATAATCTCTCCAAAAGTATTCAGTAACTCAGCATATCAAGCAAGACTTGGCTGTATGCCAATAGCTCTTAATGGGCTCCCCAAAGTATAAGTTCGGATATTATATGTTAATGTCACTGGAGATGCCTACAAATCCAGGGGTGAACAGAAGAAGATGCTCTGAGTGAGATTATAAAGTCTTCTATCTCTGGTCCCAGTGACTGACCCACATTTGATCTCACATCATTATCCTGCGACACATATTTGGCTTCATTCGAATAAGGTATTCTCTCCATTTCTGATTAAGGGTGCTTATTTCAGAACCCCCTTTCTCTCTATGACAGGCATATTGCCAGTTTCAAACTCTTCTTGTCTCATCTAACAGCTACAGAGAGGGAAACATAGAAATTCAGGTGCAGAGGGGAGTGCATTGCTATATGTTAAAGGGATGTTTGATAGCAACATAAAATAACAAACATCTCTCAATAGATACTATTTTAATGTTAGTATACCCCCTTGTCAGTCGTCTCCTTTTTCTAAGTTTGATGAAGGGGTACTAACATTATATCTATCCATGTGGAAAAGCAATGGGCAGCAGTCTGGCTCTGGTAAACTCCCACTAATGCTGCTTTTCTGGGGAAGAAATGATGATTATCCCCAAAGCCATCTGATGTGCCCATTACTGTTTACATAGGCTCTGCCTCCATTTGCCCTTGGCTATTGTGGCCTCTCTTCCTGGTCATGCTGTCCTGTCTTCATCTCCTCTCCAGCCCATGAATGAGACAGGCTTAAGTCGTCATGAAATGTAATGAGCTTCTTAAACTGACCCCATTTCACCAAAGTTTCAAGTTTCTAATATTTTGCCATTTATTAGTTTAGAATTGAAATCAGGTGACCTGTGGGTATGATCAATAATGTGTTTGGGGAGTGTTAGAAGACACAGGCACTCTTCTCCTTTTCCCTGGTTTCTAGTCAGCCACTCTAGCTTCTATTTCTTGTCCAGTGTTTTCCTGCTCCATTAACATTTGGTTTCAGAGCCATCAATTCTCCTCACTACTGTTTTTCTGTGAAGTTTTCTCCAGGCTTGTAACAAGAAAAAAAGGAAGGAATTTTATTTGGGGGGAAGAGGGCCATGTTTGCAATATTCTGTAATGGTATTAATGGGTATCTTTTATCTTTAACACAATCCCCCAATCCCCGTGGTTCCCTCCTCCCTCATTGCAGCATCCAGAAAATGATGAGAGAGACTGAATGAGGTCTTTCTTACTTCTTTGCCACTTGCCCTATATATGTCAGTTCCAATCACTGCCCCACTCCCTAAAGTGGGGAGATGGATTGCCCAGCAGCTAGTCATTTTCAATTACTTTATAGGACTTAATTAGCTGGAATTTGTTGGGAAAGACATCAAAATCAAACTGCCAGTTTGTTATGGTTTTACATAACGTAGGATATAATCTTGAAAGCTATATCTAATTTTGGACATTGAGCATCAAAATGGCATTCTTGAACTAGAAACAGCACAGAAAAACAAAACTACAATGAATAAGGAATATTTTATTTGGGGGTATTTTGCATAAAAATGCTATTTTTGAAATGGTGCGTTATGTTGGGAAAGTGGATTGGGGGGAAAAATCCCTCTTCCATTTTTCTTTTTATAATTGGGTCATCCAGTATAATCTTCCCTTGTGTTAAAATCACTGGAGGAGGCCTTTCTCTCTGTTCTTTCTAAGGGAGAAATATTTTTACAAACTGTAAAAAATATCCAGCATTAGGAATGAGTACCATGGGACCCTTGCTTTTTAATGTCAGGCTCAAACTGATTTTCACAGGTATTTTTTTAAAAAAAACCTTAAATATTTCAGCTTAATTGTATGTTTATTGTTGGTTGGTTGCATGTTAAATTTCCAGTATGCTTAAAAGCTGTATTTGATTTTTAACGAGCCAGAGCTCACTTCTGATGTGTGTCTCTGTACGAAGAGAGGGCGCCTGCTTTATTAAAAAAGGCTGGCTGATAGAGGTCAGTATGGTTGGACAGATATCCAGAAGTTCACAAGGTCAGATGAGTCCAGCCCTGGCTGCTGATATCCACCTCCAGTGACGCTTTCAAGTCAGTGTTGTGCTCTATACTTTAAAATGTTTTTTCTCGTATTGGCCATATTGGCAGGAAAGTCAGAAAAATAGCAGATTGTCTGGACAAATTTGACTTGGTGCTCTTGATATACTTCCTTTAAATCCAGAGACACTGTGATGATATGTTTTTAATGAAGAGGTCTGCATTATTATATGGGTTGTATGAATGTGGCGATTTTGATGCCAGAGTGACACTTGAGAACTTGACATCTATTAATTTTAACAGAAGATAAGTGCCCAGGAGCAATTTTGCTTTTGAAAAATCTACTTCTTAGAAACTGAGATCTCATCACTGTGGCTGTCACTCACTTGTGAAGGCAGGGAATTATGGAAAGCAGGGTGATAGAAAGGCTAGTGTGAGGTATCCGGCTAACTCAAGTAGGTATAGTTATGTGGCATCACTTTCATCTTGAAATGAGTCCAGTTTAAGCACTGTACATTTAATAGATCATTTAGCAGAATGTAGAACATTTAGATGAATAAATGTTTTTCCACATAATTTTTCTGGTACTATGCAGGTGAGTTTTGCTGAAAATATCATTTGCTGAATGGATGTAGACTACTTAGAAATTCTAGACCCTTCAGCATCTTCACTATACATTTCTGCACAATAGGCAAAAATTGCAGGAAGATATAAAGTCTTCGCTGCTAGGCTTGTTCCAAATTCACCATAGACAAGCAAAGTAAATGAATAATTGAGATAACTGAAGAGATACAATAACATTTAAAACACAGGATATTCCTGTAAAGGATAGTTTGAAGAAGTTAAATATTGTCTTATAAAGAAAATAAAAATAGAAAGGCTAACATGATAATTTTCAGATATTTAAAAAGATAATATTACATAAAAATAGCTGTCACCATTTTGAATTTGGCCACTATAATGTATCATTTAAGATAAGGAAATATTTATGCTGTCTATTGAGCAGTTGAATTTATGGAAGAATAGCTTTCCAAGGTTCAGTACTAATTTAGTAAGAATGCTGTTGTTTGTTAATGGAAATAGCTACAATCCAGGATATGTCTGCTTGTGTATACTGTAATGACTCTTACTCTTTTCAACAGGCTTCCAGGACATGCATATTTGTATTATCTTGTTTGTAGTATGGCATATGTAAAATTCAGTAAAACTTGGAAGCATCTTTTAGTGTTTGGATAATACAGACAAGTTACCCAGGAAAATTGAGGAATTTTCACTTCTTTCTGGTGTATTTTTAATATCTTTGTATTGTATCGGTGTACAATACACAGTGGCAATTTTAAATGTTCATGTTCCTTGAACGTGAAAAATGAGCTTCTAAAGGGACAATATCAAAGTTGGAACTTTCTTCCCTAATATCTAGATTGTTGTGAGTATTTAGGCTTGGTTTTCTTTTTGCAGTGAGATTTGGTATATGTACATTTAGAGGAGTATTCAGTCATGTGAGCCCCTATTATGTAGTGAGTGTAAAAATGCCAGTAAAATACAAGATCATAAAATGACTTGATTGACAAGTGAAAATGATTGCTTATGTTCAAAGAATTTGCCTTTGCCCAAGATCTGAGCTATTTGTATATTTTACGTAGAGCCCCTCTCTGAGGGAGATAGGCAATTAAGAAGTTTGATATATAAATACATAAAAATAAACAAATACTTATGCTTTATGGAATGCCCTGGAAATTCTGTTGAAGTTTCTCAGAGATACTTAATGGAGTTTTGAGTGTTCTCTGACCTTGGTGGTTTGCTTTCAGATTTCATTACCTAACCAGTTAACATCATCAGTCCCAGCGAATGTGGAATTTGCTCTCTGTTAGGGTATGGTTTTCTGCTTGCTTGTTTTCTGCTTGCATGTATTAATCCCTATTTTTCTGGGTGTAGGCTGCTGGAGAGGATGTGTTCTGGTCTTTCTATTTCCTTCCCAGCTTTTTTATTGTTCCTTAAATGGTGTGTAAATGTGGTTTACCTCTATGGGTCTTTTTATTTACTTAAGATGTTTTGCAACACTTTAGTTGATGTGTTGGCCATGATGCTGCATGATTGTAATTCACATGGATTCTCTTTCTGTTTCTGAGATATTTTTGAAATTTGGCAGTGTTATCACTTCATAGCTTGTGTTGATTGTGCTGTAGTGGATTGAGTAGTCAAACACTTTTTGATCAAGTTGTGTCAGTATCATTTTGTTGGAAGATATTGTATAGGCAGTCTGTTTCCTTTTTCTGGTGTTCTGGGTTGCTGCAGTGCCTTTGTACCTATTGAATAATGTTCTTATGCAGCTCTTCTTTTGGGAGGCAGGGTTGTCACTTGGTTAGTGTGGACTGTTTTTCAATGTATTCTCTTCCACTGGAGTTGAGACATAGAATTGGGAGCTTTAATTTGGACCTTTGCACTGAGCAGGTGGTTAAACATGTTGGCCTAAGTGGACCTTCCAGGTATATTAATATACATATTTAAATAAAAAAAACTGTATGAATCTTGAATTTCTTAGCTTTCTGTGGGGAAAGCTGATTTGCAATTCCTGGTGACCTAATTAAATCAGCCACAAGCAATTCTACAATCTTTAGCCATGTTATTAAATTAGAAATATTGCGAGTTGCCCTTTACATGCCATTATGCAATAAGAAAGTAGGCTTACAACTGGAGTTTTGCACAAAATGAAGATTTGGTTTGCTCTGAGTTCAAAACAAAGCAGCTTACATAGAATGTTCCACTGGAACCTTCAATTTGGTTGTGCTTTGATGGAACACACACACACACACACACACACACACACAAACAATGAGTATCCCCTCATGTAATTGAACTTGAAATGTTCCAAGTGTTCTGTCTATAGAAAGTAATGGGAATTCAATGGGAATTAGCATTCTCACTCTTCCCCCCCTTCTCTCATTTCATCTCAATAGTAAGAGTACTAGTAGATTGTGCTGATTATTATTGACCAGTCAATAATAAATAATAATAATTGCAGAAGGGCTGTGGTGAAAGAGAGTTGATTAAAAGACATTGCAAAGAATACTTTGAGTAGCCAATAGAACAGAGAATTCTGTTCTCACTCAGAAATGCTGCATCAAGCGTATAGGACAGGGGTGTCAAACACAAGGCCCACGAGCCACATCTGGCCCCCAGAGGACCTAGATCTGTCCCGCAGGGCCACCCTGACTGCCCTACATGCCTCTGCCAGCAACAATGGAGCGCACAAGGGCTGCATGCAGCCAGGAGGCTGTGACAGCTTCGTTTTGGCTGTGACGGCCTCATGCAGCCCTCTGCCACTCAAAATGGAGCCCAGGAGGACTACACGTAGCCCTCCCTGGCTACATTTTCCCTGGCAGAGGGCTCCAGGATGTTGAGCTGGTCATGCCCACCCCACCCCACCCACACCCACTCAGTCCTAGTCCCCCCCACCCAAGGTCAAACACAATCCTGCTGCAGCCCTCAATGAAATCAAGTTTGACATACCTGATATAGGACAATCATCTCATCAGATTTTTTATTTTTTTAATTAGTTGGTAGTTAACACCTCCCAGGTATACTAATCTAACTGCTGCCATGATAGGAGATTTCTTTAAATGTTTTCAAAAGTATACATTTTGTAAGCTGCAAAATGGGAGCTGGCATTGCATAAGTAGTATTCAGCAACAATTACCACAGCCAAACAAAAGAAACATCTGCTATTACTACTCTGCTAATAATACTAACATTTCATTAAATGTACTAGCAGATTATTGGTAAAGCAACACAGGGCCAGGCTTAGGACCAGTGGTGGAATTCAATTTTTTTTACTACTGGTTCTGTGGGCGTGGCTTGGTGGGCGTGGCAGGGGAAGGATACTGAAAAATCTCCATTCCCTCCCCACTCAAGGGGCCAGCCAGAGGTGGTATTTGCTGGTTCTCCGAATTACTCAACATTTCCACTACTGGTTCTCCAGAACCTGTCAGAACCTGCTGAATACCATCTCTGCTTTAGGAGTCTATTTTGATTATTTCTGTCCATCCAGCAAGTTCTGACAGGTTTGTTATGCTCCAGGTCTCGTTGCTTGGCCACTGTCCTTCTCTGTTGCTGCTCCTGCCTTTGTAACAGCCTCCTCCCTGAAATCCAGCTGACTCTGACCCTGTCTGGTTTTTTTTTGAAAGACATTAAGGCTTGTTTTTTTTCTTCAGCATTGGGTTTGTGCATGGAATGACCATTGGATTGGTTTTTCTCGGCACTTTACATGTTATATAGTATTTTCTGGCTTGGTTTTATGCCTTCTTTTATTATGTGTTTTAATTAAATGTATTATAGTTTATTAATTATGTACATTGTACTGAATTGTGTGGTGAGTGAGTGACTATATACATTGATTACATAAATAAATGAAACACATAAGTCAGTACTCTTCCTATAAAGTAGCAACAAAATCCACACAAATAGCTTTCTGGTTTGTTAAATACATCATGAGATCAACATTAGCATGACATAGGAGGATACATCATTCATACACAATACAGTAACTGTCAGGCTTCCTTTCAATAGCAAGGTAAAAAGTTCAAGACTGCCCGTCCAAAAACACAAAAGCTCTGATAAGTAGGTTTATTGTAGCAAAACTATAAAGCCCTTATGAAATAGTTCCAGTGAGTGCTGTGTATCAAATGTGAGTTCTATTTATAGTGAAAACAATATTCTCTTTCTCCTGCCTGTAGAGGGGAAACATCTAGAAGCTATTCTCTTCCATTAATTTTATTTTAGGGTTTGCATTATTACCAGGCTGTTTGTACTGGATAATGTGAAAGCTTACTTTCACTCTAAAACATCAGCAAACTAACCCAGATTTCTTTTTTTCTACTCACTCTAACCATTATTTAAAAACTAAAATCCCAAAGCTAGTCTACTTTTATTAACATGGTGTTGGGGTAGGAAGGTTGTGTATTTGCCTTAGGGCAACCAAACATATAAATAAGCTATTTACTTTCCATTACTCTTAACTTTGGCCTATTGAAGAGGTGGTAGAGTGTTTGGAGAAAACAAATCACACATGACACACACATTCCTAACTTCCGCAATGCTACTGGAGGGTCTTTCCACACTACTGAGTTGGTGCAGTCCATCCATTCTTGAGTTGACCGAAAATGATACCAGTATCCAATTTGCAGACCTCACTGCTGATTCTTATCCTCTTCTGTTACCTCTGTTTCAGGTCACTGTATTTCCTTACTTCCTTTCAAAATAATGGGTAGCAAAGCCCAATAGATTTTGTGTGTTTTGATTCTAACCTTGGGAACAGAATAAGGAGAAAATACTTCTTTATTTTTTATTTTTAATACCGATATAGCTAAGGGCATCTTAAGCTTGTAACAGTCAAGGTTTGAGAACAAGATGAAAGCAATGTCATGTGGGCTTGGAAGAAAAAAATTGTTGCTAGGGCATGTTTCTGCTCTGCTTAGGTAGGTAAAAGTTGGGAAGGGCCCCGAGAGACCGAATTTTTCTTTCAACTCAAATTAGTCACCTTTGCTCTTGGCATCTGTTACCATGTTTGAATCATTTTGCTTAGATTCCCAATAGCAGCTTCATCTTGCTATTTGAAGTTGAGGATTAATCTTTGCAAACATAAAGAGGAGGAGGAAGCAGGAGCAGAGTTAAATTTTCTGCTAGTCCAGATTGTGAAGTATTTATTGCTTATCACAGTGGGGGCCGGTGGTACCTCTCTCCCCTGGTTGTAATGTCAGCATAGGGAATGCCAAGCAGGTGCTGCTCATGAGTGTCTACCTTAAAAACAGAGTAGCAAATAAAAGACAGAAATATGAACATGTACATGCCATGCACATGCACACACACTGATAATGTCATGATTACAGAGTCATTTTTCCTTGCCAGTTATAGCACTTTCACTTAACCTAATTATGTCAATTGTTGTCTTAAGCTTTTCAAGTGTCTTGATCAGGACGTTTTTGTGTTTATGGCTGTTGGTGAAATAGATAGCCACCTTACTTCTCTGTCTCAGCCAGGACAATGTCCTATCCTATCCATCTAGTGGATGCCTCTCTTCTTAAGATTAGTCTTTGTAACAACAATTTGTGCATAGTTTAGTAGGGATGTGCAACAAATTTGTCTAAAGGACTTGGAGAAAGAAGAGTCACATTCATGTCCCCACATGCTCTGAGGTACTTTTTCAGTTTCATATCTGAAGGGCTGCATAGCTCCACATTATTTTCTTTGGTTCATTCTTCGGGTACAGGGCTATTGTTTCTCAGACATTTTCTCTCATATAAGTATGTTCAAAATAGTGCAAACTGTTGTACACATTGGGGTATTTTCCTATGAAAATATGCATGGGATTCAGTCTGCAGTGTATACTCCATTATCAATAGTCTACAAATATATTTACTATCATAGGCCTACACACACATTTAAACTTCTCTCTGTAGAAAATTAATAGCATATTTTTAAAGATATGCATATGAGAAACAAATATTTACCAGAAGTAGTTTTCCCAATGTGAAAATCCCATGAAAATATGCTTGTGATTCAGCAAAAGTGTAAATAACCTTGCAGGATTGCTATGAATAAACAAGAAGGCTTCGTAGCAGCCTTAATCCCAAGCAAGAAGTCAGTAAAGATGCTTTGCATGGCATCAATCGATCATATGCATTGGTAGTTTTGGAGGAATTATTTTCTGTTACCTCTTTTATGTGTAATGCTTTCATTAATTGATAGACCACTTTTTAACAGTAAACTTTCAATGTGGTGGAGAATACTGAAAAACAAGATTATGTTAGGGTTAGAGTTAAATGAAAACAAATGCAAAAGTACACAAATGATATAGAAGGAAAAAACTAAAATGTTTACAGACAATCACAAAAACATATTTCTCTACTTCCAAGATCAAATGATACCGGGCAGTTTAATGTAGACTGAAATACGGGGGTTGGAGGTGTGGAGAACGAGTTGTAGATCTACCAACACTATTATAACACTATTCTTCTTTTTCCAAAAAAAATGTCTTTGAAATGAGATGGTCTTAAACATCTGCAAAAGGCTAAGAGCCAAAAGGAAGGTCCAAAATGAAGACATTCCTAAATCTGGTGCTATCATTAAGACATGAATAATTAAATAGAGTAGGATGCAAAAATAAGTTTTTCTAGGCTGTCTTAATGAGTAAGCAGGTTCCTGTGGAAGCAGCGTCTTCTTCTAATAGTCTAAACACAGTGATTCTTGGAGAATTCCCAATGCTTTATTTAAAATGCATGCTTCCTTCATCTGACATTTAAGTGTTAAGTTTTCTCCTCATGTTACAGCAGTGTGGAGCAGGACAGGAAACGAGTGACCTCTTTTTCTACATCATGCTGATATTATGAACCATGTACATTCTTGCTATTCATGGTTGAATTTCTCATTAGCTAGAGCTAATAACCATAGATTGCCATATCTATTGCAAATTCTAATTAGGATTAATCTTCTTCAGCAGATGGCAAGAGTTATTTGAGGTTGCAAAGCAGCGCAAGAAGAGAAGGACAACATGCTCGGCTGATCAGTCCCACTGTCTTCCTGCCCAGAAGTGTTGTGTGCCTGATGTTTTGGTACCAGCTCTCTGGAGGGAGTGGGACTATGCTGCAGGTGCAGCGGGAGGCAACGCATGAAAAGAAACCACTGTGGATCATCAAGGAAGACCAAGGGGAGGAGTGGAGAGAAGGCCGGATTCTTTTGCCTAGTTACGATACAGAATATCAGGTGAGCATGTTAAGGTGTGGATTATGATTGAGCATCACTACACATTCATCTCCCAGATTTCAAGAGACCATGTTTCGTTCGTCATTAAAAAAAAGAAAATATTGTTCAAAAGAGCTTTCCCTCTTTCATTATGTTTTCCATGTTGCTATAGTAACTGAACAACCGTGTATTTGCTACTTGGATTTTATATATAGCTTAACTCTGGGTTTCTTTTATTGTCATTTGCATCCTTGAAAGATTCTCTGCTTCTTGCTAAATGTGGACAGCAAAAATCAAGATCGCCAGCAGAAGGCAACAAAAAGATAGAGCTTTCTCTATGCATTTTCTGCTTTTTGCGATCACTGATTTGGTAGCTCTACCTTTGTGACTGTTTTTCCCTCCGATATTTTCTCTTGGATGATGATCATGTAGCTTGTCAAGCAAACATGTAAGGAATAAATGTGAGTGCATATTGGAGGCAGCATGAATGTAAGAGTTTGGCTAGATTGTTGATGCTATAATTATCTAAGAGCCTGAAGTCCACACTGGAGAAACACAGAAAGAAATTGCATACCTACTTGTAGTGGGAGGGGAGGGAGCGATTATGACAAGAGCTCCAGAGTGGGCCACGTGTTTTCAGACATTTTAAGCCAATAGAGGGCAGCTGGGTATAAATTCTGAATAGTCCACAGGATTGGGTCAAAAAAGTCAAGATGGCAGCCAAAACATTTAATCAATACCCCACTCCTTTTTGATGTACATCATGCAGTCATGGCCAATATGTTGGCTGCTTTATCAGCACCATGCAGTTCCCCTTGGAATAGGTAGAGGCAGGGAGATAGATAATTAGAAAGATAAATGCCTTAGATGCCTTAGTGGTTCTCAACCTTTTGTTCATCACAGACCTCTTTTAAATACCTTTTAAAGACCACCACTACTTAACTCAAGGTTTAAAGCACTAGACAGCATGAAGCCTTTGTGGACTGCCTGTGATGACATCGCAGCCCCCCCCCCCAGGGGTCCGCAGACCACAGGTTGAGAACACTGCCTTAGAGTAAGTTTCTGACTCATAGTGACTGTCTGGACAAGTCCTGCAGTTTTTTTAGTGAGGCACTTTGGGGTTTGCCCTTGCCTTCTTCCTAGGACCGAGAGACAGTGACCGGCCCTGCAGGCTTCATGCCTAAAGCAGAACTAGAGCCATAGGGTCTCCTGGTTTCTAGCCTGATGCTTTAATCATTTTTGCAATCCAGCATTGAAACTTACCCCAATTGCTTCTTGTAAGAAGAATGCTAGTTATGATGAAAGCTTGCATTGTAAACTGAAATTGTTTTATATAGATAGTCCTTGACTTATAACCATTCATTTAGCAAACATTTAAAGTTACAATGGCACAGAAGTAAGTGATTTATGACCGGTCCGACACTTACAACAGTTGCAGTATCCTTACAGTCATGTAATCAAAATTCGGGAGCTTGGAAAACAAAATATATTTACAACGCTTGCAGCAAATGGTCATGGGATCACGATTGGCAACATTCCCATTCGGCTTCTGACAAGCAAAGTCAATAGGGAAAGCCAGATTCACTTAATGACCACATGATTCACTTAACAACTTCAGTGATCTGCTTAACAACCGTGGCAAAAAAAGTTGTAAAATTGGGCATGACTCACTTAACAACTGTCTTGCTTAGCAATGGAAATTCTGGTCTCAATTGTGGTTGTAAGTCAAGGACTATCTGTACTATTTAATCACCCAGTTTCCTTCCTCTGAAAATTCTTTTTGCTTTGTGGGGTGTTTTAAATTCTCTATCAGAGATTAATAGTCTAACCTTGACAGATATACAGCAGCAGCCAGGATTTCCTAAGAGGAGACAATATTATTAAAGCAAATTAAATTTGATATGAATATAAAGTCAGAAATTTCTTTTCCATCTGTATTTGCTGCTGCTCCCAACAATTCAGAAGCATTCCCTGCCTACTCTATTGCTTTTCACTAACCCGCATTCTGTTTCCCTTCACCACACTGAAGCATTTTGATGAAAATGCCAGTCTCGGTTTTAAAATAAAGCGTGGAAATTAAACCTGACAGGCATATTTGCCTATCTTGCAAAATTAGCTGGAATACAGAATGAAGTTTGTTTAGTTTGTTTGCTTGGTTTTATTTCTTTTCTTTGCAGTTTCTTGTACAAAATTAGTATGGGGTTCAAACCACTCATTCGTAGTCAGTAAAAAAACAGTACTTGGCTATGGTCCAAAGTCCAGGCAAGCTGTTTGGGATCTTTCTTTTTTTTTTGACATTTTAGAATTCCTGCTTCTTTGCTAGAGTCCCTCCATGAGTCTTATCACTGCCCAAACTTAATGGAAATTGTGCATAGATTTCATCTCACCACACTCCCAATTCCATGCTACTTTCTTGGAAGATTGATCAAGCTGGACCTGAGAAGGGAGCCAAGACAAAGAACCACAATGAAAACAAATTATGTTTCTCCACCAGAATATGTGTGTGTGTGTGTGTGTGTGTGTGTGTTTTATTTGTACTGATAAATAAATAAAGGGAGACTAGTATAGATCTATTTCGAGCTAATTAGCTCTCATCAGCTAGCCATACCCTTACTGGGATTCGAACCTGGGCTGTAGGTTAAGCCATACCCTTACATCCCAGTAAGGGTATGGCTAGCTGATGAGAGCTAATTAGCTCGAAATAGATCTATACTAGTCTCCCTTTATTTATTTATCAGTACAATTACAACACAAATATAAAAAGGCAACATTAAAAATAAAAATATGGTTTTCTGCCTGCATGGTCTTCTGTGATAAGCCGAAGGACAGAAAGAGGGAGTAGTGACCTTCCTCCCATATTTAGGCATACCAGGGGTTGTAACACAAATACATACACACATACATACATACATACATACATACAAATATAAATAAATAAATAAATAAATAAATAAATAAATAAATAAATAAATAAATAAATAAATATTTGAGGCTTATGCTCAAGTTCTGTATTTCCAAATCAGCAAATGAAGTTTATTTCCTTATTTGTTTAATGCCATTTATCCACTATTCAGACCTACTGGACTCTTGGTGGTTTGCAGATATTAAACTATAAATGAATAAATAATACATGATATGAAATTGTTGAAACTACAGCAATTTTAGAACCAAATACAAGGTTATGTTAAGATAAAGTTTTCACTATCCCCTGGAAGACTATGGTTTTTTGCACTGGTTTGTATCTTATCAGAGAAATAATGTAAATTTAATTAAGGCACTAATTTAAATAAAACACTAAATTTCTGTAGGATGTCAAAAGCTGGGAAAAGGTTAAGAGAGCAAGAATGGATTAGGAAAAACTGAAGATAGCTGAGCCTCTAGCTTGGTCAAAAAGAATGGTGGGCAGCCAATATTTATTTCCATTCCAAGTAACTTTTAAAGTTAAAAAAAAAGTGATTTAACTTTGGGGAATTGGTGATAATGGATACATTTCAAGAGTTCTCTTGAGCTTTACTACATTTTTTGTCAGTTGGAAACTTCTAAACACTAAGAAAATCTAATAACTTTAATCCCTTGTCTTGAAATATGCAGGGGCGGTTGGTGGATTTATTATTCTGTCTATTTTCACTCCTAGATTGTATTTGAAGGCACCATAAACAATGGGCATTCAGGAGACATTGCCATTGATGATGTCCGAATAGGCACTGATACCTCTTTGGAGAACTGCATGGGTATGTAAGGATAAATTTGATCTGTAATAAAAAGCAAAAACTCATCTACAAACAATAGAATTGGCAAGTTTGAAGGAGGGAGAACTCTTATTTCTGATGTAATTCTCCTTGTACCACATAACAAGTATTGAAATATAAGGTGTATAAAGCTATCAATCTGAACCATAGCACTTCTGCTGTGATGATACTGAGTACATTGTAGGAGTCCCCCCCTCCCTACCTTATAGTTCATTTTCATACAAAAATAGTAGAGTATCTGAGGGCTGCTTGCAGTTGCACCTCTGTGATGACTGTTCCAGATGGCAAGTTGATCATGTGCATGCAAATTAGTCACTGATTCTCACTTTTCACTATTATAACAAATGCTAGCTGGGAAATATGAAGTGAGTATTTTAACTTAGTACCAATCCAATTCCAAGTGGCCTTCCTGGGGTGCCTATTTCATGAGAAGCAGTCTTCATGTAGTTCATAAGCCATGCATTCAATCTACCAATTAACACCAAAGCAAACCAGGTGATCTTGGTTTTCAGTAGGGATGTAGAAGCATTGGCTATGGCATTGCTAAGTGTCATCTCCATTTGTGCCCCCACCACCACCACCAGAAAAATTGCTCAGACTTAGCTTACAAAACTCTGGTCTGAACAAGATAGGTAAAAAAATAAGTTGATTAAATGCATTCTGTCACATGGACAGAAAGTGTTGCTCATATAATCAGTGTATTAGAAGTAAGGCTAGGCTTGAATAACTCCTCTCTGAAGGATTTCCTTTATTAAAATTTTCTGAATGACAGGAAGTTTTCATTTTTCTATGTTTTGGTTTAATGTTAAGAATCCCATGACCCTCTCCAATAGTGTGGAAAAGGTCAGAAACAATCAGAAGGCCAATGGCTGTGCACATGAGTGGTTGTGGGATGATGGTCCCATGTAGGACAACCTGTTTCTCCCCCTTCCCCCCTGCAGTATGTATATTGCTCAATTTCAGACTAGCAAGGAGCAGTGGGGCAAAATTAATAGGAATGGGTTACCCTCCAGCAAATAGCATCTTGGTTCAATAGCTCTTATGTGCCAATGATTCTTCTATAGTTGTGGTCAAGAGGTCACATAGCAATCATCTTTGCAGGCAATCTTATCTTAAGGTTGTTAAGCAGACAGAAACCTGGCTGCATTAAAGCAAGTCTCACCCATTCTTTTAGCCTATTCTCTCCTCCTGGAAGGAGCAAGAGTGCCTGGGGAAAGCTGGTACTGATGGTTTTTCCTATCCACACACTGAGAGATTAATGTGTGTCTCTGCAATGGCATGTTCATAATAATAATAAGATTGTTATCAAAGAAAAATATCCAGGAGCCCAAATTAGCCATTAGTCGGCACTACTTAGAAAGGGCTGATGAGATCATTAGGAACCCTTATTAATAGGAAATAATCTACCAGAAAAGGGTGCTGACATGAGAACTCACATTCACAAGCCAGTAAATAAAATTGCAATATTTTAAACTCCTAAAAATATGCCAGTTATTCTGCTGTCATGGACATCTGGAGGGAGGTAATAATGACAGGTGCATTAATGATCCCATCACACAAATACTTGCATCAGTGCCCAAGTACTAATGACACCAAATACTAATAACAGAATTTATGGTAAGGCAGCATGCTGTCATCTTTAATATCATTGTGGTATGTGCTGTCAACCACTGAAATAAGAGAGTAGTAGAGCACCTTAGGAGTGGCGGGTCTTGTCTTTGATGTCATCAGTTGGAAAAAGGTTATCTTACCTTGGCTGTAAAACTCCAGGCAACCAGTAGATGGCAGCAGTGTTCCGTTTTTGTGTTTTCCTTGGCTTCTGGCTAATGGTTCTTTGTAGGTTTGCAGCCCAGATTTGGTAGTTGTAGTTGAAGTCCTGGTAAAGACACTGTCCTTGATAGCATATAATAGCATCTGAATATCTGTTACCTAAGCAAAAGGAGCTGAGACATTTTAAAAGTCCAGAACATGATAACATTCAGAAATGGTCAAGTAGATACCTCCCTAATTCAGTCCCATTAGGTAGAGCAGATGAGAAAATCAATTCCACAGGTAGTTTTTTTTTTTTAAAGCAACTTCTGATATCATGAGTTGGATCCTGGCACCTTAACCAATACACAAAACTGGCTCACAGTTGTATTCCTTAGGAGTTAAGTATTGCAGTGCAAGTAAATGTTTGTTACCATTGCAGGTAATGACTTAGAAATCTTCTATACATTTACAATGCAATTTCCATGTTTACAATAAATGCATGTCCTTTCCAGCTTTTGAGAACCTGGTTCTGTAGAATTATTGACATGCTTGAATGTTTGCTCCCCAGATTAGCATTGGTTTGCTGTGAACATAGCTGTTTGATTTGTTGAGTAATGTGGGGAGTTGCTTGAAGAGACTGCAGTTCCATGAATTGGAGTATTTCCAAAGAGAATAGAAGTAATGGGGAGGTTTGAGATGGGGTCTTGGGATTGAGATGATGAGTGTTTACTTCTTTTCTTTACACCATTTTTAATTGTAAAGTGTCCCATCTAACGCTCCTATTTGTCTCAGAGTTTTCTTCTCATAATAGTTTTTAAAGGCAATATCTAGTACAAAAAAAGTCAAGCTCAAATGTTTCACCGATGTTTCTTTTAAACCATTTAGTATTTGAAACATACGGGTGCATACATAATCACACACAGAGACACCCCACAGAACTGTAAAAAGAAACCGACAAGCTTCTGTTTTAAAATTGTAATCCAGAGAAGTAATCAAATTCCTTTTCAACTTGAGGAAAGCATCTAATAGCTCACAATATTACTATTTTTTCTTTTTCAGAGACCTGTCACTTTCTTTTTTAGACTGGCTGATTATTTCATAGCACTCCATTGAAACCATAGTTAAACCAAGGGACTCCATTTCCAAATGTAATACAGAACTCATCTAAAAATAATAATAATAAAGCCCTTTCCTTTTTTCTGTCAGAAAAATAATCAGTGAAACACATTGGTCGTTTCTTCCCACTCTCCCCTCCCCAGGGGCCTGTAACATATTATTTCTGCTAAGTATCTATTTCTGTGTCAGTATTTTGAATTTCTTTCGGGCTGTGGAATCCTATAGGGGAGAACTAAAAAAAAATGGGTGAGACTGGGAAAAGGTTAGATGGAGGTTAGATGGGAAAAACTGCTATCCCTCCTCCCCTTTTAAACTTGTCAAACCTAGTGTCTATATCTGTAAACTATGCTGGAATTGGGGCTGAACATTATATTTGTTGTTGCAGATTTTTTGGAAATTGTTTTTATTCACTGTTTGCTACCCAGAATCACTACCATGAGATGGATGGCCTTGAGTGATTAAAGTGATTTTAAAAACCTGCATATAAATGGAGTTTGTGATATAACACTAAAAATTACATTATTCCTATTTTGGGGAGGAAAAAGGCAATATCTCTAACCAACTCTAAGCTATAATTAGGATCCCTGCTTGAAACCTTCATAAACAGACATTGCCATACATAATAGATTATGCTTTAGAAAGTACTTCTTGATACTCATTATAAATGAAATGACATCTTACGTTCCTTTTCCAGGTGTCCTTCCTTTCCTATCCTTTCCCTTCCCTCCTTTTGGGGAAGCTTTCCAATATATGAAACCTGTTATTATATCCTCCCATCTTACATCCAACTTAGTCTTAATCTTTAACATTAATGATGTGTAATGTCTCCTGCTTATCACTCCAGTAATTTTATTACTTCATTTTAAAACTTGAAGGAATAACTTACCTGCAGTTTTCAAAACAAGAGAGATGCATGGAGAAAGGAAGAAGGCTTTCCTTTGCTTCCCTGCCTAAGTCTTGTGTTATTCCTCAAAAAAGGCACACCACCATTGTTGGTGGCATTTAGCATGTACTGTGTTATAGGAGTTACTACAAATGTTCACTGTATCAAATGGGACCAAGCTATCAATCAATATAGCATGTTAAACTTTACTGTATGACAACTGAAGGTCTTCTCTCAGGAAGCCATGCTGTTATCCATAAAGTTAATCCATTTTATCCATCAAACAACCTGTGAGCTGGAAGAGGATGAGAGATGTAGACATCCTCTGAGATACTTTGTGTGCTTTGCAATCAACACTGTTTCAGTCCATTAGCTTATCAGTTTTGTTATCACCTACCATTCTATCTTCTGGGCCAAAAATTAAAAGAAAATACAATTGCAATTGTGTTTCTATTGCAAGAACACATCCTATTATGACCGGCCCAGTGGAAAGTCTGCTATCACAATCACATTTTTAGAGAGTTATCCTTAGTGAATACAGAATATCCTTCCTACCCTACCCCCTAAAAAATTGGCTACCACTTGTACAAATTGAGAAAGAGGTTCTTCAAGATTAGAGGTTTCAAGATACGCCCTGTGATCATAAGGGTTACTATCTTCAGTATCTATAATTTGCTGATGGAAACACTTACTTTCAGCTCTCCTTTTTATTTACAGAACCTATTGCAGCTTTCCCTGGAGAACACACATTTGAAATTTCAGGTAAAAATCCACTTCTTCTTCTACTTGCCTTTATTTTACTGCATGGTTTATTTTCTGATTTTTTTTAATACTTAAAAATGAATGTGTGTGCAGAAAGTGAGATGCAACCAAACAAAACTAACACAAAAATGCTATGCAAATAAAAAAGCTTTTAAGTATGACAGAATCTAAGTGTGAGGATTTAAAAATAGTGTAAAATACAGAATTAATTCTATAAAATATCTTGAGTCAGTTTCAGTTATAAGAATGCTTGCAGAATGTTTTTAAAGTTGTACATATCTGCTTGCTTTTATGTATTAGCACCCTAATGAATCATTTCTGAGTGGGCTGGGTGATTTGCAAATTTGATAAATAAAAATAATGGGTGTGTATGTCCTCCTATCTGTATGTGCATTCTCACCTCATGCCAGTTGGAAGATGTCTTTGGGGGAAGAGCAAGCATGCTTTTACTTGCACAATATCCTGGGAAGTTCAACCCACACTTTGAAACTTACTGCTTTACCTTTTTTAAACAAAAATAGAGTTATATCTCTCTTTAACAAATCTGCCTAGGTTCAACGCATTAGGGTAGCAAATGCTTCTTCCACTGAATTTTTCTTTTTCATAAACCTAAAAGGTAAAATGGCCTGCATAGAGTGCAAATCCTGCACTGATTATTTGGAAGATGGTCACTTAGGTGTCATTGTTAAGATGAATGGGAGTTGAAACGTATTTTCTGTCCTCTCTCTATGGTTCAGAAGTGACGGCAACAAAATCTGTTTAACTCTGTTGTGTAGCTTAATTGAAAATCTTCTAGAAATACTGCCTTGAAAAGGATAGCTAATACTGTAGCTATGGGTAATTCAAGGCCATATGTCGCTGTGAAATCTTCTAAAACTCAGGGACTCTACCAACAATATTTGGTAGCAAACTGTCAAGTTGCAGGAGCTCAGTTTCCTGCCAGTAAGTTTTTTTAAAAAAGGTTTTGAGTAGATTTTTCACACCTTAAAAAAAAATTAAAGGGATAAAAAGCACAAAAACAGCCCCAAAAGCCTTCTTCATGTGCTGCAGCCTCACACAGGGCTACCCTATTGGGGTTTCAGAAATCCAGATAACCATTAAAGGACAGCAGAGTTTTAAAAGAAATGGTATCTCTTTGCTCCCAACCAGCAGATAGATTTTGGCAGCCTGGATATAGTAATCCTACACTAGCCACTGGTAAACATGGATAAAGTTAAAGACGGTCATTGTAAAGTTGCCCAGACCTGAATTGTAAGAATGATAAATCTGCATTGCAGGGCTAGTACAGAAGTTACATCTAGCTTTATTAGGAATCAGACCATCTAATAATAGAGATCATAAAGATGCAAATGAACTCCTCTCCATCTGCAACACCAGGCAAGGAGCAATGAAGCTTTAAGATATAAGAGGGGGGAATAAATGGCCACCACAGAGAGGCTTAACCTCCAAATCAGAGTGAATTAGAAGTGCAATGAGGTGGCAGTGATGAATATTTAGCATTATGTTTTTAGCCAAGGCAGGGACCATAGCAGGTGTAGGGGAGGAGGGAACTGCAGCAGAGGAACAACTGTCACCCTGAGTTTGAAGGTTGACATTTAGTCTGAGAGAAGAAGGGTGAAATGGTGCATTTAATAGCTTAATGCTGGCCTGAAGAAAAGAAAATGGGATGGCTTAGATTGATAAAACTTGTAGAGGAAGCAAAAGGGGAAAGGAATGCAGAGAGATTGTCCTGCTCATTAAACTTGATTCTGAATCAGTGGAGATGTGCTGTTGTGTATCTGTCAGGAAGAGGGGGGGGGGAGGAATTTTAATCTGGGGAAAATGTTCATTTTGTTTTGTTTCAGAGGGCTTTTTGCTTTTCCCCTGTCAAATGCAAAACTCTAGTGTGGCCAAAAGGAAGAGGATTCGTTTCCAAAAGCTTTCAGTGCAGATTAAATCATTTTTGTTGCATTGATTAATGGATAGATAGTCCTTCCTTGAGCAATTTCAGGTTATTGGCAACATATTGCCAGACATTGCTGGCTGTGACTTCCAGAAGAAATGTATTTTGAGTAGCTTGGAGAAGCTGGCTTGGTTCTGAAAAATAGTTTGCAAAGTCCTTGTGCAGTAAGATTTAGAGCCTAGTAGAAAGTCTGCTATAGCCAAGGATGAAAGGTATATTGACCTTCAAAACTTTTTATTTAGGTCTTAAGTTAAAGAAGAGGGGTTTTCTTAAAGCTATCTTGGCATGATTGTTGGCTTATTTTCCCAATTGAAAGTAGTGTAATGGTTTAATCTCAAACTTTGTCGTTTTGTGATAGCAATTGTGACTGTTGTGCTAATGTTGCAAAGAGGCTATGTACAGTAGATGCAGCAAGGCAAAATGAATGATGGATGAAGTGATCATTTCACATTGGTTGATTGGTGAGAGATAACTACAAAAGCTTACATATGTGCAGCATTTATTGGCCTTTTAAAATTTGCTATTAAACCCACATTACGTGGAATGGACAAGGAGTATAGGCAACATTTTGGCTCGAACCAATCCATATTTTATTAGAAAGATTTTGATATTGTACTATGTTTGAAACATAGGGCTGATTTAAAAGTCTGTTAGAATAGAACCACTTATCCATCCTGATTTAGAATGCCGGGTATCTGGCTAGAAATGCAAGTATAGGATGAACTTTTGTTTTGAATACTTAAAGTAAAGGAGGAGAATGATGTCTCCTAGGCAGGAAAAATAGCTTTGCACATCTCGAATGGGGTACATTAGTCTCCAGAGTTATTGATAGCTTCTCTTTCTAACTGGAGGAAAACTGGGCCAAGGCCTGAGGTCTAATTCCAAGGCTTCCCCACCTTCTGGGAGAAGTCTGGACAGTACTTCCTTAGGCTACAGGTGTGGATTCGTACGGATAAATGCTTTTCTATGTAAACACTCACACCATACTGCTTAAAAGCTCAGATGTTATGAAGTAAAATCCAACCCTATATTTTCCTTGATAATCTTAAACTTCTATGTGTGTTGCCTTGCTTTATTTTGCTTTTTTAAATTTTTATGGAGAAATGCATAATCCTCACTTTTAAGTTGAATGATTGTCAGTCTGATTTCCAAATTCTTATTGGATTCTCCAGATTCTTTGTGCAAAAAGTCAAGCAAATTAAAATTCCTAACTATTTCTGAAAATGCGGGGGTGGGGGCAGGGGTGGGTCCCAGCAGTTGCTACTGCCGGTTTGCTTGTGGGTGCGCCACCCACGTACGCGCTTGATGCACGCACATGCGCAGTACAATAAAAACAAGATGGCGGCACCTATGGCTCCACCCGGAGAACCAGTTCGGGGGCATGGCAGGCCTGGGTCGCCGCCAATTCCAGCGACCCAGGCCGCCAAACCACTACTAGTTCGGCCGAACCGATCCGAACTGGTAGGAACCTACCACTGGGGGGGGGGGATCTATGCTTAGTGAAAACACTGCTGATCTAAAAAATAATTTTGTTGAAAATATATACTACAATTGCAATTACAATCCTGAAGGGCAGATGTTCTGAGAATAGCTGGAGACACATTGCTTGTTTCCTACTATGAAGCACCTTAATCCAAAAAGCAGAATGTTCTCTTCTTAGCATCACAATTTGGATGTGGTCATATGGAAAAAGATAGGAAGACTTTTACAGATTGTTTCCCTTCCATGCAGAGTGTTTCTCTTTTAGAAAGGACTTGCAAATCTTTTGAGAAACTGGCCAAGATTTCCTTTAATGTCTTTAAATTTGCCTGTGCAAAAGGAAGCAAAACCATGTTGTTTCATACACACACAAGCCAGCAAAGAATTCCCTTCTCCCAGCCTTTCATGTTCTAGTCTTTCCTGCCCAATGTGCTGCTAAAATGAGCATAGGGAGAACCAATAGAAAAAAGTCTCTGTTTTCTAATTTCTCACGCTAGTGACAGTATGAGGGCAGTCTCCAAGTAGCAACCTGGCATTTTCAGTTTATACATTGCTTAACAACAAATCTGTGTTTGCTCTTACATGTACACAAGAAGAGGCATGTGTTTTCAAATACCTGCTCATCGTATCTGTTTTTGGCATATTTAGGTATATGCTTTAAATAGAAAAATATAAAGTGCCCATCTTGAAAATATAATATGTAAAACATTATATGCCAGAGGACACCTGCCAACAGCTTGAGCTACTTATGTGGATGCTTTCTATTTAGCACTATAGATTTTCTAATTTTTTTCTTCTTCCTTCCTGCCTATTGCTGCTAGAGTCCCACTTTCCTTTTAGTTTGAGAAAAAATGTTCATATCTTAAAGGACAACATATAAGGGGCTGTTTTCTGCTGATGCAGAACAACGTTCTATCACACCAAGTGCTGAGAAATGCAACTAGTAGTAATTCCCAAGGCTTCACCTGTTCTATATGCTAATCTTGCTATTTCACATCCTTGTGATAAGGTCTTCTTAACCAATTCTTCATGTTACAATAGGGATCAGCCATTTTCAACCATAATCCATTGTTTATTCCTACATCATAGTTGTAAGTGGCAGAAGTAAAGGAAAACCTTCTTGATAGAATGAATATGATAGTACACTCAAACCTGTTGTTTCAAATTAGTTCTACTAAGGAACAAGAGATTGGAAGAAAAAATAGTGGCTTCGGGTGCTCATAAATTATATTTATCCTTCTGTATATTACAGAAGATGGCCGGGGGCTTGATTCAATCTAAGAAGATTGTGGAGAAATTTTCTGACAGTTAGAACAATTAATAAATGGAATAACTTGCTTCCAGAAGTTGAGGGTGCTCCATCACTGGATGTTTTAAAGAGAGATTGGACAACCATTTGTCTAAAATGGTATGGGGTCTCCTGCTTGATCACAGGGTTGGATTAGAAGACTTCCAAAATCCCTTCTAATTCTGTTGTTCTGTTTTCACAAAACCTTTTAATGCCCTTCCTTTTAGAAGACACACCCAGCCCTGCACCCAGTCCACTGAATATGGATTCCATACTTCTCTTTCCTTGGTTTTTGGCATGTCTAAGATGAAAGCAGATGAAATATCAAGGATGTTCCAGTAGAACAGAGTAGAATACATGGGCTGTTCAATAGAACAGAGCCTTGCTTAGGTTTGAGAAAGAAAGGCAGGCTTTGAATGGATATGAATCCCTGATTTTGGGGGTGGCAGAAATTTGCTGCATCTAAACTTAAAATTAGCAATCAAATACCAATTAACTGGTTACAAGTAACTAGAGATGAAATTGTCATTTGTGTTTTTGTTCTTGTGCTACCTGGGTGGCAAAGCAAGGAGACTTGAATGGAGAGCTTTACATTGTTCAGCATGCAGCAAAATAAGTGTTCCCTTGTTCATCCTTCCAAAAGAGACGGGCAACTTTATTGCTCAGGTTTGTTTTAGCAGTGTTCTTTCTAAACCTCTCATCCTGATATTTGAAGCAAATCATAATTCTCATTAGAAAAACAGACAAGCTTTGGCGGTATATTGTTTATGAAAGAGAGAAGTTGGGTTGGAATCAGTAGTAGCTTCAGTTCTCCCAGGCTGGGGAAAAGGAAGGATTTAGGGGTTCAGCAAGGCTCTGGACTTTATTAGAGTATATTGTCACTCCAAAGAGACTTTACCCCAAGCTTATTTGCTCTGTTAGATGGCTGAACCCCTAAATGGAGACTTGCCCTTTGACTGCTTGCATCTATTCTAAACCCTTGTCACCAGACCACCCACAGACATCCATATGCCCTTTGGCTGAAACTTCTGGAGTTCTTTGCAGAGTCTCCTCTTTCTGCTTGTTATTCATAGTGATAAGAGTCAGATAGGTTCATGAGGAACGCAAAAAGCAATGTTCCTATTAAATGGGGGGGGGGAATCCACATTTCCAAAATATGTTTATAAATCTAGTTCATAGATCAGAGAAGCATCCCACCTTCTTAGAACTTTGGAGATTTAGTCAGAGTTTATATGGAATGATTGGAACGTTGATTGGGCCTGCAGGCATTCCATAGTAGGCATTCATCCAGAATTATGATATATCAGGACCTTGCCCTAAAGATAGGATCACTGAAGACAACCAATGTTCCCTACTAATTCTAAGTTTTTGATCCTCCTCCAACAAATTTACATTTCACAAAAGGTAGGATAAAATTTAAAAATATATTGATAATATAGTGGAATGGGCAGAGAGAGCGCTAAGGAAAGCCAATCATTCCTTAGTGTCAATTTACCTGAGACAAAATTCTTCAAACTGCTTCACAGAATTATTTGGAGACCATCAAGCATTCCATTTCCTAATCCCAATGTGAGTTGATGAAGAAAGGAAACAGAAAGGAACAGTCTCCTAGCTCCCCTAAACCACCTTTTTTTTGGGTGGGCTGGGCAAGAGGATCGCGCAAGCTGATTCCCTCTCTGGAGGGTCTTGACATTCAGGGCTCTCTAGCAATGTCTGGAACAGGCTCAGTGGAAGCTTTGTTGCACATTCTCCCCTTGATTGATTCCATTCTGTGTCAGGATGGAGGGTAAGCAGAAAGGTCTCCTTTCATTACCTCTTCCAATAAATAACTTTTCAGCAGAGATGGAAGGTCATTTGCTGCTGATTATGCTGATCTCTCTCTTTCTCCCTCCCTCTCCCTTTACACATTTCTATTACAAATGTCTGTCATTTTCTGTTTCTGGAAAAGCCTGTCTTCTGAATGATGTTTTAAATCCCATTCTGGTATAGCTGTACATTGGAAAAAATCTAAGCACAAAATAATCTATCAACAAGTATCTTGTATTAAAATTAGGAATGAGTACCCAGAACCTTTAATGAGGCTGATTAAAAAGCTGGCAGCTAAACATTTTGAGGAAGGGGAAATGTTCCTGCTTTCTTTTTTGTTTGTTTGTTTTAGCTATTATTTAATAAAAATATAAAATGCTGAGTACAGAGGAAGAGCTGTCAACGATGATGCTTGGTTTCCCAATGTCTGACTGAGGAGAATTATTGTCACCTTTTGAGATGGTGGGATAATATCAGCTAAAACTTAGCTGATATTTCTGAAATAGCATCTTAGGGACTGCTATTTACATTGGTTTATTTAGACTAAGTTCCATTGTGTTGTTCAGCACCTTGGGCAATGATTCTAGTGAAGTGTTTTTTTTTAATATGTATATTTGATTCATACCAAAGAATCCTGATTACATGAGCTTTTTGAACAATACATCTAGATATACAGGCATAAGTAAGTTCTGACTGGTTTAATTTGTATCTCTAGTCAACTTAAATTGAATGGATCAACTGGAAGTGAAATTAATTAATGATGAAAATTAATTGGTGAGAATTTCTGCCTAGATCCATACTATTATGTTACCATTATGTCTGTAAGAGATGAAGAAGAAATATTTTTAGCCAATAAGTGCTAGGTTTCACTTATAAATAGATAAGTTTTATCTACCATAACACAGACACAAACACACACACACACACATATATATGATTTATATATCCATTTATTTTATCTTTAATTGATTACTTGTTTAATAATATATAGTAAATGAAAGCATTCCTACATGTTACACCTGTATACATCCTGTATATGTTACACCTTTCTTTTAGGAAGGAAATCCCCCTTTATTTGAGCAGCAATTCATCTTTGACCATATATTTAAGACATGTGGAACAGATAATAGCCCCCTCCCCAAGTTAGCCATTACTGGAAGCACTTAGTTTCTGATCTTGTAAAAGACAAAATAGATAAAAGGCAGAAGAAGAAAACTCAACTGTATCACAATTTGTATCATTTCTAGCCTATAGAACAGAACTGATGTTCAGTGGTGATGGTGTATGAGTTACCCAGTAACAGTGTGGATTGCAGTATCCAGGCATGGGAATCTAGGCAATGATAGAGAAGAGGGGGGTAGATGAGGGAATCAATTAATGTTGGATCATACTAATTAATTTGATAGGCAACTTTAGAATATATCTTTAGTCCAGACTAAGGATAGTTGTTCAGAGATTCCAGAAAAAAGGGAGATGAGAAAGTCAAAGATTCTGAGGCAAGAATACAGGCTAAATATAGAGTTTGTAGCAGTTATCAGTGGAAAGCTAATATTATATAGGTAATACTTAGCTTGCTGTCCTAGACACACTTGTTATGGAGGAAGCCCTATTGAAATGTACAGTAGAATTTATTTTTGAGTAGATATTCCTCAAATTGTGCCATATGTCCACTCTTAAATAGCTTTGAATTTGGAAAGTCATACTAGAAATCATAAAAATCAAAGTAGAATTTTCTGTATTCTGCTCAACTCCAAAGCTGGAGCTGGCTCGGGGAAAACTTGGAGCATGATGGCCTGTGAAAGCACAGTTTCTTTTCCTTTTCCTTTTCCTATAGGAATGAAGCATGCTTCTCTTCTCTAGTATCTTTTCTCTAATCCTGTCACAACCTTCTTCATACTTTGCAATTAAACTCTTGTCACTTGTTTAAAACAGTGATATGTTTTGTCATTACTTGACAAACAAATACCATATTGCTGCTAGACGGGACTGATTGGAGTGGGGGTGGGACAGGTCTGTTCCTATCAAGTATAACGGCTATTAACAAAATTTATATCATTCCCCTCTTCCCCTATTAATGAAATGCTTTAATTTGCCTGCTTGTCAAAATCCTACATAGCTTGGTCATGGAAGACCTTGTTTAAATTGCACAGAATTTTTCAGAGCATGTGTATGTGTGTGTGTATGTGTGCTTGTTGTTTTTAATCCACCTGCATGCCTCCCACCTAGCAACATTCTTCTGTCTCTCCCCCAGGGGGCACCCTTCTGCCAGGGAGCGAGCCCACAGTGGACACGGTGTCAGTGCAGCCCATTCCAGCCTACTGGTATTACGTTATGGCCGCCGGAGGTGCTGTTCTGGTGCTGGTCTCCGTCGCGCTGGCCCTGGTGCTCCACTACCACCGGTTCCGCTATGCGGCCAAGAAGAGTGATCACTCCATCACCTACAAAACCTCCCACTATGCCAACGGGGCCCCTCTGGCTGTGGAGCCGACTTTAACAATAAAACTAGAGCAAGATCGCAGCTCGCATTGCTGAGAATGGAACAGGAACACAATCATTTTAAACAAAACAAAACCAGACTTCAGATATGTTGCCTCAATTTTGCACTTTTCTCCTTGCCCAGCATATATGTGAACTCAAGATATCTCTTCCCCCAATCCCTTGTTCTTTGACAAACTCTTAAACTATAATGCTGCATCTTGGAAGAGACTCAGTTCCCCTGTCTCTTTGGAAGCAAATGATCCTTCATTTCTATTTTCAAAGACTTGATTTGGGGTTTTATCCAGTAGACACCTTGCAAGGAAACTCAAGAGCAAGTCATGAGGGGTATGCAAGCGAATAGGTGTGTGCGCTTGTATAATCTATATCTCTATGTATGTAAGTGTGCATGTGTGTGATATTGGCTGGATGGCTCCCTGGGAAGATTACTTAGGACTTGCGTGTACCATTCTGGCTTGCCTCCTGGAATACCTTTTTAAAGCCGAAGACGCTGATTTGTTTCCTTGGCAAAGTGAGCAATGTTTTTTGTTGCCTTATCTAACTCTGGCTGGGTTTATGACGGAGATCCTTTAAGAATGTCAGCTAGCTCAGGCTGGTTTAAAAAAGGAAGGCTTGGCCCAAAACAAATTAACTGTGGCAAGCTAAAAAAAGAAAAGGAAAAATCACAACGGGGCAAGGGAGGAACCAAGAGAGGCTTGGTGATGGTCAAAACTCAGACTGTTCAGTGTTGCGTTCCCAGACATCAAGAAAACATAGCCATTGTTTTGGTAGTGGAATTAATCCAACAAAACACATTTTTTAAAGTTGCCTTATAAAAGAGAAGCTCATAATGAATGTTCAGTTTATCTGTTAAACCCAGTCTTAGAGTAATGCATAGATATCAGTACATCCAAGGATTTGGAAGCTCCATAAAATGGAGGTTTATTTAGTTTAATTGGTGAACCTCACTTCAAGAGATACTTCATTTGGGATTTTGGAGTGGGGGGGGAGGAGTAAGATTAAGGATTTCCCCCCTTGAAATTTACAAATAATTTGCAAAAGACAACTGTTTCCCCAGTTTTCTTTCTCCAAATTCTCATTAATGGCTGACTGATAGAGTTTGTATTTGTTGTCATGTTGCTTCTTGAAATATTGGTAGTAACATCTGTCAACTAAAGCTTCTGAAATAAGGGCGTACTGAAATCCAGATATCTTTGCATCTTTTAATGAAAAAGGCATAAAGGAATTCTCAGTAAGCCTCTCTTTATTGATTTGCTCTGAAATAATGCAATGGAAATGCCTTATATAGACTAACATGTTACAATACACAAAGGTGGTTGGAATTGTTCCATCAGATATATTTTCAAGCAAAATACATCTCTATGGAATCCTATTTCCAATGGTTTTTGCTTTTTTGAAAAACATCCAGTCATGACTAATCGTTGCTGCATCTTTCTTCAAACTGCCATTCATCCTTTTGCCTTCATGATAGCAGAAATATATAGCAGAAATGTTATTGTGCTCGAGGTTTAAGGTTGTGGGAGCGTTCCCCAGAGGGGTGTACCTCTTGTGCAAGCCCTCAAGAAATCAATGAGACTTGTGCAATAAAATGAGCGCTGCTTTGAACAACTCCCATTGATTGAATTGTGCAGGAGAGATTCCAAACAAATGGACCCCCACATTTATGTGGGATTAGCAATGGTCATGAAAGCAGCTGGGGATCCTCTGTCAGAGGCACCCTTTATCTAGAGATGTTTGTCATATCCTCCCACCCTGTTATTCAGGTAGCATGCTCTGATGCATGTAGCAAACGGATTCTGCCAAGATGCTTGCTTAGGCTGGGCTAAGGCCACACAGTGCTGTTTAATGCAGAAATTGTTCTTCAAAGTGCATAGTGAAAAATAAAGGAGGGTGTGTGCTGATAAGCTTTAACTAGATTAGGAGGGACATGTGAGAGCAAAAGGTGATCACACATCAGATATCTCAAAATGGGGAGGGGGTGGACATTCTTCAAGTAGGGCCACGGAACAAGGAAAGCTCATATTTCAGAAAATATTTGGTATCTCTTCTTAAGGTGTGCTTGCTCTTTTGTTTTTTGCGTTTTAGCCCTTTGGTTTTGTAGGACCCAGGAAAACATCTTCCAGAATGGAAGTCATATGTTAGCAAGTATCTTTGACTTTCTGTAGTTGTGGTCTCCAATGCAGAATAATGGTCTATTTCCTCCCAATGGTTTTCTTGATTTCGCCCCAATCCACCCTCAGCAATCAAGTGCAATACATTCATGAGGATAATCTATTTCACCCTGAATAAAAAACATGCCCAGTCTGGATGTATTTAACCTGATTGAGATACCCCATTTTAAAATTTCACCAAAGATTCACCTGCCCACCCCAAATACTTACCATCACCTTTCACTCCTCCCCTTACAGCTGTGACACTGTCAGCATCACTCAGTTGCCTGTGTGTGAAAATATCTTGTGGAATTTTGAGATTCTTGACAATGTATTGTGTGGAATGTAATAAAATGATATTTTTATATATAGATCTGTTTTCTTCTTTATCTCACCTTTGAATCTTATGCTTCTAATTTTCTAAGACATATGTATATAATATATGTATCTACCTATTGTCCCCTCACCCTGAAGTGGCAGAAAGTAAAATAATATCACAAAAATTTTAAGACAAATCAGGAGAAATTGTAGCTCCTTAAATTTCCTGCATTACTGTAACCAAGTCTGAAATTATTATGGATTCTGACTTTATGGAAAAGCAAGACAGGAAGCCTCATAAGATTATCAGTAATGCAGGAAAAAAACTGGCTATGGCCCTCAGTCCACTTTTGGATCAGTACAGATCTCTTACATCTATAGGAAGAGTTCAGACACTCTACTTTGGAGACTTCAGATTTAAATAGATTAAAACCAATATGCCATATGAACTTCCATTACCCACAATCATTACCATTTTAAGACAGGTCTCATTTTTAAGCACTGTTCATGTGAGCACTGTATCTTATAAGAAGAGAAAGAACAGATTGCAGATCTGTATATGCATATCTTGTTCACAGAGGTTGATCTGTAATTCTGTTTAGTACCACTTCTCCCATTTGTAAAATAGGCTTTAGCTCTATGCCCAAATACAGGATTTGATTTCATCAAGTTATTTTCTTATGCAACCTAAGCACAATGTAGTGAATATTGATAATAGCTAGACATTATGAATGTCTGCCATGAATTGCTATTACTCTTCTAATTTCCTCGGGATGAGGAAATCCAAATTGACATGAGATTGGATCTTCACTCTTTTAACTGCCTGGCTTCATTTGAAATTGAGATTGGATCCTAATCCTCAATATTGGATCACTGAACTGAGATTAATTTCTGAAAGAGCATGGCTGTGATCGTATAAAGTGTCTATTGCTGATGGTGTGATGGTGATTGTTCACCATCACACCATCTGGAAAGGAAACAACAAGGTGGTATTTCAGATTGAGCCCTGGCCATTATTGATAGGATCTTGTGCTGCATAATCTTAAAATAAGGTCACACACCATTTATATAGAGGATTGAGGCTTTAATGAAAGATTCCTGTGTAGTGGTTTTTTTCTGTCATTGCTTGTTAGGAATGTAGTCATCTTGATCGACTGAGCCAATTCATAAGATTCATTTGGGATTTGCTAGAGTGTTTAGTTGCTGATTATGATTATACTAGATTTCCCCGGAGAAGATGCCCAGGAGATGAGACACATCATTTCAAATCGTCTCCACGGGATTGTGTTTACAAAATAAGGCATGGAACTGCCTTTCCAAAAGCACACTTGAAACATCTTTGCTAATTAGGCTGGGTATCAGGCCAGCTTGCCCATCAGAAGGTTTTTTTAATATATATATATATATATATATATATATATATATATATATATATATATATATATATATATATATATATATATATATATATATATATATATATATATATATATATATATATATATATATATATATATATATATATATATATATATATATATATATATATATATATATGGCTCAATTTTAAGAATAGTCTCTCAGAATAGTGGAATAAAATTCACACTTTGAATAAAGGACATTATGGTGGGATTTTTTTTGCTACTGAAATGAAAGATAAAGTTAATCTGTGATACCATATCAAAACCAAGAAAAAAAACACCAAAGGAATTTCAAGAGAACGCAGAATACTTTTAGTAAACGTGGTTCTATTTCTTGGCGGAACTAGCACATTTCAGATATTTCTTTATAGAAGGATCATAGAACAGTCAGTCAAATTTTACTTTGGTGAAAGATGACTGCTTTTCAGGAGTTCTATCCAAACATTTGATTTCAGAATCATTAGCTCTGGTGTATATCTTAAAATGTAATATAAATATAATCATACCAAGAATCCACATTCAACCCAATGGAAGCAAAATAAATAAATAAATAAATTCAATTTAAATGTAATTCAGCTTCACGTGAATTAATTATATTTAATATGTTTACTCCATTTCTATTTATAACACCTTCTGTTACTTTAAAAACTTGGCAGCAATATTTGGAGGGGAGGAACATTCAAGATTTGAGGGCCCACACACTCTTCTGGAACCTCAGATTGTGTACCGTTATTTCGGAGCAATAACTCACATTCATGTAGTGTTGTGAGTTCATTAAAAGCATTGGGATATTTTTAAAAGGAAAAACATTTAACTTAATTATATAAAATCAAGTGATGCTTCAAGTGGCATTAGTAAAGAGAAGAAATTTATCAACTCATAGTAGGGATGCATCCCAACTCTGTCTATGCTAACCCATCACATATTCTATCAATAATCCCTAAAGGGTTAAATTCATTATGGCTGGGAAATATTTGGAGTTTTAACCAAGAATTAAAAAAGGATTATTTAAAGCCCAACTATTCTGAAACTTTGTTATTTCTAAGAACCACTGTGTTGCGAACATCACACTTCAGAACAAACTGCACAAGTAGCAATGCAGGAAGGCTTTATTTATATAAAATGTGTTATGTCTTTTATTGGCAAATGTATAACTGAAAAATCATCTTGAACGTGTTGACTGAACCCAGTGAATGCATCTAAATAATTCATAACAATGTGCCAAAGTCTTCTTTTAAAATCTTTCACATTCTTCCAATTGTATTCAATTGATCACAGTGATTAGTTTTCATCTTTAGTATTGTTCTCAGCTGGATAAAGTAGTAAAGGGGAATGCAAATGGTCTTTTGCTATTTATTTGCATTTGGGGGGATGGTCTATAGCAGGGGTGTCCAAACTTGGGAACTTTAAGACTTGTGGACTTCAACTCCCAGAATTCCCCAGCCAGCCATGCTGGCTGGGGAATTCTGGGAGTTGAAGTCCACAAGTCTTAAAGTTCCCAAATTTGGACACCCCTGGTCTATAGGCATCTTAGGCATTACCCCAAACAATTTGACTGATTATAGTGGAGATAAAAACAGCCCAGAAAAACAAATGCAAATAGAGGAACTCTTCAGAAGTTAACATCCCAAGCCTTGCTGGGATCAAAGGTCCAATGGCTCTTGTTTTTAGATAACCAAGTTCATGGCTGCACATATGACATTTGGACAAAAAAAATGATGGTCTGGCTTCAATTGAAGATACTGAAGGGAGGGGGGGGGGACTGAAGATCAAACATTGAAATGGTAAGTAATTGGAAAAGAGTGAGTGATTTCCATTTTACACAATGGCAAACTGATAGAAATAACTCCAACAAAAGAGATGTGTGGCACTTTAAGGTTATTTTTGGATATACCAATACTTTCCTGGAGCACAGAACACTTAGTCAGATGCCTAGAATATGTCCTTGGAAAATAAATGTTCTGTAAACCCAGAGTACTTGCTTTTCCTAGCACTGCCCTCTGTGTTTCTGATTAAATGCACTGTGAGCCAAAGATCTTTCTGCAATAATAAATGGACTTGTCTTCAAAATCCAGGAAGAAACTATCATGGCTAGTCCTCTGAAAACTCAGGCAAAATAAAGCTTGGGCAAAGAAGGCTACAAATTAGACAGGTTTTTCAAAACAAGTAGCATTAAGTGGGGAATTCAGATCCATTGTGCCATCAGATCCATTTGCCTTCAAGTCAGACTAGATTCCCAGTGACTTCCTGAGCAAGCCCCTGCAGTTCACTCAGCAACGTTTTTCAAAAAATGGTTTGCCTCTGCCGCCTTCCTAGGCCTGAAAGAGAGTGGCTGATTCAAAGCTTTTGTACTTCAGGTTTTCCTACTTCTAGTCCAACTCCTTTGACCACTAGGCCAAACTAGCTCTCGCCTACCAGACATAAACATTACTTTTTAAAAAAAGAGTAAAAAAAAAAAACGAAATAAAGAAATGTCAACAGCTGGTATTGAAAGCACTCAAACTACCCATTCTCCTCCCTTCCTCCCAGAACATCTGTTTGAAAACACCTATAGTGTTCCACTGCATTGTTTCCTGTTTGATAATATGTGCCACTATAACCTTAGCAGGCAATGGCTTCAGTCGTATCTGAGGTGAGATAGAAGGAGAGATGGTTGGAGGATTAGGTTTCACTGCCCCAAAGAACATAAGCTGTAGTTAGTGGGCTTCAGCTACCTCATATACAGAGGAAGGGAATATACTTGCTGAAATATAAGGGTATTAGATTGGTACTTGCCTGCTTCACATTATTGTAATATGAGAAAATGGAGGCACCCAGGCCTTCCATCCCACTCTTTTTAGGCTCACAAGTCATCTTCCCTACCCCCCGCAAAAAAAAAACACCTTCCTTTGTGCTGAGCTGAGAGGCAAAGTAAGAACTCTGGCTCCAGCAGATGGGCGAGAGCCAAGAAGGAAGGAGGCAGGAGAAACTATTGCAAAAACAGCAGACATTACTGGGTATACACTGCAGGGTGTCACAACCGATCAGCAGTTCCCTGTGGTGCCAAACACATGTTTTAATACACCAAATGTTCCCTTTTTTCAGCACGTACAAATACAGGCATATATCCAAAATGTCACACATGAAGCAGCTCTAATGCTTCCTCCTGGCTTTAAGTGTGGAATAATAATAATAATAATAATAATAATAATAATAATAATAATAATAATAATAATAATAATAATAATAACAACAACAACAACAACAACAACAATAATAATAATAATAATAGAAGAAGATAAATAAATAAATCAAGTCTTTTCACTCTCAGGAGTCTGAGGACTTTTCCACATAAGTCTTAAATCACCAGATAGCTCATCTTAATGCAGGTTATGTTTTCTGTGTAAAACAGAAAGCGAGGACAGAATTTGTAATGTAAATGAACATTTTGGCCACAATAAATGCCTATTAGCAATAAATATGTTCAGTTAATTGGAATGTGGAGAGGAACTGAAGACAGAGGCTTATCTTTGCTTGAGAGTAAGAACTGAAAAAGAAGAAGAAGAGTTAGAAGACAAATTCAGGGGTAAATCAGCCTTCCCAAGCAGTAGGCTCTCTATCATCACATTCATCCGAAGGAGACAGATAGGGAAGCCTGGGCAGGAAAAGACAGTTGCTTCCCCGGATTTAGTCAGTCTGGGAATTTGCAACCCTTGTGCTTAATGGACACTTAACTTCCTTGCCAGTGGGTGGCACTTTGGGGTCCAAAATGGTAATCATCAGAAAAGATTATCCAGTGTGGGTTGTTTCAGTACACAACAGAACCCTTGTGTATCCAACTAAGAAGCTGGCAAGCTGACATCAGAAGTTTTGTGTGAGACTGTTGAAAGCATTTCCATTTGACAGATATACTTGGGGTTATGTTGTGGGGATGGGGGAAGCTTCTGTCATTGACCTGATCATTCAAATATTGAAATGCTAATCCTAGCATATACATGTACATATCTGTATATACATATACATATACAGACAGAAAGACATGCACGCACACACACATACCACCACCACCAGCAGCAGCAGTGTCCTGTGTAGACAGCACCTGGAGTAGAATCATGGAGTAAACATTAGCCAGTTGCATCTTTTGGGCATAAACCCAGAACACAGGGAATCATTGCCAGCAGCTCCGGAAAGTTTCAGATATAATTTTCGTAACCCTACCTAAGTACCAAGAATTAGCCATCAAGCTATCATTCTGCAATAGTCACACTGCTTTTTGTGCCTCACAGACATTTTTGCTATACATAAAATTGATATTGTGATGTAAGCCTTAAGACAAATTGATATTGTTAAGTAAGCTGTAAGACAATCTTTCAGTCTTTTGAGTTCTCTTCCCATCTCCAACTCAACCTCAATATTTGTTTATAAGATAGGCTGCACAATCATAATTTCTTTGGTAGCCTGATATGTTTACTCAATAATACTGTGAAGGAATTTTCACCTTAAGATTTTTAGCTTGCTTGAATTGAACTCTCTTTGCCATCTGAACCTCATCATCCTAACACCTCAATCCATGCCCCTCCTATATGCCTGCTTCAAACAGCTAAGCCACAGTGTGGTTTCCTTACTTTTGAGTTGGCACACGAAGCATAAACCTGTCTTGTGTTTTAGAATTATGTCTGAGCTATAAAGTTGTTTCATACTTTATAAATTATATGTCAATCTGTTAAGTTAGTTCAACTGAATAGAAATAGTCTTTGTATTAAGTATTAAATCAGGCTACCAAGAAAATACATGGAAAAGATTGTAATGCAACTATATACTATTAAAACTCTTGTTGTTATGACCTCTAACCGGGGGAAACAGTGCATCATAGGGCAACAATTTTTCAATGAAGGTGTTACTTATGGGAAAACTTACAGAATGCATACAAAATCTGGGACCCATCACTCCCACGGGAATGAAATTTGGGGAAGTTATTACTGCTTCAGTGCTACTGCTACGGGCTGCTGCTCAACTGTTGCTGTGGTCATGTAATCTTCATTTTCAATGTTCCAAAACAGTTTTCCAGCCAGTCTCACAATCCCTCACTCTCTCCTCCACCCGGCAGCAGCCACTTACTTGCCTGCTAGCAAGGGAAGGGAAGAGAGATTTCCTATGCTTCCTACCAGCTTCCTTGATGGGAAAGCTTAATAGGAAGCCAACAGCAAGTCAGAAATCACACTTTCTCCCACTGCTTTTTTGCCTGCCCTTGGTCATTTGGTTTCTCTATTTAGGTAAGGAAATATCTCTGAAACAATGACCCAATGGGGCATGGGTTGTCTAGTTGTTTCTAACATACCACAGCTTTCTGCATTTTGTCCCCTTCCTCCATCTTGGCTTAGAATGAATGTTCCAACCCATCTAACATATAAGCCAACATCCATCTAATCAGTGTACTCCTCGAAATGTGTCCCACTGATGCTTTTCTCCTTGCATGTTTGCCTCTTTGCCTGATTTGTCTTGGTTTACTATGTTTTCTTGGCTTACATCCCCTCTCTTGCACTTTGGCAGTCAAAACTGCTTTCACCCTCTCCGCCCAAGAATGATTCAACCTGTTCTGGAAGCCCTCCAGATTTTGTTGGCTTTTCCTAAGATTCAGTTTAAAAGACGTCTTATTAACTTTTGGACAATGAGTGCCAGTAATCTAACTCTATTTTTATTGGGGGGGGGGGGGGAATCCTTTTTCTACAGATTCCTCCCAATAATTATTTAGAAGCTAAGAAATCTAACTCCCTCTCCTGGGACCACTGTCTCAGTCATGCTTTGAGATTATTTAGCTTTGTTTGTCTAGTTGACTGTATGTTGATATGTATGTGAAATGTTACCATTTTTAGAAAGTTGCCTTGGAGTTGATAGCTTTCAGACATCCACCTAATTAAAGATGCTACCGGAGATACTATATACTGAATTTCTAGAAAAATGTGTAGTTGTGTCTGTAAAATTGGAATTCTTAGGAAAATTTGGTGGTAAAAGGAAGGGCATCTAACACTTGAATTCTTCTGTCTCTCCATATATCCTGATAGAGTCTTAATACCATAATTACAGATAAACAGGCTGTAGGCAAATATTGCTCATTGATGTTATTATTGTTGTCTCTGTATCTGCATGTCAGGAAATTCTTTGTCTTTTCAAATGTCTACTTCCTTTATCAATACTAAACTTCTGCAGCTGGATAAATTGACACCAGGTGATGGGAATCAAAGGTATCTGCGGATGCTGCTAAAATTCTAAATTTAAAATTGTATTTTTTTTAAAAAAATGTGTGCATCCTTGTTCCTCTGAACTCTAATGCAATCCACAAAGTAAACATCTGTAATTAGCAGTTCTGAAGGATAGTGATAGTGTGTCAGCTTTTTTTCTTCTGCTTCCATAATGCAAGATAATTTCCTTCAAGTTTTCTCTCCATAGGAAATGTTCTCTTAGGAAATGACAAGAGTCCCTTGCTTTCCTAGTGGAAGGAAGGCTGGTGCCAAATGTTTGTTCCTCTGCTAATGCAAAACTGTCTTGCTTAAAGCTTTGCTGTAAATCTTTCAGACAATCTATCTCTAGAACCTTAGTATGTTTTATTAAAGTAATAGTATAGATTTAAACACTTTTCACATACCCCTCCCCCCTCAGCCAGATACTGGTATATTTACTACTTAGCTTGCTTTTAGCTTATGACTTTAAATATTAGAAGATGTAGCATTCCAAATTAAAAATACTTTTTGCAGCTCTTACAAACACTGTTGGCTATTTATTTTATATACGATTTTTAGATGTATAGTTTATGTATACTGTTCCAATCATAGTAGACTGACTAATGCACAGTGCTAATCAGAAACACCATAAGATTTAATAAGCATAAAAAGGGTATTTGAGTCAAGCTCTTTTCTATATTGGCTAAATCCAATCTTTTTCTTCAATGAACAGATCATATTATAAAGGCATATGGTCCAAACTAGGATGTTCAGCAAGCAGAACTGAAGCGCCATAGGGCACTTAACTGCTTCAGTTTTACTTTTCACTTGAACTTCTCAATGGTGCTGGAGTTTAGACTGACCAAATAATCACAAAGAGAAGACACAATCACATTACGCTAGCCTATGTGGTCAACGAAGTGCATATTCATCCGGTGACATCACTGCTCAGTTTAGCAATACAGCAGGTCACAAAACTGATTGGGTTCAAGTCACAACTCTTGGACAGCCGTAGTGGCACTGATGGCTTTGGAATTCCATCCCAAGGCAGTACACAAATATTGTATGAGGGCAAATGTCCTGGAACACCCTCGATAAAAGAAATTTACTACCAGTTTTCAGTCCCACTATGGTGAGAACTGGCTATAAATCATATTCACTGTCTCCATGACATAGTAGAAAGTAGATTGGCACCAGTACTTGGAATGATGTCTTTGGAATCATCTTCACTACAACCTATTTACTGTTATTTGCAAAATAAATCAGTGTGTTTTATGACAGCTGCGTTTCTGTAGCTCAGAACTCAGCCCTGGTAAATAAATATAAAATCCAAAGTTGTGTTTCTCCAAATGAAGGATGGCCTACTGGCAGCCCATAGGTCAGTGTTGGTGAACATTTTCAGCACCAAGTGCTGAAACGGGAGCATGTGGGCGTGCACAGGGAGCACCGGAAACTGGAAGAGCAGTTCCCCAAGCAGCTCTGGGAAGCTGAGCTTCCGGTTTCTGGCATGCGCATGCATGCCGGTCACCTGCTCTTCCGGGTTTTGGCATGCATGCACATGCAAAGATCAGTCCCTTTGGGGAGAGGGGGCGGTCTATAAATTCAATCAAATCAAATCAAATCAAATGTGCCAGAAACTAGAAGCTCAGCTTCCCAGCACGCACATGTGCACCAGGGAGCTGCTCCTCCAGTTTCTGGCATTCCTGCATGTATGAAGACCAGCTGCCTGGTGAACATATGTGTGCCACAACCCAGAAAACAACTGGCGATGGCTGGCATGCCTGGAGAGATGACTCTGTGTGCCACTTCTGGCACATGTGCCATAAATTTGCCATCACGGCCATAGGTGGACTTACTTTAGATTTATTTTAACCCTAAACCAGATTGGTAGTGGGTGGGACAAGCAGTACATTTGGACCCAGAAGGAACGCTTTTCAGTGAAATGGCATTGTGGGTAAGGACACATTGCAATGTAACTGAATTATAATCTGAAATAATCTTTGCTCCCCACTTAAAGCAGCAGCTTATGCTCCTCTTGAATTCAAATTGAATTTATATTTGAATCCAATAAGCAGTGCCAGCCCACAGTATATTTAACTCCTGTCCTTACTTCTCAGCCTATATTTCAGCTGCTAGGTGTAGAGCAGGATGGTCAGTTTTTAGTGGCTCACAGCCATAATTGACATTGCTTTGGGACTCCAAGGGGCAACATGGGTGGGACAAAGATGAAAAAAGTGTAGAGCTATCTTTTCCTTGCTAGGAGGAAATTTCTTAGGTTTTTTTTAAAAGGTTATTAAGCCTACTGTGCTAGTTACATTAACCCTTTTTTCATCTTGTTCCTTGCCACAATATGTAAAAAACAGTTTTATTGATTTTCAGTGATAAGAAACAGAGAAGATGCTAGGGGTTGCAAGGAGCTGCAGGTTGTCTGCCTCTATACAGGGGGGAATCTGGATGCCTGCATGTACTTGTCTCTCCATGACCCCCCAAATTGATGCAAGCTTTGTAAATGGAATTTAAATAGAGACAGCTACTGCGTAAGCTGTCTCTTCTAGCATTTTGCTATATAGAAAAGCAGAACTTCTCTGCAGAGATTTAAGGGGGAAAGGTATAAGAAATGAATTATTATTCTTTTTTTGTCTCATCTCTGTGGATTGAAAATCAGATTCTTTTAGTGAAACAATCCTCTATGGTATCCAGAGATATTCACTTCACCTTTACAATCAATACCAGTCTCATTTCTGATTTAGGGGAGAAGCACCATAAAGAATCAATACAGTGGCTCTGCACAAGCATCTCTCACACTAACATTTTTAAAGACTGGAGCAATTAGCCTTCTAAGCCATCCTTTCTCAATCTGCAGCAGTTAGATTGACCATCCAGAACCGAGTTTGGATAGGAGCAGCAGAGGGAAACCTTTGTAGGATCCCAGGTTGGAAGACACTCTTCTATTGAGAAGATGCTGTCCCTTATCCCTAATTTTCCCAGCCATCACTGGCAGCTGGCTGTACAGGGCTGAAGATGTGTCATCATGCCCTTTGATTCAAGCCCACTGGCTCTTTTCCGGCTCTGTACTAATGGACTGAGCAAAAATGATAAAATAGGCAATTAGCCAGTTTATAAGGCACTGCTTACAATGGCTTTTATGTCATTAATTTTCCCCAAGATTTAACATTCACTGTTGGATCTCAGCCTGTAATTAGGAAGTTATCTGCCTCTAGAAGTTGCTGTCCAAACTATAACAACTTTTTATGGTTTTCAAATTCTGTAAGAAGCCAGTAAATAAATATTTCCCTAGGAAGTATGTCTAACCTAAGTAATAACGCCTGGTAATTTAGGTTAGACATACTTCTGGATCAAACTGAGAGAGGGAAACACTCTTTTATTTAGAGAGAGATCCATGCTGTAAGGCAGCAATGGAAATATGTGTGTTTGAGGTTAATTGGATCTTTACAACCCCACCCCACCACCCCACCCCTGGCCTCTGTTCTCTATTGATCAGTTTCCTCACTGTGTTTAATTCATGGTATTTGTTTGGCAATAAGATTGATATGGAAAGATCATTGCAGTGAAAAATCCAACTACCACCTTTGGAATACCAATTGTAGTTCTTGTCAAATAACCATCATTTGCACACTTAAACAAAGAGTTGCAGACTATTATCACAGTGAAGAAGGGATGTCATGTTTAACAATGGTAAGTGGCAATATAAAATTATTACATATACTTATTGGAAATAGGATTGGCACTCACTCCTGCCATTGCCCAAACACTCTACACTTCTCATTACATGATTCATAGACTATATAGAAAAGAAAGTAGGAATATGAAGAATAAAGACTTTGATCAAACAACAGCCACAACAGTATCAGTAAAGCATGAACGTCTAGCACAGTGATGCCTAACCTTTTCCAGAGTGAGTGCCCAAAGCGTGCACCTGAACCTCCAAAATGCAATGCACATGTAGGCCCCCTGCATGTGCCCTGCTCCTCGCACATGTATGTGCGGCTCTCTACATGTGCCCCACCCATTGCACATGCACGGCAGAGACCTGGCGACCAGCTGGCCAGCGGAGGCACACATGCATGTACAGTGGAGCTGAACGAGGCGATGGCTCATGTGCCCACAGAGAGTGTGCTGCATGACACCTGTGGCACGTGTGCCATAGGTTCGGCATCATGGGTCTAGCAAGTGTAAATAAATGTTTGTGCAAATGTTCTCTTTATTCAAGGGCAGATTTCTTCCTAGAAGGCTTGAAGAGTGTGTATTGACTATTCCTTACTCAAATAGTTTTTGATGCATCCCCAACAAATCAGATAGACAAAAGAAAATTACAATATCATAATCAGCTGTCCTGGTCTACAGATTTCTGCATGATTTCTCCTAAAGACCAGAAAGGATAGAAGAAGTCTAGGTTGACAGGAGAGGGGCTCCTCTCCTCTAGGGAATCAACTTGTCAACACTGTTGACTAGTTGACTAGCAGCATCCTTTCTGCAGTGAACAAATCCTGGAGTTCCATTTGGGACCCATGAGAAGTCTCTTGACAAAAAGCTTCTTCCATGATCAAATTATCTCTTGCGCTAATAGGTCAGTCGGTCTGTCTGTCTGTCTGTCTGTCTCTCTGTCTGTCTCTCTGTGTGTGTGTTTTTCTTTCTTTTTCTTTCTTTCAAGTTATTCATTTTAGAGAAACTGAGAAATCTGAGATATGCATTGTATCTTATTTCAGCAACAGGTTTACATTTAAAACTAAACTAAGGAAACATAAGAAATAGAAAGAATGCATTTGCTCAGCCTAACAGTGACATGATTGATACTTTCCATAAAGATAGCTGACCCTTGTCTGCTGACATGTCAACCAAGTGCCACCAAGTGCCTTGGGCTTGTCTGATTGGAATAGACCTAGCAGAGATGTGTATATATGATGATGACGATACCTCCCAGACATCTGGAAATCAGCCCTAGTCAACAAACGAATCCCACCCACCACCCAGGTCATTACAACACAAAAGAACAACAGACACAAAGCCAGCACCTCAGCCACACAGGATGATATGAAACAGCCGACCAATGTATAAACATCAACTCCATCTACCAATCAGGATGTAACTACACAGCCAATCAACCCACTTACAGCAACAAAGCCAGCACTCCACACACACCCTACCAAGATTTATAGAAAGATGACAGCTCCGACCACACTTTACTCGCACAAGCACGAAGCCGAAAACACCAGCCTGAAGATGGCGAGTGGGACCTCGCTGAAACATTGCCAAGACAATCTCAATCTTACACGGGAAAAGACCTGAATACAACAAGACAGCATATATATATCGTATATAAAATTTATATATGCTGGTCTTGTTGTATTTGGGTCTTTTCCCATGTAAGATTGAGATTGTCTTGGCAATGTTTCTGCAAGATCTCACTCGCCATCCTCAGGCTGGTGTTTTTGGCTTAAAGCGTGGCCCGAGCTGCCGTCCTTCTATAAATCTTTGTGGAGCTGTGTGAAATGCTGATTTTGTTTCAGTAAGTGGATTGATTGGATGTGTGGCTGTATCATTATTGGTAGATTGGTGCTGATTGGTGCTGGCTGTGGGTCTGTTGTTGTTTTGTGTTGTAATGGCCTGGGTGGTGGGTGGGGCTTGTTTGTTTACCAGGACTGGTTTCCAGATGTCTGGTAGGTGGGAGGTATCATCACGTTTGTTCATGTTGTGGGGGTGTTTCTCTATTTCCATAGCTTCCATAATTATTATCTTATTGAAGTGTTCAGTTTTGGAGATTATATATATGTTTATATATATGTTTCCATAGATTTTCATGGGTACAGGTATGCAGGTCTTGGTGTATTCAGGTCTTTTCCCTATTATGAAACAGCCAACTAATCTACAAGCATCAATTCCATCAACTAATCAAGATGTTACAACATAGCCAACCAATCCGCTTACAGCAACAAAGCCAGCATTCCACACATACACACCAATATTTATAGAAAGACGGCAGCTCCGATCATGCTTTGCTCACACAAGCACGAAGCTGAAGGCACCAGCCTGAAGATGGTAAGTGGGACCTCATCGAAACATAGCCAAGATACTCTCAATCTTACACGGGAAAAGACCTGAATACGTAAAGACCTGCATATATATTTCTGGGCATATTCGAGTCTTTTTCCTGTGTAAGATTGACAGTATCTTGGTGACGTTTCGATGAGGTCACACTCATCATCTTCAGAGTGGTGTCTTTGGCTTCGTGCTACATACATACATACATACATACATACATACATGCATACATACATACGCAAACTAGGTTTCATTTTCCTCCGGTGTCCCTGAGAAATGTCACATGTTAGAGGACAAGTTTGAGCATGTTTTAATCCCCATTAAGCTATGGGGGAGAAATAGGGAGTATACAGAGCCCTGTTCTATTAAACCTCAAAAATGTTAGTTTTAGAGATAAGCTGCTCTTTCTGCTAAGTTTTTTCACTTATACACTTCCTCTTGACCACGTTAATGCACACTCCTCTTGTCTTTGAATTGTTATAAAAGTACATTGACTTATTTTGCATCATCCCCACAACAAACCCTTTTGGTGCATTGGCAACAAGGCCAGACAGTGGTGATGCCCTTACAGATTAATGTGGGACATTTTCAGGGCAGCAATTGGTGGGTTCCCTGAATTCTGGTCTCCTCTTATATAGTCACACCTGTCAATAGGAAAGGCAATTGCCAATACCTCTCTAGAACCGGTAGCCAGCAGCAAAATAAAACACCATTCACTTTCAGTAATACAGGTGGGTGCTGATATATATACATATATCAGTATCCATTCTCTTTTTCAGCCAAGCCAAAAGAGATATGGAGGGCAATGCCCAATGAGAGGATATGAGATCCATATTCCTGTGTAAAACAAATAAATACTGATCTTCCAGGAAGTCAATCTTCCAGGAGCTGAAGAATGCAACCCGTGAGTTGAACTACAACTAGCAGAGAAATCAACAAACCTACAAGCCAGGTATTCATCCTTTCATGGAGGTCAACCCAAAATAGTCACAGAGCCAATGATCAGAGATGACACAAGAAGGGGCAAATCTACAAATGGCAAGAGCTGGTCACTGAAGTCACTGACAGATTCTGATCACTGAAATGTTGTAAATTGACTATAAAGCAAGATCTGTGTTTGGAGGAGAAGGAAAATACCACTTTAACAGCATGAAAGCATGAAAAACTTTTTTCACAGCATGCTGGCAATTATACCAAGACGGCATTATGAAGATATCTTCCTTAAAAACAGTGAAATATCCATATTATAGTTTATAGTTTATAGTTTATTTAATTTATAAACCGCCCCCTCTCCCCGAAGGGACTCGGGGTGGTGTACAGACAATAAATATACAATAGAACAACAAGGCAAAACACAAAAGCCAGACAAACCAACTTAAACACACAGTCCGTACAATAACCAAACTAACGATAGTTAAAAATAGTTCCAATTAAAACCAATTTAAAAACCCCAAAATTTAAAAATTTAAAATGCCATCCAGGAAGATCAGGATTAAATTATACTATATTTCTGATTACAATTGGGCCAGGCCAGCTAATTTGAACAAGTGGGTCTTGAGTTTCTTGCGGAAGGAGCAGCGATCAACAGTAGTTCTAATATCGGGGGGGAGGTCGTTCCAGAGGGTTGGGCCCATCACAGAGAAGGCCCTACTCCTGGGCACCACCCACCCGCATTGCTTAGCAGATGGTACCCGGAGGAGTCCCTCTCTGTGAGAGCGGATTGGCCGCAGGGATGTGTGGGGTAGGATGCGATCCCGCAGATAACTAGGTCCTGAGCCATGGAGCGCTTTAAAGATGACAATCAACACCTTGAAACGCACCCGAAAAGCCACAGGCAGCCAGTGCAGCTCGCGCAGGAGCGGTGTTACATGGGAGTACCTACTACTCCCCATTATTGTCCGCGCGGCTGCATTCTGGACCAGCTGTAGCCTTCGGGTGCATCTCAAGGGGAGCCCCATGTAGAGAGCATTGCAGTAATCAAGGCGGGAAGTCACCAGGGCATGAGTGACTGTGTGAAGGGTGTCCCGCTCTAGTAGGGGGCGCAATTGGCGCACCAGGCGAACCTGGTGGAACGCCCCCCTAGCCACGGCTGTCACATGATCATCCAGCGACAGCCGGGAATCCAGGAGGACGCCCAAATTGCGTGCCCTGTCCACTGGGGGCAATTGTTCACCCCCAATGGCCAGAGATGGAACATACTGGCTAAAGCGGGGCGCCGGTAGCCACAGCCACTCCGTCTTGGAGGGGTTGAGCTTGAATCTGTTGTCTCCCATCCAGACCCGGACGGCTTCCAGACACCGGGACATCACTTCGACGGCTTCATTGGGGTGGCTCGGGGTAGAGAAGTATAGCTGAGTATCATCGGCATACAGATGATACTCAACCCCGAACCCTCGAATGATCTCGCCCATATTGCAGTAATAGGAACGTGAGCATGAGATCTTAGTCCCAAGAGTAATGCCATAGTTTCCTTCGTGTCAGAGGCAATGTTTAAGATGCTTCTGGGTTGAATGCCATAGTTTCTTGATGCACATCAGATATTCATAGGTCCATTTTGTCAATTCTCTCCCTAATCAGTAAGGCTGATTTGCATTCTATAACTTTTGTAAAGAACTTTCCAAAGTTTACCATAAAGTAATAGGAAGCATTTGTTCCAGATTCCACTGGATTCCATTTTACATGTTAGTTAATAATAAACTCTGATGGGATTTCTAAGGCTGAGCAGGGCATTTCCCTTTCTAGGAGAAGCCTTGCAAAAATAGTATTTGTCACAAGGAAAGTAAGCCTGTCACTGAAGGCCCAATGCAAAAGATGACTTCCAGGCCTAACACTATGATAATATGGTTGAGAAAGCATATTCTTGGCTCAGCTGTCTGTTATTGTTCTTCTTATGGGGGCAGTCATGTTTGATTGCTGATAATGACTCATTGGGAGGGAAGAAGTTTCCATGCTGGGTAATAATTAAATTTCTGGTAGTTTAGTGACGACTTTTTGAAATTGTGTTTGGAAGTATATAAGAACTGGTGCCATCTAGTGCTTTCAATGAAACAATGAAAGTTTCTGTCATAATATTACATTATTTGTTCTCAGCAAACAAAATAAAGCATAAAAATAAACCTGCAGTGTTAGATCGTGGGAACGGATGAGGCAGACTCAGGCTTCAGTAACAACAGCTCTTTATTAGTGACTAGAATCCAGCAAAAGTCCTGTCTGGCAGCAGCTCTTTTATAGGGCTCCGGCAGGGTCTTCGACCAATCAGGTTTGAATGAGTTCCTGCTGGTAACAGCGGACCTTGGTGGAAACTACTTATATCGCTATTCACATGCAAAGTGCTCAAAGTACTTAATATGCAGCATTCAAATGAAACTTTAAGAATTAGCCCAATATAGTGAACTGCAGCCAGTATAAGAAATTTACCAAGTTTAATTTAAAAATCAATAAAATGACAGATGACCGACAAAACACGTCAAACCCTTTAAACAATTGGATTTTCAGAGCTTTTGTCAGTATTGTAACTGATGAGCCCATCTGAAAATCTTCAAAGAGGGAGTTTCATAAACGAGGGGCCACTGATGAGAAGGCTAATTACCTGAAGTAGTTTATAGGGTCACGGGTTTTGACTTCTGGATGGTAACTTGACACAATAGCAAGTATCTGGAATGCAGGGATGATGCTGATGCTAGAGCTAATGGAGTTTCTTTGGTCAAGAGGAAAGCCACACGATCACCTACATGAACTCCAGGGAGCAGTTCCTCATTAGGAAGCCTATAGGATTTGGTGGGAACCTGTCAATAATTCACAAGTAGCCGTGTGTGTGTGTGTGTGTGTGTGTGTGTGTGATACACAGCATTCTCACAGCCTCAGGCAAAACCCAAACCACTTTCTAAAGAGCTTCCATGAAATGGGGGGAAGGGGGGAATGAAAAAGATCTTCAACATAGTAGAACAGCAAAAGCCATCCGGGTAACTGTACTTTCAGCCTACGGCGAGAATTACAATACAAAGTAAGAAAATAACCGTGAGGATCTAAAAAGATTTAAAAGCAAAAAGCTTTCTAAGAGTTTTAATTATGAAAACTAAAAAAAAAAAGAACTAAGGGAAAAGTTAAATTTGGAATATTGTTTTATTAAGCACTTTTGAATTAATTAATTAATCAAAACCTACCTCCGTAGGAGAAAAAGTTGTTGAAAAAGATGGCTGCCTGACTTGATTAAACAATAAGATAATTTGAGAAGAAAAAGTTAGTCTCTACTTTTAGAGGCTAAAGAGCTACTAAGTAGAGCATAGAAACATTATTACTGGTATGTGCACAATGATGGAGCAATACTAAAATTCCCACAATGGTAAAATGGATTGTAAAAATGTCAGAACAGGCAGAAATGGCAAAACTGACCTGATTAGCCAGGGGTAAAACCTCAAGTACTTTTATAAATGACTGAAAACGTTTTATGGACTTCTTGGTGAAAATGGAAGAAAGTGAAGTGATCATTTATAGTTTTGATGACTGAAAAGAGATTGACTAAGCTGTGGAAGAATTTTTTGTAATACCAAGAGGATAGAGAGAGGATAGCTTTGTTTATAACTGTTGAGGGGGGAAAAACCTCCATATATTTGTGTCACTGTTTTTCTTTCCTTCAGATCAGTTTTGTTTTCTTTTTCTTCCTTATTTCTCTTTTTTCTTCATATTTTCTTTACATTTGCCTTTTACTTATGTGAAAATTCTTAATAAAAATTATATATTGTGTCACCGGTTTCAGTAGTTACTGTTTCCAAGTAAGTGCTCTCGATCTGCAATTCTTATAGCTTGATCTGTTAAGCCAACTAAAGCCCTTCTGTCTAGATTAAGTATGTCTTTTCATACAAAGATTTTGCACACTAAAACTAGAAGATACTGGTGGTTCCTCGATTAAGCTGTTGTTTACTCTTTGATAGTTTATCTGAGTTAGTAGTTTCTTGATTGGGGCATTATAAACTGCTTGATTGTTGATCTGGTATTAAGTTTGGTATTAATCTCTGCTTATCTGGATATTGATTGCTGGCAAGGAGTTGTTATGGTCTTTTAGTTTTTATTGTCTTTTTTGAATGCTATGGAAATGTTACTTATCTCTATGTGTCTGTTGCTGGCCGATTTGTTGGCGTGCCAGGCTTCCAGGAATTCTGTAGCATTTTTGGACTTGTTCTAAGATGTTCACAGTTTCTTGGCTGAAACTGTGATGAGGTCTGTGCCTATGTTCCATGATTAAGGAATTTTCATCATGTCTTCTGACTGCTACTTGGGGTTCATGGATGTACTCTGCTGACTTTCTTTCTTTGTCCTTTGACAAAGTCCTGATTTTTCTACTGGATCTTTTGGTTTACTTAAGATACTTTGTAGGGGTTTAGTTGGTTTGTGTGTTAAGGTAATAGTCTGTTGGTTGTTTCCGAGATGTTTTTGATATATGGCAGTTTTAGCCTTTTAACAGCCATAAGCTAAATAAACACATAATCCTTTTAACAGTGGATTCAGGTACTTTTTGGATAAAATTGTGTGGGTATTCATTTTGCTGGAAGATGTAGAGATGATCTGTTTTCTTTTCCTGATGTTCAGGATTGCTGCAGTGTGTTTGTGCTCCTCTAAATAGTGTTTTTACATAGCTTCTCTTGGGTTTTTACTTTCGTAGCAGAACACTTAGTGTGGATGGTTTTACAATAGACTTCTGTTTCTAATTTCCCATCTTTGCCTCTGCTGATGAGGATATCCAGAAAGGGTAGTGTGGGTTGTTATTTTCCTGTTCCCTTGTAAATTTAATTCCTTTGAAGATGTTATTGATAGCTTCATGTGTCTTCTCTAGTTGTTCCCTTTTGCTTATGACAAAGATGCAATCTACATACCTGATCCATACTTTGGGTTGTATCCACGAGTGCTACAGTTTCTAGGCATTGCATTATGGCCTCTACTATGAATCCTAAGAGTAGTGATCCCATTGCGTTCCTCTAATTTTTGGTATATTTGCCTATCAAACTGAAAGTAGCCAAGTCCTATGAGGCTAATTACAAGCCACACTCAAGTTGTGGAAGGGGATGTTGTGGCATTGCATTGTGAGAGGGGGAGCCAGGGAATAAAAGGCACTGCACTGCATGAGCATAGTGTGGGGGAGGGACTTACTTGAGTATTTATTTATTTATTTTTTATTTATTTGATTCAATTTATCAGTCGCGCCCTCTCCGCGAAGGGACTCGGGGCGACGTACAATCAAATATAAAGGCATGTGGCATGGAGGAGGTAAATACATCAACAATTAACAATACAAAAAGTAAAAGCCACAAAGTTAAAATAAATAACAATAAAATTAATACAATTAAAACAATTAAAATACCCAAAAGATTTAAATATACAGTTTAAAATTGCCAGGGAGGTTAGAAGTTCTGATTAAGCCAGGCCGGCTAGTTGGAACAGGTGGGTCTTGAGTTTTGTGCGGAAAGAGCGGAGATCCGTCGTTATCCTGATATCTGGGGGGAGGTCATTCCAGAGGGCTGGGCCCTCTGTGATTTGTGATTTGTGACCTTCTTTGTTTGCTTCCCTATTGGGTTTATTTGTGAAAAACCAGTAAGGAGGGGGACAAATGGCAATCATGTGACCATGGAGCACTGCAACTATCGTAACTATGAATTGGTTGCCCAGCACTCTAATTTCAGTCACATGACTGCATGCATATGCAACAGCCAGAGCTTCAAGGAACAGTCCTAAGTACCACTCATTCAGCAATGTCACAATTTTGAATGGTCTCTGAAAGAGTTGTCAGTAAGCAAGGATTACCTGCACAGATGCTGAAAAAAGGAGAGCCAAGGGAGGGGACACTCTATTTAAAATCATGCATGGTATAGAGAATGTGATGAAAGAGACGTTTTGTGTTCACAATGTTTGAAGCTGGGGTCATCCCCTCAAAGTAAATGCTGGAAGATTCATGAGACAAAAGAAGGGTTTTTTTCCCCCAAACAGCGCATTTGCCGCCAGCAGTTTTGATAATGGGAGCCAATTTGATTGGTTTAAAAATGGGATTGTACAAGTTCATGGAGGAGTCAGGTGATCAAGTGGATGCTCATACCGATTGTTGTCTTGTTTGTTACCAAACTTCGAAGGCTGCTTGTCTCCTGAGCAACATTGGGTAGCATACAATATTAACAGGAGTTCTAACACTGTAACAGAAAAGAAGGATAAATATTCAGAAAGAGCAATAAAACACACAACCAGAACACAAAACATTCACAGCTGGATAATGCCTTTGTTAGAATCCTGCTCCATACTCAATTATGGGTTTTCCAGTCCGTGCTAAGGCTCTTTTAGTGGGCTGCTCTTCCCTCACCAGACGGCTCTGTGCAAGAGTGTGACTCAGGAGCTCAGGGAACGCACCAACATTGCAGCTTCAAAATCTTGGAGCCAAGCGTTTGACAGAACATATTATAATGGAAACAGTGCTGATTGTTCAGTGGGACAAAGTGATTCTGCTGCCAACAACTCCAGAGATGTAATACAAGAGTTGTGTTCTACATGAATGCTCTACAAAATTTGATGTCTTTGAAGCTTCCCCCCCCCCCTTGAGACAGAGGAATCTTTTTTATTCTAGGCTATTTTTAGGCTCTGAGACATTCTTTCAAATGGCACTTGGTGGTTGTTTTGAGCTTTACTGCTGGTGGTGTGGAGGGTGCTACGTGATATTTCTCAGAGGAATGTAAAACTCTGGGAAGCTTCAGAAAAAGCCCTAGGGAGGGACTTCTCTCACAGTTTCTCCCTTACTGGAAGTGTTTGAAATCAAAATGGCTGTGGATTATTGCAGAAGTGGTGGTCCAGTGAAAGACTGGCCACAACACGGACCCCCCCCTTGCCCACCTCATCACTAAATGCAAGAGAATTTCATTCCGTTCAAGATAATTTTTAAAAAGAATTGCTAATTCTTTTACTCTGTTGAATGGTAGGAAGAGGGGGGGGGGAGGTTAGATACATTTTCAATCCAGCTCCACTCTAAATGATACAACACAGATGAAAATTGGCTGTGGCTGAGGAAGGTGCCCTCTGGACTCTTGCTTGAGGCAGCAAAATGTCTCCATCTGACCTTGAAGGTGATTTAAAAACCAGGTCCTCCAAGCTGTTGTTGAACTGCTGTTGTTATTGTTTTGCTCCTGCTCGAGATTGTTTTGTTTTCAGACATACTTAGCAAGGTCTGTACCAGTAACAGAGGCCCTCGTGCATTTCTGCATAGCAGTTCAGGTTTAGTTTTCTCGTGGCAAATACATTTGTAGTTTTAATAATTGCTTGTAATTCCTCACTGTTGTATCACCACCTTCTGTGGGAGGCGTTTCTTTGTGCCATGCTTGTCAAGCACATATTCATGTTTCACTTCATTGGCCTTACAAATTGTCCGCTGATTGTTTTTTGTTTGTGTTTCAACTTATGTGAAACATGCTGAACAGCAGAATACTTTCCCCCTAGAATGAGAGGGACAGTGTTGTGTGATACCATTTCTGACACTAAAGAATAAAAATGTAGCACATTTGTTGATTGGATTTATTCATGGAGGGAGTTGAGCTTCAGCTGTGTTCACACATGGAACTTCAATGTCTGATGATTCAACATCAACCAAAGATTAATCTAGGGGAAAGTGCCCACAAATCAGATGCTAGAATAGTCACTTCCTCATTTTCAACACTGTCACTGTGGTGGCAGCAATCCTCACATGTAACGCCAAACTGGCCATGTGTAGATTGACATTTGTTTGGGTTATACAAACCCTGTAAGAAGGGGAGGGCTGTCTGTTTTTATTAGCAGAGAGAGAACTCTTAAAGGGATGCAGAACCCTCCCTCTGATTCAAGAAGAATGGAAGGAAGATAATCACTAATTTTTGCAATCTAGGCCAGTTCCAAAGGAGGGAAGAATTCATGATTGTGGCCTTTTCTGTAGACCAGCGAAATACTGTGGACATAGTATATTTAGATTTCAACAAGGCATTTGACAAAGTAGACCACAGCCTACTTCTTGGCAAGCTAGAAAAATGTGAGATAGACAGCATCACTACCAGATGGATTTGTAATTGGCTGACAAACCATATTCAATGAGTAGTTCTTAATGGTACTACATCTACATGGAGGGAAGTAAGCAATGGAGTATCACAGTGTTCCATCTTAGACCCAGTACTCTTTAATAGCTTCATAAATGACTTAGATGAGGGAATAGAAGGGGAACTCATCAAATCTGCAGATGAAACTAAGCTGGCAGGAATAGCCAACACCCAGAAGACAAGTTCAGGATCCAAAAAGTTCTTGACAGACTTGAACAATGGGCCCTATCTAAGTAAATGAAATGTAATGTGGAGAAAAGCAAGGTTTTACACCTGGGCAGGAAAAACCAAAGGTACAAGAATAGATTAGGTGAAACCTGGCTCAAAAACAGGGACCTTGGAGTCCTAGTGGACGATCACTTAAGCATGAGTCACCAGTGTGTCGCAGCAACCAAAAAAGCTAATACAATCCTTGGTTGTTTAAACAGAGACATAGAATCAAAATCACATGAAGTATTAGTACTGCTTTATAAAGCCTTTGTAAGATGTCATCTTAAATACTGTATCCAGCTTTGGTCACCATATTATTAAAAAGATGTCGAAACTTTGGAAAAAGTGCAGAGAAGAGTATCTAAGACAATTAAAGGCCTGGAGATCAAAGCATATGAAGAGCAGTTGCAAGATTTGGGTTTGGCTAGTCTAGAGAAAAGAAGGACTACAGGAAACATGATAGCAGTATTCCAGTATTTGTGAGGCTGCCACAAAGAAGAAAGGGGGGGTGTCAATTTATTTTCCAAAGCATCAAAGGGAAGAACAAGAAACAATATATGAAAACTAATCAAAAAGAGAAGCAACCTGGAATTAAGGAGAAACTTCCTAACAGTGAAGACAATTAACCAGTGGAATAGCTTGCCTGCAGACGTTGTGGGTGCTTCATCACTGGAGGTTTTTAAGAAAAGACTGGACAGTCACTTGTCTGAAATGGTATAGGACAGGGGTGTCAAACACAAGGCCTGTGGGCCAGATCTGGCCCATGATATGGTCAGATCTGGCCCATAGGGATGTCCTGGAAAATGTAACAGACTGGCCCAGGTTGCTTCAGCCCAGTCTACCCAATGTAGAAGAGGAAACATCAGACCAGTGTGGCTTCAGACCAGTCTACCCAGGAAACATGCCAGTAGTTTAGGGAATGGTGTCAAACTGGCCATGCCCACCCAGTTGGCCACACACCCCCAGTCAGCAATGCTTGCCCAGCCCCCCCCCCCCAAGGTGAACCACATCCCTGATGCAGCCCTCAATGAAATTGAGTTTGACACCCTTGGTACAATATCTTCTGCTTGAGCAGGGGGCTGGACTATAAGACCTCCATTGTCCCTTCCAGCTGTATTCTGATTGATTGTAATTAAACAGATAGAATTGCTGTCATCAGTGGTGAGCCTTCAAATATTGAGTGCACCAATGATTACATGTATGTTCATATATAAGCTTTTTTATCCCTAAAAATGTGAGATATTGCCCTCAAGTTAAAAAAAAAAGCAAAATGTCTACTGCACAACTATTTTTAATCCTTATATCTTCCATAGGATCGAAGGCCGCAAACATTCTATGATAAGAATGCCCTACTCCCACAATGGATGATGCCAGATCCAAAAAGTGGAGGAACCATTAAAAAAATTAAATAAAATTAATTGATTTACAAATGTATAAACCATGTTTATAGATTCTCTGCAATGACAAAAGAGCAGAAAATTAATAAGGAAGTATAATTCAATTTCAGCTCCTTACGACTGTATTGTATTTAATGCCCACCCACAAACAATCCAGGTATAAAAGTCAACTTTTAAAATATAGAAGAATGTTTAATGTCCTCCCCCATTGCAGATATAAGATTTTTTTTAATGGGGGCAATTCTCTTTTTAATATATAAATTCCCAAGGAACAAGAATTACTAAAAAGTAGACATAAGTATGTCAAATTAGTTTGAAAAAACCACAAAATTTCCATAAAAACCCCTGAGACAGTTCATCCCATCCATAAAATTAACAGTACCCCATTTGTTAAGTTAATGTTTCTCCTATTCATCAACATATATATGTCTGATTGTCAGATGATCAAATTAGATAGGTAGTTAGATATAAAAAGGTTAACTTGCACACTTGGCTTTCAAAAAAAAGAAGCTGGATATACAAACATACATTTATTTCTCTCTCGAGCATACACACATCTGTGGGCACACACACACACACACACACACACACACACACACACACACAATATCCTCTATCCCTCCTTCCAAGAGGAAAGCGAGGAAAATCTGAGCAGATTACCTAAACTTTAAGCAAGTGGCATGGAAATCGGGGAACCAGAAAAATGAAACCGAGGATAAGGGGAAACTACCAGAAAAATCCATTTTGACTGTACAATAGTCACCACCTTATTTTTCCCAGCCTCCAGAGTAAATAGCCTAAGCAGGTAGCATGGAAAGAGCTGCTAAGAGAGGGAGGCAGTCAGAAATGGGTGATATGGAAGGAACCCCCCCCCCCCCAAATGAGTATGGAGAAGAGGATGACGTGTTAGCACACTCTACAACATCTCTAGACTTCTTTTTCAGTCTGTTTCTAGAAACCTGAAGAAAGCTTTTTATAAGAAAGGGTTAGGCTTATAAGAATGATTTGCATGAACATTGGAAGGCATTTATGGAATTCTTGTCTTTCTAGATTAATCTGGCTTTCACAATCATACATATAATGATGTTACACGACTTCCATAAACCAGTTTGAGTGCATTTGATACCCACATTGAAAGTGGTCATTTGGTCTTTATTTCTACTGAGATGTATGTCAGATGATGACATACAGAGTATGCTAAATGGATGCCTCATTAATGGTGACTAACAATGGACACTAAGGAAATGCTATCATGCTATTAATGAAGCATAGCCATTATAAAGAAGCTTCCTTCAGTAGTAATCTGGTTTTATTCCTCCATTTCCCATTTTCCCTGCAGGCTGGTAGAAAAATAGAAGTTACTATAATATTTTTTTAAAAATTACAGTGATACATGTATTTTCCACAGTATGCTAATAAATATGAATGGATACTAGCTTTGGCTATAAACAGCCTTGAAAAAAAACATTTTTGAAAAGTGTGTATTTATTTAAGGGGAAGTATATCTTGTTCCTGCTTTTTGAGTTAGACATTTTACAACATCTTTTTCATTCCAGTGGATTTCCCAGCATTAGAGGATGAGATTTCAATTCATGGGGAAGACTTTGGAGAAGACTCTGAAGATGGTGAGTAGCAGATGTTCCCTGCTTCAGTATTCAAGTTTCAATTCTACTTTCTACGATTCTCTGAAAAGCAAATTATTGCTTAGCCACAAGTAAGCCATTTATAAATCTGAGGTATGTAGATTAGATCAGTTTGCTTTAGAATTGGTAGGGATGTGTATGTGAGTCCTTACCTCTCACTACAAAAATCAAGTTTAGGGTATAGGAACGAAGTATAGTATTTTAATAGCAGTTGGTCCCATAGCCAGGGTAGGTTTTGCCTTCACATTGCAATAATACTAATTAGCATCTGCACTATACAAAATAGGCCTGTTAATTGCGAGAGCTCTGTCTATTAATTGGTGGGCGGATGCTGGCACAGTTGCATGTGTCAAGTGCAAGATCAGAGGACTCTGACAATCAGGGAGAAGAGCACATTGAGGAAGAATCTTCACACACACACACACACACACACACACACACACACACACCCAGAGTGCTTTCGCAAAAACATCCAGTATATCTTTTCTCAGATATAGAATGAGAGCAACTTGGAATACAGCAAGCTAATATCTAGAATACTCCTTCTTCAAGGCATGAAGGAGTTCTTCTATAATTGTTCCTAAACATATATGCTCCCTATGCTTCCCTGCCAGCCTTCTGGTATTTTCTCACCATTACAGAATTAGCATCCTTCAGATGTGATGGATCTAGAGCAGTGGTTCTCAACCTGTGGGTCGGGACCCCTTTGGGGGTCGAATGACTCTTTCACAGGGGTTGCCTAAGACCATTAGAAAACACATATTTTCCATGGTCTTAGGAACCAAGACACCAATTTTATGGTTGGGGGTCACCACAACATGTGGAATTGTATTAAAGGGTCACGGCATTGGGAAGGTTGAGAACCACTGATCTAGAGGAAGAGAAATGTAAAGCTTTAGCAGGAGCATGAATTGGGGACAAATTAGTCAGCAGAAACATTTGGCAACTAAAAGATGCAATTTGTTTCACTAGGGATGCAAGCAAAATCATGCACTTTAAGCCTTTCTCACTAAAGTAAAAACCACAGAGCATTTCTTTGAAGCAGCAGGCAGAAAACATGGGAAGGGAAAATATTATAAAGTTATGCAAATTGGATGTCAGGCTGAGACAGTGAATATTGACTTTCTGTCTCTATGTAGGAGACAGAAGAGACATTTTAACCTTCCTATGAATATACAAATGAAGGTCTGGTTCATTCAGAAGAAGGTCTCCTACAATCACAGTGACAATTTAGTTAAAGGACATGTAAGGCCTGTCCTCCAACCAAGCTCAGATAAATGTTCTAGAACAGGGGTGTCAAACTTGCAGCATCACATTGTTGTCACGTGACGTATTGTGACTTTCCCCCCCCCCTCAGTTTGACACCCCTGATCTAGAAGCCAACCCCTCCAAGTTGTCCATGGGAGTCCTATTCCCTCAGGAACCTTTTCTTCACTAGTCCCACCTGAGACTGCTTTTCTGATAACCCCTTACTTTCCATTGCATTCCAGATGCCACAAACCTGGACAGAAACCACACCACGCTTTCTACAAATTCCCCACTGACTCCACTGGTGGACACTGAGAAGAGCTGGCTATATACTCTGGACCCCATCCTGGTTACCATCATAGCCATGAGTTCTCTAGGAGTCCTTCTAGGGGCAATTTGTGCTGGGCTACTACTGTACTGCACCTGTTACTACACTAGCCTCTCTTCCCGGAGCTCTACCACTCTGGAGAATTATAACTTTGAGCTTTATGATGGCATCAAACACAAGGTCAAAATGAACCACCAAAAGTGTTGCTCTGAGGCATGACTGATTGCACTGAAATCACATTTGACATTTCATTCCAGCAGCAGTGGCTGGGGAAGATTACTTTTTCTATGGGAACTGAATGCCATAATTTTACACAAGCCCATGCTGGAATGCTGAAGGGGTGGGGGGTTGCTGTTGTTTAGAAGAAAAAGAAGAAGAAGAAAGCAGCAGCAGGAAGAAAGTTGGAAGAGGATTACGAGTTGTAAGAAATGTGGGTAATTGCTCTTGCAGGAAGAACTGGGTAGGCTCAAACAAAGCAGCCGCCATGCTCTCCGTTTTATTTCTTCTAGGAGCCAATCACATCTGTAGAAGGCAAACGATCCACCTGGTTTTGAGGAAGCGAGGGACAAAAATGTGTATAATTATTTGCCACTTCCTTCTTCGGATGAGATTGCTAAATGGCCCCCTCTCCTTCCCCTTTCTAGTCTTAGGAATTATAATCTCACACTTGCTCACACACACAGGTACCCACATTCCCCCTCCAGTAGATCACCTGTCAGAAATGGTGCTTGATTGAAAGGGACTGTCTCAGTGCTGTGGGTAGTGAAAGAAGTCCAGGAAGCTGCAGCCGATTCCAACACTCCCATCTCCCCCACCCCACCAATGAAACCGTGTGGCTCCCTTTCACTCAAAGGAGTGGCAGGGATTGGGGGTGGAGGGGTGGAGGATTTGTCTCACGGATCAGCGGGAAAAGCAGCACTTTCTTCCTGGATTACCAAGCAAAAGAAAGAGTCAGCCTGAGGTGTGAAAGTTGACAGAAGCACCTCCTCCAGAGAAGCTGAAGAGCCTTAAAGTGATTTGTGAAAAAGAGCCATTTATTAAATCCAGATCTTGGACTGAAACAGCAGAGGCCTTCATCACAAGGGCTCTTTCTTCTCCTTTTCTTTCTGTCCCTCTTTTTTTTTAATCTTGGGGTTTTTTTAGTATAAAAACATTGCCGCAAACAAAAGACACAATTATAAGGTGCCCAAGAACTCAGGAGATGGCTTTTTATATATATTTCAAGAGGAAGACAGGCTGCTAGGTAGATAGATAGATAAATATATTTTGTTAATGCTGTGTCCACTCTGATGGGAAAAAAAAGAAGTATTAAAAGGCTCGTGGAGTAAATGCAGTTATTCAGCCCATCACACAGAATGCCGATGATACCTCTAACTGGCAGATATGATTTAATGTCATCATTAGCCAATAAGAAGGACTTAATTTTTCTGCAAAGGATTCTAAACTAATGTACCCTTTGATCAGATTCATAATTGCGGTGCTGTCTGGCAAAGGCATCGGGCCTTCTCAGATTCAGGTCCTTTCGGGAGGACCCAGCCATTGGAAATCTAAGATTATGGCAACATTACAGGGTATCAAAGTTAAACTGATATTCTAGTATGGATGTCACATAAATGGATCTGGAGCAATCTTCTATCATCTTCTTCTTCCTTCAGAAAAATGCAACTTGCTTGTTGTGGTTTGCATAGCAATTTGTTTATTTTTGAAGGGCTTTGTGTGAATATGTATTTGACTTTTTTTAATAAAGTGCCTTAGAAAAATATTTTTCCCTTAGAGATGTGTGATGTAACGAATTACAACTGAGGCATTCAACGTTTCTCCTTATCCCTCTTCTTTCTCCTTCACTTCTTCATTGCTATCAGATCTCTACTGGGTAGAGTTTTGTCCTTTCAGATAGTCAAATATATATAACTAATGTTTTCATGTGTGCTGTGCCATGCTTGAAGTGTCTTGCAGACCAGTTTACAGTATCAACTTTCAATTTCCAATGCCTATGGTTCAGCTCTTGGCAGCAGTCTTTAAGCCACAGGGTGGGGTTGTTTTTTTAATCAAAGTGACTGAGGTGTGGAATGTTTTCCAAATTAGCAGATTGGATAAGCAGTTTTTTTTAATGTGGTAATTTGAGGAATGACACCTGATAGCTTAGTATGATAGTTTGATATTCAGTGATAATGCTATGGTGCTGATATAGCTTCATCTTTGTGATGTTGTGCTGACTAAGCTCTTTTCTAGGAATGTACCTAATTGTCAGTAATTGTTAAAGACATTTCACCTGTTACACTTCACAGGAATGCATTTCTAAACTGCTACTTGTGAATGTAATGGTACATCTTTGGGTACACATGTGTCATATATGTACACATGTATAGAAATGAGGATTTGCAGCAGCTATCCTACATATACTGTCATGCAGACTATGAAATGCTCCTCTGAACAGTTTTATATGCATGCTTACCAGGCTGAATGTCCAGAACGTTTGGTTTTTGTGGTAATCACCACCTGTGTGCAAGGATATGAACAAGGCACTTACTTTCACTTTAACACACTGAAGTCACAATTCTGTGCAGGTCTGGGTGTGCTTAGTGCAGCTGATTTTGGTGCATTTCATTCTGTGATAGATTAAGATGTTAAAGCATTGATTTTCACACTATTTTCTCCGTTCCGCAGAAGACCAGCAGGAGCAACTCCTTGAAAGAAATAATATTACTGGTAGTCCTTGACTTATGATCACAATTGGGACCAGAATTTCCAGTGCTAAGCAAGGTGATTATTAAGTGAGTCACATCAGATTTTGTGACTTTTTATGCCACAGTTGTTAAGCAAATCCGGCTTCTCCCATTTGCTTATCAAAAGCTGGCCGGGAAGGTTGCAAATGGAACCCCAGGGCTCTTCAGCCATTGCTGAAGTACATGCCAGTTGCCGAGCCCTCGGTTTTTGCTCACCTAACTGTGGAGGTGATGCAACGGTCATTTTTTCAGTGCCATTGTAACTTTGAACAGTCAATAAATGAATGGTTGTAAATTGAGGACTTCCTGTAAATATAGGTCCTTGAAAAACAGCAGGTACAAGATGCCATCCATCATTCCTAAAATGAATAGCCACATAGGGAGTTTTGGAACATCCATTGTTCACCTAGAGCAAAGAGCTGGCTAGCGGAATATGCTCCCAATTCTGTATAAGAGTTTAGTTTTACACCTGGGTTTCCATAGCATAAGTCAGCATAGAGAAAGTATCCTGGGAGCATGACATTTCAAAAGTACTGCCTTAAAAGCAGCCTTGCTCTAATAGAATAATGACTGTGTTTATCCAGGTATACCATATACAAATACACTTCCGCTCACCCTAAACCGAAATACCGACTAGAGCGGGATCATCTGATTTTACAGGGGCTCCTTTGGCAGACCTGATTATTGCTACCATAGTTGAAGAAAGATCCACGAGCCAGCCAAGGTTTATCACTGGAGCATCCATGGTTTTCAGTGGAAAAATAAAGCATAGTTGGATGGAATCCCATCCATATTTCTCTTATACTTGTATGGTGGATGAAGGAAGACCTCAGAGATGATATAGATATATTAAAAGGTAGTGTTGCTGTCTGTAGTAGACATACAGAGGGTGAGAGTTCGTGTATGCATATATTACAATGTATATGTGTTTGCGCGTGCTTGTGAGTTCTCTGTATGTATTATATATGTGAGTGGCTATGTGGGGTTTCTTGTATCTTTAATAGAGGCGGAGGATGCTGATGCCCTTGGCATGGGTTCAACCGGGAGGGCAGAGAAAATGGCATGCAATTGAAGAGTCCCACACGCTTTGTATTCCATGTTGGCAGGTACAGGGACTTTGTTGTGTGTGTACTCAGTGAGCAAGAATCCGGCCATAATGCTGCATAGCTGATACCTCACCTACCTCCGTGCTGGGTGCTTTACTGTTCTAATGCAGAAAATGGTGTTTGATTGTATTTTTCATAGGGTGAAAGAAAAAGAAAAGAAAAGAAATGGTGCATATTTTCATGTCAGTATGTTGTCATCTGCAAATGTATGTTGTGCTTGATGATCCATGTTCTTTAGTAACCTCCCTCTTTTCCAAATGGACAAAGAAATGCAGCCTAGTGTTACCAATGCCTTTGCTGAAATATTGCTTGCCCTCTCCCTCCCTCCCTCCCTCCCTCCCTGCCTGCCTGCCTTCCTGCCTCCCATGGTCAGCTTCACCGTGGCCAGTAGGAAAGCTGCAGTATAGTTGGTCTTTGCTTTCTAGAATCTACGGAGGAATCTAGGGAGTAAAGAGGGGGGGAAGGAAATGCAGGAGATGGGATTTTGCATATCTTACCAGCTCAAGGTAGTTTGACCATTTTACTGGCTGTGCCAGATCATGTGGACTTTAAAGCTTTTACTGTGATCCTTCAGTGTTTAAGAGAAAAACCCAAACTGTGTTTCTATAATTTGTATAAAAGCCTTTAAAAAGTACTATTTAATAAACATTATAGTAGATAACTTTTCTGAGTCCACTTATTTTGTAGCTGGGAAAGAGAGGTAAATGTTCTGATTTCTGATGCTTCAAGGGCGGTCTCACTGCCAAAACCGATTCTCCCTCCTGCAGCCAGTGTGACTTTGACTTTGTCCATGGCATTGACTGGATTAGTCTTTCATGAAGATGGCAATTTTCCACCCAGGGAGATTAATTGTGCTACATAACAACTTACATACAGTGAGGGGTGGATTAAGGTATGAGTAACGTACATATAATTGCAATTTCTTGAATTTCCATGGCAGTTTGTAATTTTGAAAACACTTGTTATGTGAAGTCTTGGCTACAGTCCAATAAAGCTATTGTGACTGTCCCATTAAAATCAGAGTAACAAATTGGTAATGGCTGAAGTGCCTGGAGCTTTTAGCAGAATTCATAGCCCAAAGCTAGGTGTGTTTATTGGAAATTATTACCACATTGCTCAGCGTGGTTAATTCTCAATAAATGTACCAAGTGTTTTGATCTTGGACAGTGCTACCATTAGCTGGATTAGACTTGCTTATAATATCATTTGTAATTACCAAGAAACAAGTAAAAATTCTGTGGTAAAATAAGTCTGCATTATTCACAAAGAGCTGAATTCTCTGACCTCTACACATGTAAGAAATGTGAATGTTCTTGCCGTTTTGCATATTGCATTCTTCTGCATTTTATAATGAGCAGGAATTATGGAAATCCATGAATACTTTATTCAGCCAGCCTCTACAGGTTGGAACACATGTAAGGGAAAGTGGCACAGTATGAAATTTGGGTTCTACTCTATAGAGTTACTGGGTGGAGGGGAAAGGAAAAGGAAAAATTTTAATGGAGTCACATTTTGCACCTAAGATTCATTCTGTATTTTTTGTGTACAGAGTAAAAAAATACGTGCTGCACAGCCAGCTTTTCTGTTTACCAATAATTCCCTTTCTTATCTATAGATCTTACTTGTTTTCACTAGGACACAGTCTGTGGGGGGAGGTTAGGCCACTTGAGTCTATAGTGACTCTTTACATATGTATACAAATTAAAACAACATACATTAAAAGATAAAAAGAGAACTAGCCAGAAGCAACACCCCTCTTCAAAAAAGCTAAGCTACCAACAACCAACCAAAGGCATGGCTTTCATCCTAGCCCAGGGCCTGGGAAAGTCATCAGATCTTAAGCAGATTGCAAAAAGTCAGAAGGCTGGGAGGAGTACAATTCTCCTTGGGGATTTCATTCACACTTCCAAGATCCTATAAGATGACACTGCTTAATAGAGAGGATCAGGAGCAGCTGACTTGGGCAGCTGAGCAGAAACATGAGGAAACAGGTAATCTCTCAAGTAACCAGGCCCTATGCATTTGAAGGGCTCTATAGGCAATAACCAGTAAAGTGCATCTGAAGCAGCTCACGCAGCACTGCCAATGCCGCTCCATTCTAACCAACTGTAAGTTCCAAGTGATCTTCAAGTACAACACCAGGAAGAGCACTTTACAATAATTCAATTGACCAAAGCAAAAGGTACCTCAGTCCACAGAAGGAAAACAGGCATGGGAACCATCTCAGAAGGGATCCCCCCTCCCTAGTTTTCTGAAAAGCAAAAGTAAAGGAACAAGAAGCACTTTTCAAACTTGCAAGGTTCTGTAACCGGCTTGTGCTTCTTGAAGAGTTGACTTAAATCTTGCAATCTTTTTATTTTAGAATGGAGAGAAGGAAAAACATTTTCCTCATTTAGAAACAGTTCATGCATTTATCCAGATATAATTTGCATACAATTGTCTGGCTGTTTGCAACTTATTCTTCCTAATAATTTACTATATGAGTAGCAAGGAAAGTTTAGGATTTTAAAAGCTATTATACACTGAAATTTCAAAACCTTCTGTTTATCAGGAGGTTAAATCACTGTTGCAGAATGAATCTACACCTTTTAAAACATGGCACTAGAGCTCAAGAAGTAGTAACATCCAAGCAGGAGTCCCAGGTTATCATCCGCATTGGCTCAACTTCATAAAAAAATGAATTTACTCTTATTTCCTTATTCTTTATTTGGCTCAGTATCCTTTAGGCAAATATTGGGTATTTCTAATGCATTAATAGAGCCTAGCAGCATCCGTTAATCTCTTATTTGCAGGGGATGTTTCCTTATCTTGCTTCTCCTACAAATGTTTACACAACTCTGTGGAAAATGGTACCAGATTTAGCCATGGCAAAAGTTGTCAAGAGGCAGCAGTGACATAGAGGGAACATCTGGAGCCTGGGGCCACTGAAAACTATTGTTCCATTTAAAAGTGATGCTTGACTTTCCATTCTCATATCTTTCGGACAGATTTATTACAGCTGGAAGCAAATCAAATCTAGTGGGATGACTGTGTTTTGGGGGGGTGAGATGTCCTGCAACAGAATATGCCTTGTTTGTCTGCTGTGCTTGAATTCAGTCCTACCTTTCGGAGAATCATCTTTTATCCCTGTCACACTTCAGTCTCACGCTGTTTCTTATACATCCTACTGACGGAACATGATGACTTTTACAAGCAGCACACATATTTCAGTATATGCCTGGAGAAAATATCTACAAATACAAGCAGTGTAGTCATGAATGGCAGCTGCCATCATTGCTATCACTGTAAGGGAATGATAGAATAAAATCACAGAGAGGAGCCATTTAGACCTGGAATCCAATTTAGTGCAGAATCCAAATCAAAGGATTCCATCGAGTCAGTTGCCTAGACCTTACTTGAACACATCCAATAAAGGGAAACTCATCACTGCACTGATGATGGATTATGCATGCTTCAAAAATAGAATGCTTTGGAATTCTAAAGAATGCAGTACTTACTCTGCCATGGAATAAAGCACCCTTGTCTCTTTTCTTCCACAGAATCTGAAAAAAGAGGTAGTTGCCTTAACACAGGGTGTCAAACTCATGGCATCACATTGTCATCATGTGACATATCGTGACTTCTTCCCTCTTTGCTAAACCGGGGGTGGGCATGGCCAGTGCATGATGCATCTGGCCCACAGACCACGACTTTGACACCCCTGCTTTAACACCATTTCATTAAAATAGCTCCATCTTTAATGGGTCCCTTAAAGCAGCCATATTGTTATTCAAGTAGAGACAGGAAAAAAGGATATACAGAGGAAGTATTGCTCATAAAACACATGAGTTCCAAAGATTTCTTCCTAGCAACTGAAAAACATACAAAGCTGGCAGCCTAGAATTATATTTACCTCTTTTTTTTTTGTAGGTGGAATACTCTGTTGATTTTCAGTTTGCCATCTATTTTTCAAGGTCTTTGGAGAATATACACTCCAATCTTAAAAGAGCAAACAATTTTGGTATTTCAAGCCATTCCAGTATAAATCAATTCAAAGTATACCAGGGGAACAAGATCACCTAGGCCAAAAGAAATGCAACAACCCTAAATGACACTGAGAGTAAATTCTGGATTAAATGAGCAGCTTGAAAAATGATTTAAATGCGTCTTTAATAGTTTTGTTCATATTTAAGTATTCTGTAACATTCATTAAAGAGATCCATAGTGATAACTAGAAAGAAGCAGTGTCTGCAGGAGAGATGAAATACCACAAGGTAGCAACTGTGATCAAAGTCCTGATCTTTTCCACCTTCTTAAACACATGCACAAATGCCCATGGTAGAGAGTGCCAAAATCTTGTCAAATCACACGAGAGTTCAATATCCTTCCTGAACTTGGAGCCCTATGACTGCAAAGAGATTCACCATCCACACCCAGAACAATATGGTTTCAGCGAGAACTTCTTTGGTCTCTTGCAAGAGTGAATCATCCCTTGTTTGCTTGGCATGCACAGCTGCCTGTTTTGATTTGTCTGAATGTGGACTAGAAGAAGAAGACAAAACCCTAACTTGGCTCTCTATTGGAAGCCAGGAGTTTTGCTAGGGCTAAAAAGGCCTTGTTTCATTGCCAAGATTTAGATCAGGGTTCTTAATATAAACCCCGGCTTCATTATTGAACCCCTTTGCAAACTCAGGATTCAGTTCTGATGTAAAAAGTCCTTTTCAGCAGGATTTCAGTGAATAATCACTTAGAAATTCCCCTCTTAACCGTTACCAGGCAGGAAAATGTCTATATAATTCAGAGAAGTGGAAGGGAAGCACAAGCACTAAATATTGATGGGCATTACTAAGCAAGATAGATTATTTTAAATTCTCATTTACGTCTTTGTCATGTTGCCCTTCTTAGCCTTTTAATGCAGGCAGGGCATCCACTGCTTTATGAGGAACTGAAACAGCATAAAAACTGCTGGACGGGAGTGTCTATGGTCAGAATAGACACATTCAGTTCAGTTGGACTTTATCATCTGTAAACGTCACAGATTTCAAGGGAAATATTTTAAGAGCCAGTTGGTATAGTAGTTGTGGTAGCAGGTTGGATACCAGGAATGCAATGGCAAACCAGTCCCAAAATCTTTCCAAGAAAACTGCAGGGACTAGTCCAGGCCAGGAGCCAAGGCTGACTTGAAGGCACCAAACAAACAAAAAAAAACAAAATCCTATAACCTAAGGCTGAATGTAACCTAAGGAGCACAGGGGCTTGACTTATTGAAGTCCAATTGAAAGTTCTTTCATGGGGTTTCCTGTGACTCAGTGATGTGACTTCTGAATAAACAAGGATGAGGTTAATTTTTTAAAAAAATCTTATTTAGGCATGGAAGGCAGCTGGGTGACTTTGGGCTAGTCATTCTCTCAGCCCAACGAACCTCATGGGGTTTTTATTGTGGAGAAAATAGGAGAAGGAAGAAGAATTAGGTACTCTAGATCAGTGTTTTTCAACCTTGGCAACTTGAAGATGTCTGGACTTCAACTCCCAGAATTCCCCAGCCAGCGAATGCTGGCTGGGGAATTCTGGGAGTTGAAGTCCAGACATCTTCAAGTTGCCAAGGTTGAAAAACACTGCTCTAGATGTTCACTGCCTTGAGTTATTTATATATAAAAAGGTAGGATAAAAATAAATACAAGTAAATAAAGATAATCAGGGAGATGCTGTCTCTGCTGGTTTAGGTCCAACATGCAGAAACCTAGGATGTTACATTTTGAATGCTGTCTTTAAGCAAGGGTCAATATTTTTCAGATTGGCTAATTAAGCCACAACTTCACAGTCATATGAGAATACTTTGAACTCAGATGTGAACTCACAGTATTGGTAGCTGGTTCCCACATTTAAAGAACATTCAGAATAAACATTCCAGGGTTACTTGATTGTAGATAATCTCTCAACAAGCTGCACAAAACTCTGAGTGAATCTCTATTGGAGCTCATCGGGAATCAAGTTTTTAAAAATGGAAACAAAACAGTAAAAACAAACCCCAAACACCTTATTAACTAGATGCTCAGAATAAAATCAGTGCCTCATTAGACAAGGCATCTCAAATACAAGTCACATCAAGAGACTTTGCCTCCTCTGCCTATCATCCCATCTTACTAACAAGATTCTTACAGGAAATTAACATTTTTTATCCAAATGGTATAAACACCAATATTCAAATGTGATACAAGTATACAAAATGCATGTTTCCTGGATTTCATTAGATTTTACAGATAAACATAAAATCCACGTTTTTCATGGTATTTTGGTTAAAAGGTCAAGGTTTGACAACCACAAATAGACTTAAATAGAAGTATTTATGGGAAATATGGGTACTTTTCAAAAGTATTACTATATATACAGTATACTCACAGATAAGCTCATCCACAGATAAGCTGAACCTGAGTTTTTGGGTGTATTTTGGTGCCAAAATGTGCTTATTTGTGAATAATATATCTTCTAATAGTTCATCACTGTTTAGATTCTGTGAGTTTGGAGGCTGCTCTGTTATTATTTCCTTTTTTGTTTTTGTTTTTTGTTAGCTCTGCCTTAAAATATACAAAGAGTGAATCCATCAAATTATGTTATGGTATCACATTGGAACGTGTCCAGGTAAAATTTGGGGCTGCTTCAGTGTTACACGCTTCTGCTGTCACAGGATCAACATTCTGTGACAGCTTCCCAGCCAGTCTCACAATCCTTCCTCCCTCCCCCACCCAGCAGCAGCTACCTATGTACCTATCTGCTGGAAAGGGGAGAGGAATGGTGAGAAAGAATAAAGAGTGGAGTGGAGTGGAATGAAGTGGAGTAGCATAGAGTAGAGTAGCGAGGAGTAGAGTAAGGGGAAGGAAGGAAGGAAGATTGCTGCTACTCCCTACCACTTCCCACAAGGAAACTCAATGGGTAATCTAACAAGAAGTTAGAAGCCACTCCTGCTCACACTGCTTTTTCACCCACCCATAGTCATTCTGCTTCTCTGTTTAGATAAGAAAATATATCTGAAGTGATGACCCAATGGGCATGGGTTTTCTAGTATAGTATTAAAACTCTCATGTCTGTAACCTTTAACTGGGCAAAGTAATAAATCATAATGAAAAACTTTTTCAAGCAAGGTATTTCAAATGGGCTAACTTACAGAATGCTTCCAAAATCCAGACCCTGCTATAGAACTGAAATTTCACAAATTTTGTAAAACATTTTGAAATATTAAAAATTATCATAACATTATCATTTTATGACATAATACAAAATGGCATAACGCATTTCCCATGGTCAGCTCCTGTTCTTCTTCTTCCTAGCATAGATGCAGGGTTTACTTCATGGTCAACTCCTGATGGTTGACTTGTTATATAGTTCAATATGGTATACTTTCAAATGGATCTTGCAGGGCCTTGCAGAATGTAGCAACAATTGGAATTATCAGGCCTACAAGGAACATGTGGTTTAATTAAAGTCTACAAAGCTCCTAGGTTGAAATGGATTCCTCAATACAGGTTCTCCAGCCATCCCCCTTACTGCACTATTGATTTCAATGAAGTAAAAATAGGCAAATAGTGACCTTGATGTATGGGACAGAGAGAGAAAGAATTGATGGACCTGTAAGAAATGGACCTGCTCCCTACTGTATATGTGTTGAGACTTACAATCGACATCATCCTCTGAACAGGGCTTTTGATGACCCCCCCCAAAAAATTTTTTTTACATATATATAGATGGAAAAACATTAAAATTCCAAAAGCTTGCTAAATCAGATCAGATTTCTGGAAATTCAGAGCACTTTACAAAAGTCCATTTCTCGTTTTACTATAAACTGTTCTTTTCCTATACATCCATACCTCATTGGCCCCCATCTCCTTGACTTCTGGGAAATAAAAAATGGATCATCTTTGTCCATCACCAGCCACTCCAACTTCACTAAAGGTATTATCAGAGGTTATTGCCTACCAGCTGCCTTCTTCAGTCACTGAAACACAGTAACATAGTTATGAAATAACTACAAGGGTCTGCAGAGAGACTTTAGGCCAGTTGCTGTGTCTCAGCCCAATTTATCCCATTAAGCTGTTGTTATATGGAACACACTGGAGGAGGGAGCATTATGTTTGCTGCCTGGACCACCCAGAGGATTAAAATTTAACAAAGAAGCAAGCAAGCAAACTGTTCCACTGTTACATTTTTAATGGCATTGTCTTCAGAACTGTAGAAATGCAGTTCTGTAACTAAAATGGAAACTTTTCTTTTATGACTCTTGATGTAGTAAGTAGTTGTGCCAGCCTTGGGATATAAAAGGCTAATATAAATCACCATCATTATCATCATCAACAACACCCCTACTCACAGACAAATATATTGTGCTGTGGCCCCTAATCTTTAATTTGCTGGTGTGGTATAGCAATTAAGTTGCTAGTTGAAAGTTTAGCTAGGAATTCAACATAGTTTAAGAAAGACACTGTCTCAATCAGGGAAACAGCCATCACCCACCTGTAATGAGAATTGCTTTACCACATAAAGGTCTGAGCAGATGGCATCAAGTGGCTGACCTAATCTGGGCTTAGAAGCTAATAAGAAATGGCGCTGGAGACAGAAGCACTTGCAGAATCTGAGGGTTTTATCAAAAATGATGAGAGTATTATTGTACTGTTGATCCATACGTGCTGCTCCTTGAGAGTAATGTCATAAGACACACACACACACACACACACACACACACACACATAAAGGGTGAGGTTTGCAGAAGCAGCAGCATCACCCACCCACCCCCATACCTTTGACAGGTTAGGACTTGGTCAGAGAACCAACCCACTTGCCTTTGGGAATATCAATGCTACAAGGTAGACTGGAAAGTCCAAAAAGAATTCTGGAAGAAAAGGAGAATGTCAAATGAGGGGAACTTTGAATATTTTTTGCCTCTGGCCAGGCCTTGCAAAATGCAAAAACTGGCCCAGCCTCTCCACTGCATAAGAAAAGCCTAAGCATGGTCGGAGCTTTTGATTAGATTAAGGATTATTGATTCAAAACAAAAGCCCTCAATCGAGGGCAACACTCCAGTAAAAAGAATCACTGATGGAATCTTTTATTTTATTTAATTATTGTAGATTTAAGATACCAGCCCTTAACTCCAAAAGGGCCATAAATCAGGCAGACTGACTGCTATGCCCTCAATATTGTCCCCAACAAGCAAGTGAATGCAAAAATCAAGGCCATTGCCTGCAGAAGGATGCATTTGAAAGCAGGCATGAACTGGTTCAATCTCTTCCAAAGATCTTATCACTGCTTATATTTAAACATAGCTCATACATGCCCTGGCAACATTGTTTTCTGCCGTGTCCCCATGCTTTCATTTTGTTTCCAGCCTTAGTTGGGATTAAGCTGCCTTTTGGTGTTTTGATATTGAAGCAGTATTTCCTCTTGAATCTGACAGCAACCAAAGGCATCAGCTGATCATAAAATACATTTGTCACCCATTACCTCGGGGAGAAGTAGGTGAATGACAATAATTGGGAACGGTGTTAATAAAGCAGGTTGGGGAACAACAATATGGACAACTCTTGCCACTAGAGAGCTTGCTAACTTCAAAACTACAGCTCAGCACTGGAGAAAATCCCTCTATTCCATTTAGGCTGGAACCTCTGAAGGCTTGATAGAAATTTAGGAAAGGGATATTCTCCCTTCCTCCCCACCATGGATTCTTTTTGTGATTATAAAAATAGAGGCAAAACTCATGATAGGAAACCATAAGAGAAGTAGAAATCTCTCCCATGCTTCCTCTCTCCCTCTGTGCAACAGCAGAAATCAATTCATAATTCCCAACAATTTAACTAGGATCTGCTTATATTCTGCTTCTACAAAGTTTGTCACTTGTTACCATCTGATGCTTTCTGGAAAGTTTGCAATGTAATTGGTGCTGGCACATGCCTCTATGAGGAGGCCATCTGACAGCGAAAGCTGCTGGACAACAACAAGCATTAACTGGGGATCAGAGAATAAGCAAGAATCACTCAGGTCATCTTCAGAGTCAAGGACTGAACCCCAAAATGCGAGTGAGGGCATATTTTTCTCACAAGCCACCTAAGAGTCTTGATGGTTGGAAAACTTTCTGCTTGTTGTCAAGTCAGGCAAGTTTTTTGGAGCCAAAAGTAAAAAAAAAACAAAAATAAGACAAAACACATTTCTGTTCTTATATGTCCAAGGGAAGTGGTTTTTCACTCCGTTGAAAAAGACTTCTGAGGAATGTCAGATCTGCAGTTCATGGGAAACGAGGCCAGGGAAGGTTAACCTGCTTTAAGATCCAATGATGCAAAGAAAACAACATGGCCTGTGAGCAATAGAAAAGCCCATCTGTATAAAAGAAAGAGAGAAATAGGGGAAGACAGTACCTGGGCCCATAGGTGTGCAGTTTTGTTTGCATTTTTACCTATGTTAAATATGGGTTGCCTCTGTTCTGCTTCAAGATGTTTTCCTGGGTTAATACTTGTCTGCATTAAGTGAACTAATTTCAGCTGTCCCAACAGTGTGCCTGTTTAGAAATTAATATTGAAAATGCTGTTTTGCTCCACAACGTGCCTTTAGAACTGCACATAGTCACATGCATATAGCCATTCATGATTTTCCCCCCTCCCTTCTGTAGCAGTTCTGACAAACAGCCCTTCATCTTGGGTATGCCTGAAGAGCTTGCGATTTCAGCTTAGCTTCTAATGTCAAGTGCTTCATTCCCTGGATGCAAGGCAAGCTAAGTGTAGCCATGCATTAGCATTTCCCCAGATTATTGTTCAAAGGATCGATAGCCCTGGATGGTAACTTCAGGAAGAGCTGGCCAACTACAGACAGATGGGGAGATGAAGCATAAAGTCCTTCAAAGGGTTCCCTCTCCCCCTTCCCTCCTTTAACTGGTTCTGGGGCTGAAATCCAACACAAGGCAATTGACCCTTGTTTGGCTAAATCCTGTTCAGTCAGCCTGTAGCAGATTTGCAGCTTCCTTTTCATTTCTGTCTCTGTCCATAGATGTATCCAATGAACCAGTTTATTATTGTATTTGTTTATTAAGAAAATGTATGCGGCTGCCCAACTCCCGATGACTCCAGGAGGCTTACAGAAATAAAATTTCAATACAAACGTCAATAAACTCCTGCCCCCCCCCATGTGACAACAATTGAACCAACCCTAGGCTCCAAATCACCCTGAGGTCCCCAGGCCCATTGGCAAACCCATGTCTGAGCCAGGGATTCTTTTTTTTTTGAACAAAATTTTATTGGTTTTTACAAATGTTTTAAGGAAAAGAGGTAAATAGGTATAGAAAATTTTGACAGCTACATCATGCGGAAGGTGGTAGTCCCCCCAAATCTCGCAACTTTTACAAAAAAAAGGAAAACATCAAAATTTGAATAAACATTGGCAGCTTTTGGTTTTACATTAAATCATCAATATATTCAATCATTTTTGTATCACGTCCAACAATTACATTATAACAACAATTGCAATAATGTTTCAGCTCATTTTTGTGACCTGAGTCTTCTCAGTGTTGCATCCTCCCCCCTGTCTGCTGGCAGAGGCTCGGCCCCTCCCTCCTTCATATCTTGTGTACTGTCCCCTGTTTCGTCTAGGAGGGCATTTTTTAATGAAAGCCTCCGCCTCCACATCTGTATTAATTCTAATTCTGCTGCCCTCCCAGAAAATCAGCATACTTTCTGGCAATAACCATCTAAACCAGACTCCTTTATTATATAATTTCTTTGCTAAAGAGGAATATTTCTTCCTCTTATCTCTTGCTTTCTTCGGAATCTGTTTAAGAATGGTTATTTCTTTGTCTTTATATTTTAGTGGTTCTCCCCTTTGAGCTCCTAGGACCTCATCTCTTGTGGTCTTTCTAAGAAATTTAACATGGATTTCCCTTGGAACATTGTGTGTTCTAGCATATGCTGAATTGATCCTATAAATCAGATCAATATTCCACCATAGCTGTTGTTTATCTCTTTTAATGTATTCTGCTAAGATTGTAGTCATAATCTCCTTAAGATCTTCATTCTCTGTTTCTGGCAAGTTTTGGAATCTAAGGAAAAAAGACATCCTTTCAAATTCCATCTTTATCATATGATTTTCAAATTCTATATTCCCCTTCTGAATTGTCTTAACCTCCTCCCTCATCCCAGCCGCGCCCTCCTCCAGTACACCTATTCTCTGTTTGTTTTGTGTAGCTTGTTGTTGCGTTTCTCTGAGCTGGTCATTTAATTCTGTCAGTTGTTTTTTCAATTCATCCTGTCCCTTTAAAAGAGTTTGAAGCATTTGGTGAACAGATAAATCCTTTGAACTCTCTTTGGGAGTTTTAGGTTGTAGAAATGACGCCAGTTGTGTCTGTTGAGTAATCGGGCTGGACGTAGAGGATGTTGGGGCCAAGGATGCCTTACCAGGCGGTAATTTTTTAGGGCCCAATATTAAATTCAGAGATAGCTATAAGTCTGTGGAAAAGCACAACCGGGAGAGATCGTAAGGCAGGCAAGCCCAGAAGAGACTGTTAGTCTTCCTGTACAGCTCCAAGCCAAATAATTGAATCAGATATTCCAAATCCAAGGGAAATATGTGGTAGGAGAGGCTCCTGGAGGTCTCTGGGGTGTGAAATAGTACAAAGCCAGAAAATCTTTCAAAAGAGGAACTTCATTCGTAAAGGCAAGGAAAAAGAGGAAGTTGGCCATCTTGGCTCAGCCTTCACAGGAGGTCAGAAAGCAACAAGTCAAAAGTTCCCATAAAATAGTTTAAAAGAATCAACTCAGCCATCCTTTCTCGCAATTGTAGCAAAAAGTCATTCTCCCATTACTTAGAGGAAGTGAAAGTAGGTTTTTAACTCTCTCTCTCTCTCTCCTCCGAGACAGAGATATATTACGAATGCCGCTTTTCCGAGGGGGTGTGGAAACCCCCCCCTCCAATCTTAACACTTCCAAAGATTGAAACGAAGCTTTGAAAAGACTGCTGTTCATCGATTGAATAGATTAGCAAGAGATCTGGGGAGACTTCCCACCTCACCGCACTTCAGCTGTAGCCTCCAATTAGTTGTTTCCTTCCAGGCTCCGCTTGGCGAAGACGCGCAGTGACATGACAGCGACGCCCCGTACCCCCCACGCTTCCCGGCTCCTGGGGCGAAGTTGGAGACACCTCCGCAGCCACCGCCAATCCAGGGGGTCCTAACAAGCCGCCCTGCGGCAGGGAGCCCCTACAAGACTCCCTGTGCTCCTAAAGGGAGCACATCGAGAAGACGAGTAGCGGACGCGCACGTCCGTCGCCTTCGGGGACTGGAAATCGTCCTGAGCCAGGGATTCTTGAGTCAAAGCCCATCCACTGCTTCCATGCATAGAATAAACAAACAATAAAAGTAGAAATGGATGCCTCTACTTAGTAATAATTCCCATGTCTCAGTTGCCTTTATTCTCACAAAAGCATCACTATTTGCATTTTAATTTTAAATCAGCTTACTGGAAATCATGCCCTGTTATACAAGTTTGCAGGCTCTCACTTGGAAAAAAACCTGCCTTCCTGTGCTTCCTGCTTCCTACTTGGAGCCTTTCCTGTTGCACTCTCTTCACAGGGTTCATTTCCAAAGAGAGGTACCCAAAGAATCTCTTAAAATCCAGATTTTATGAAGCAACTTCTATTGATGGGAAACAACACTGCATTGACAAATGCTCTCATTGTAACTGAAATTACTCCCTTCCTGGAAGTGGAAGTAGATGTTTATTCACAAAGAGGCTGGTGGCTGCATCCACATATAGTATCATGCTTAAGGTCTGTTAGCCTTAGTAAAATGTGTGAATTCAGCTCTTGTAACCAACTACCTGAGGCCAATTCATCTGTCTGAGCAGTACTCTGCTGAGAATTGCAGAAATCAGAATCTGTTCTAAATTCATGTTGAAAAAAATGGAAAGGTGGGGTGGTGATGGTAGAATTATTTGGCACAGAATCTGGAGAGGCCATCAACTGGTCATTTCAATAGCTAGACCACTTCTTAATGCAGGTCAAGGAGGACTCTAAAATTCTATATGTGCAGTTTTTTTTATCTTGTTGGCTAATACCTTCCTCTACCTCTTCCTTATTTCTTTAAGTTTGATTTACCCAGGTTTATGCCTCTCCTAATTGAGTTTTAACTAGTCTAAGAAACGGAAAAAGTGGAAATATGCCATTGCTGAACAGAAAGGTGGCTTGTAGCATCAGTTGTAGCTAAAATGTTTTGTGTTGTTTAGACTAGTGCTTTCTTGACTTCAAACACTGAATATTTATTTGCTGAACATCCCACAGTAAAATGCTACGTACGCATACTGTCCTAACTGTGATGCTTCCTTCATCCTATCTTGAGATCACATCTCTTCAGTTCTGAAATTATTTGTACTGTGTTGTCAGTACCAAAGTCTCTAAAATTCAGTTTGTCACAAAGCCATCCCTGCAGCCTATTTCCTACTGATACATGGTATCGTTTTTCCCAAGGCATAAAGAGTAAATGGCATCCAATTTGGGCTTGGCACATCCTTTCGTATGGTCCCTCTCTCCCCTCCTCCAGCCTCAATTTCAATATCAACTGGAATAAATGCTGGCTTGTTAATATTTTAAATATCTTGGGTGTTTGCTTTACAGATATTTCCATGTAAACAAGAACTCCCAGCTCCCCAGCTCTCTCTCTCTCTCTCTCTCTCTCTCTCTCTCTCTCTCTCTCTCTCTCTCTCTCTCTCTCTCTCTCTCCCTCTCTCTCTCTCTCCCTCCCTCCCTCTCCCTCTCTCTCTCCCTCTCTCTCCCTCCCTCCCTCCCTCTCCTGTAACAGCATCACCCATCACATCCAATTTGTGCAAATTAGTAATATGGGTTTTTAAGATTACATTGACAGGTTGATGCAGCAGAGGGGAAAATTTATGTTAACTTAGGGACATCATGAAAATATTGGAACCAGACGCACCCAAGCTAATGGGGCTGCTACAGGAAGCTGTGCTCTGTCTCCCTTGCTGCTGACTTTCATTTCTGCATGAGGCTAAAAGGGAGGCTTTTTAAGCCACAGGGGCAGCTGGCAGTACCATTGGAGATGACAGTCCCAATGTGATTCTTCTGACAGCTCTTTCTCTCACGAAGGTGGGCTGATTGATACCTGAGGGAAAGGCTGTCACCAGGCCAGCCACAAACAGGAGATAAGTGACTCCATCAGTGTCAACCTGTCCTTCTAGAACAGCCTGTAAATCACTTTGGCTCCAGATTCTTCCTCTGCTGCAGCACAGTTCCAAAGCAAGTGATCGGCACACAAGAGATAAAGTGGCTGCACTCATTGGCTCCATCTGGAGTCTAAAAACTGGATGTGTGGCTCAGGGTGTGTGCATCCCATGAAGCTTGAAAGTGCTTTCCTTTTGCTTGGGAATAGAACGGCTGAGCTGCATTGTGCTACTTTCTTACTTTCCAGCAAGGGAAAGGCAAAATGAAGAAAAGGAAAACCACCTACATGAGGACCCTTCCATAAATAACATGGTTTAGGGGGAGGGAAGTAAATTGGTGGCCCACCTTTTCTCCCAGTGTCATCTGCCAAAAGATAGGAATGGATCTGAGACAATTCAACGGTGATTAAAGCCATGAAGTTTTAATGATCATCATTGTTCTGCATTTATTTAGATGTCTCGGAGACCAAGATTGCCTTCAAAGCATGTTCGAGAACTAATTATAACCTAACAAACATATTATCCCATTTTAATGGCCCAGATGCCTAGCTATGAAAAATTATAGATGTGTTTATCTCTTACAGCAACAACTTCAAATAAATGCTGGAAGGCCACCTAGCAAGAAGATGGGTGAAATCTCAATGAACCACTAATTAATTGCTTGCGAGTTCACAGGTAGCCTAGGCTAGGACTTTCTGCTTCCCATTGTCCTCATCTTTCCCAAGATTTTGAGACAGACCCATTTTAATTAATTTCTTGTCAAAGGCTCTAACCAGATATTTAAATGATTGAAATCATGTCACTGGTTGCTCCCAAAAATTACCATTCTTGGACAATTAGAGGAATCAACTGGGCATATCATAGGCATTGTGCTGTGTTTCCCATCTCAATCCTGCCCCCTTTCCATTTTGGATCCACTGGGCTTCAGGGGCAGGAAGGATCCTTCTCACATTATCACAAAGAAAGATTCTTATTTTTCATCTCAAGGTTCCTTTCCATGCTGGGCTCAAACCTGGCCTGGAAGTCTATAAAGTCTCCTGTTTGTGACTGTGGTTTAGCCACTTATCTTTCTAGCATTTTATATGAGAAAATGCCATTCAGCATGAACCTTGCATCTTCCTATTAATGCACCAAGTTGCATCCATCTGGCGCACCCCTTGGAAAGCTGTCTAGCAAAGCAAAAGATTCATCAGCAGTTTTTTAAAAAAATCACTCTAATTTATATAGTGCATGACGTCCACAGCCTTCTCAAACCTGATACTGTTGAGATGTAATAAATTTCAGTTCCCATGGCTTTGTGCCATTGGATTGGTCAGGAATTATGGGAACCAATATCCAGTACATCTGGACAGCATCAGGTGGAGGGAATCTGTAACACAACTAACTTCTTTATTATTCTCAATGTATCCCTAGTTGAGTTGATTTCCTAAGCATCCAGTTGACATGTTGAGAATTATTTGAGATGAAACCCAATCCTTTTGAAGCACCCTGCATTGGCGAAGATTGCCCCAATCTTTTATGTGGAAAAATTCCTAAAATAAAGGCCCAGAAAAGACCTATCCCTGCAGGCTAAATTTGACAGAACATGATGCAATTCATGAAGTGCAATTATGTGATTTTGCTCTTTATTATAAATACAGTTTGGGTCAGGAAGATGTGAACAGGGCTTTGATGTTCTCATGGGCATTATTTATTCTTAGCTAATTATTTACACTATTGCTATCAATAGAAGTGTAATATTTATTTCCAGTTCAAGCTATTACTTTGTCTCACTTTTTTCAGCAGGGTGAACGATGCAATACAATATTTACAAAAATTAAATTTCTCCTGGAAGGAAGTCAAAAGAAGTCTCTGGAATTTCATAACAGTAGGATTTGTTTGCAGATATAAAAGTTAAGAATACGGAAGCCACAGCTTAAAAGGACCAAAAATAAGCCAAACCCATTGACCTGCACCTTATCTCTAGAAAAATCTCCCATTCTTAGAGGCACCAACTCTGAAGGGCTAAGATATCTAGGGATATAGCAGCAGATTCCTAAACTAAATCTGGAATGGAGACTAAGTTGCCTGAGGAAAAATAGCATCAAAGTGAGTTCAACAGAAAAGAGAAATAAATAGTACATAAGTGTACAGAAAGAAGGAATGGGGGAACAAGAATAAATTAAGTCCAGCAGCTGTGTAGGATGTTTCATAAACAACCACTGCTTCTACACATTAGCATCAACAACATATAATTTAAAAAAAAAAGATTAGTATGGATGATAATTTTGTGAGTAGCAAATGGTAGCCATACGAGTTAGAAGGTCAGCTTGCTACAAAGGGCCCCCCACGTTGGTTTGGGATACACCAAATTCTGTAGCCAGGAGGAAGCGCAGGGCAGATGAAAGAAAGCTGATGGTTTGACAGGCTTAGTAGCTGCCTAGCTCCTTGGAGCTGTGGGCCTTTCAGATGATTACTGGCTCCCCTAGTAGCATCCACAGTGGCGGCGGCTGTGGAGATTGTGCTGTGGCTTGACCCACCTCTCTGATTTGGCTGTTTTTTGACAGGGCCATGGAGGCAAATGAGCTGGTTGTAGAGCACCCTGGGCTTTGGAGAACAAAGCAAGTTTTCCACTTCATGGCTTCCCCTTTTCCCCACCTTGTCATGGGATCTGACACCCTCCTTTCCTACTAATGTTTCAGCTAGGAAAAAACAAAAGTGGGGGAAGGCTGCTTAAGTTCAGCCATCTCTTGATCTGCCAAGTTTTCATTTGTTTTCCTTGATCTCTAATGGTTTCAATTTCTTTCTTGTTTTAAAGTTTTCATGCATCAACAGCAAGAATAGGGAAGAGAGCAGCAGACTGTGGAAGAATAAGGGGAGCTGTGGGTATAAACCGTTTTCTCATTTGCCCAGATTCTGAAATTTTAGCTCATGCTAATACCACTTTAATGTTAATTAATGGAGCACCTCTTATGAACATGATGTATATGGCGCATTACTAGCTAAAAGCATTTAAGAACTGATATTTGAGGGTGCATATTTTCTCTTCTCCATTTAAGCCTTGTGTGAAATACTGCAGAAACTACAATGAGATTCAATTAAAAACATTGTTATGCATCCTGCCATTGACATTTGTAATACTAATTAAGCACTAGACAGCTATGAGTATGCAGATTTATCATTAATAAGCAGTGAGCTGGTCTTACAAATTCTTATTGTAGATTCAGTAACAAACCATCTCTGAAGCTATCTTGAATTTCATTTTCAACCCCATTCCTGCCCCCAAACTCTCATTAAATTATCTAAGTACATCCAAATATAATCCAGTTAATACTAATGATTTATCAGACAGTTCTGGTTCCAAGATAAATTTCAGAAGTGCAAACCATTGCAGTAAAAAAGAACTTGTTCTTCTTTACCTTCTTGATGTATACCCACCTTTCTTTAAGGAGAATGATGTAATAGAAATACATATGTTCCACATTTTATCCCCACAACAACTCTGTGGAACAGAGAGAGGTACTAGCCAAAAGTCACCCAAATATTTTTGTGTAGTCCAAACTTACAAAATATGTACATTTAGTGGGTTTCAAAAATTTTAGAACCTATTCTGTAGGTGTGGCCTATTTTGTGGGTGTGGCTTGGCAGTCATGTGACCGGGTGGGAGTGGCCAACTTGTAAATTGTGGTGAATCTCATTTAGCAATGCTCTTGCTTAGCAGCCAAAATTTTGGGCTCGATTGTGATCATAAATTATCTTTCTTTTTCTTTCTTTCTTTCTTTCTTTCTTTCTTTCTTTCTTTCTTTCTTTCTTTCTTTCTTTCTTTCTTTCTTCCTTCCTTCCTTCCTTCTTTCTTATATATCTCTCTCCCTCTTTCTTTGTTTCTTTCTTTCCTTTCTTTTTCTTCCTTCCTTCCATTATTTCTTTCTCTTCCTTCCTTTGTTCCTTCTTTCTTTCTTCTCTCTCTCTCCCCCACTTACTTTCTCTTTCCTTCTTCCTCTTTCTCTTTCTTTCTTTCTTTCTTTCTTTCTCTCTCTCTCTCTTTGTCTCTTTGTCTCTCTTTTTTCTCTCTCTCTCCCTCTTTCTTCCTTTTATTCTCTCTTACTCTTTCTCTTTTTCTTTCTCTCTCTCTCTCTCTCTCTCTCTCTCTCTCTCTCTCTCTCACTTCTTTCTTTCACACACACATACCTTCCAGTTGGTGAAAATTTCTGTTTTGCCAGCTGGGAAGCTGGCAAAGAAGCCTTGTTTTCCCTGCCGCCTGCAGCTCTTGGAGGAAGGAGGAAGGGAAGCAAGCTCCGGGCCTCATCTCTGCCTCCTTCCTCAAGAGCTGGCTTTGGGGACGGTCAGCATCCCCCCCCACTGCGCCCTTCACTTGCCTTTCACCGGGAGGCTCTGCCAATGGGGCACCTGCCATTTCACCTCCTGAGAGAAGCTCGGGAGAGACGCACAAACGGACACAACTCGAGGCTCTTGAGGAGGATGCTGGACACCGGGGGTGGCGTTGGCTCCCGCTGCTGCTCTTTCTGCTGCTCCCGGTAATGCAGGCTTCTCAGAGAGCATTAAGTTACAGACACACCGATTCCAGCAGTTGCGTTTTGCCTTGAAACCTGAAGGGGACATTCTCCCAGTGGCATCGCAGGTGCTCCCACCCTTAGCCGGGAGGGAATGAGGATGGCTGGGTGCAGTTTGGGGCCTCCCAGCTCCCCTCAAATCATTGAGGGGCCTCGCGCATCTGATTGCTTGCATGGCCTGCGTGCTTCCAGCAGGAATGGGAAGCACAGGGATCTTAATGTAGTAGGGCGGGGGAGACTGGAGTTGAAGGTTAAATAAACACATTTGGCTTTGTTTCCTTGCATGGCAAGAGAGAAAGTTGCCTGAGATGCCACTAGGAGAATGTCCCCTTCGGGTTGCCAGAACAGCAAGTTTCAAGGCAAAATGCAGCTGCATCTCAGGCAACTTTCTCTCTTCCCACACAAGGAAGCGAAGCCAATGTTATTTATTTAGTTGGTTGGTTCCCAGACCATGGGAAGCGATCTGACAGTGCTTTTTATGCCCACGGTGTTCTATTTCATGACTTGCGTCTCACCCCGTGGCTCTCGCTTGAGATTCCAGCTGATTTTCTCCCAAGCAGCTGCCGTGGCCGCAAGCACTGGGGAACCTCCCGCTCCAGCCTCCCCTGCCCTACTACATTAAGAATCCCACGCTTCCGAGAAACAGGAGCTGACGTTGCAATAGTACGATATGCGATCTCGGAGCTCAGTCGATTTCTTTTGCCACTGGATGGTCCTTTTGGACCTAAACCGTCCTGAAGAGATGGTGACAGGAAAGAGTACATCTTGTTGATCTCAGGGACATCACAAAGTCCCTGATTGATCCAAGAGAATCTCTTCTTGCTGGCGACAAAAGCGCAGCCAAAAGCTGCTGAAGTTGGGACAGCTCCACAATGGGAGGAAAGAGGAAAGAAAAAGTGTGTCCATCTGGTGAGGAAATTTTATTGTTATAAAAGAGACTGCCTCCCAAAAAATCAAAGCTAAATTAAACTTGCAAAGAAAAGAAAATAAGCGATGAATTAAGCTATATTGGACAGTGTGTTATTGTTAAGTAATTAAGCTTCCCATTAGGAGAGCGAGTATGCAGAGAAGCGTAATGAGAGTGGTATGGAATCACACGCACAAACCAGCATACAGGGACACTGAATAGTATAAAAATATAGTAGTTTACTATGTAGAAATATAGAAGTATTCAGAGCCCAGTTAACAGTCCAAGTCATACACGGTTAAATAATTCAGTTATCAATATTCTCAGTTTAACACACAAAGTATAGCTAAACAATAGCAAACCACAATAGCTCAAAATACACCTGATCAGCTTCTAACAAAACAGAGAGAGAGCTAACAGTCATTCTGGCTCCCTTTTATGGCTGCTTGAGGTAATAAACCAATTACATCACTGAATCATTTAAAGTAATAGTACAGTAATCATAGCTTGTATACATTGCCAAGCCAAGCCTAGGGTTACATCCCTAACAGTTATCCTTTTTTTCCCATTTTCTTTTATGGACGGAAGTTTTGCAAATATTTCCTACTTTTTAAAGTGAAAGTATTGGTTTTTCTTCTTCTATTTCTTTTTTTTACCTATGGATTAAATCTGTTTCTTTATTTTTATAATATTGGTTTGGATGGGTTTTTCTCTTTATTTTGTTCCATTTAAGAATTTTGTTTCTTTTAAGCCTGGAATAAAAGAAGATATAAAAGGAATATAAAGAGGGTAGTAATACCAAAGGGAAAAGAAGTTGCACTGCCACTTGGAGGTTGAGTCTTGGAAAAATTGCTTTCTCTTTTTTCTCGTTGATCATTTTGACCTTGCACTTCAAAGGCTTCAGCTTGTTTACAGAAGAGATAAGGAGAAGTGTGGGTTGTTTATGCAGGTGCTCTTTGGATGCTTCTGTGGCAGCTGGAGAGAAGTGAAAACAAAACCTTGTTTTGAAACTAGAGTGGCAGTGTTTACTAGTCGGAAGAACAGCAGAGCACCAAAAAGAAACCATAACATTACAACAGATTATGTTTGAAGTTCAAAAATAATTAGAAACAACAGAGAGAATTGAGAAGAGATTGGAAAATATGGATTGTAATGCAGTGAAATTCGATGGAAGAGTTGAAGATATCCAGCAAATGGAAAAAGTGGAGATTAGAGTCCTAAAAACCCAGAGAAGAAATTAACAAAGAGGCAAGGTAATTGTGGATACTGACGGTGAACTGAGTGTGGTTGGAGATGGAAAGAATGGAACATGGAAAGGGAAGATAGATGGAAAGGAGCTCTACCTCAGATTCCAAGGTATAGAAGAAGAAAAAAGAGAAGAATTGATGGATTTAAGGAGAGAAACTTTGACAAAAGCATTATTGATAACCAAAGATAAGCTGATTAAAGAAGCTGACGGAGGGTTTCGAGATTTTACAAGATATGTAAAAAGCAACAAGTTGCAAAGAGAAGTCCACACAAATTTGATTAAGGAAATAACCAGAAGACTAATTCCACAAATGGCAAAAGACATAAGACTGCACTATTACTGGAAAGACACAGGTTGACATATGAAAACTAATAACAAAATAGTCAAATGTAGTTAAAATTAGAGCATTATGTTAAAAATGAAGTTATAATGGATATAGTTAGATAAATAATTGATAATGATAATGTACACATATGCATTGGTTTCATAAGAGGAAATTTGGTATAAATTCTAAATGGTGATCATGAAAGGAAGTTTAGAAAGTCTGTTATGTATGAAAGCTTATAATATTTTTTAAAAGAGTAAGTTAAATTTAGTTAAACTAAGATTTAAAAAATGAAATGATGATGGATATTGTTAAATAAATGATTGATAATGATAATAATATAATATTTGTATTGACATGATAAAAGGTAAATTGGATATAAATTGTAAACAGTGATTAAGAAAGGAGGTTTAGAAACTTCGTTATTAAACATAATTAATTTTTATTTAGAAAGTGTTATAAAGATGTAATGTTGCTGGATGATATTGAAAATAGATAATGGAATGCCATCATGTGGTTTTGCTTTAAATTTTGGAATATTTTATATAAAGGGATGTAAAAACAATTATAGTCATATGAGGATTGAAGTATGATGATAGTAATATATATAAATATATTTGATGTAAAATATATAACTCGATATGTATCATAGGTGATGACTGTAGAAGGGATTCACGAAAGCTCTTTGTAACCAATTGACACACTTTTTACAATTTGTAATGGAAGATATTTTTGTGGTGTTTCTTGTGTTTTGTCTGTGTTTATTCAAAAATAAAAAATTATAGATTAAAAAAAAAGTTCCCTCGCTTTCCATTCCCGCTGGAAACACGCAGGCCACGTGAGCACGAGGCCCTCCGATGACCTGAGGGGAGCTCGGAGGCCCCAAACTGTGCCCAGCTGTCCTCACTCCTTCCAGGCTAAGGGTGGGAGCACCTGAGACGCCACTGGGAAAATGTCCCCTTCGGGTTGCTGGGACAGCAAATTTCAAGGCAGAACGCAGCTGCTGGAATTGGTGTGCCTGCAACTTAATGCTCTCTGAGAAGCCTGCATTACTGGGAACAGCAGAAGCAGCAGTAGTGGGTGTCACCACCACCCCCAGTGTCCAGTGTCCTCCTCGGGAGCCTCGAGTTGTGGCTGTTTGCGCTTCTCTCCTGAGCTTCTTTCGGGAGGCTAAATGGGAGGCGCCCCACTGGCAGAGCCTCCGGGTGGAAGGTGAGTGAAGGGCGCAGTGATGGGAGAAGTTGGCCGTCCCTGAAGCCAGCTCTCGAGGAAGGAGGCAGAGATGAGGCCTGGGGCTCGCTTCCCTGCTGGGCCCTGGTGGGGGGGGGGCTTTCTTGCATGCTTTTGGAGAAAGAAAGAAAGAAAGAAAGAAAGAAAGAAAGAAAGAAAGAAAGAAAGAAAGAAAGAAAGAAAGAAGGTGTGCGAGAAAGCGCCCACTCACTGCCTCTCAGAGGCTGGGCGATTGGTGAGCCAGCCAATCAGTGAGGGGCAGGTGGGGAAAGCATGATGCGGACGGGCGGGATGACCAAGCGAGTGAGTGGCTACTGGACAGGCAGGGGGAGCAAGTGAGGGGGGGCAGGCGGGAGGGAGCATTCCGGTACCGTGCCACTGGATGAACGGGTTGCAAAAGGTACGCTAAATTTCACGAACGGGTTCTAATGTACCGGTGAGAACCAGCTCAAACCCATCCCTGATTTAATATTATAAAAATTATTCAAATCCATTTTAGCTAGATAGCTGATGGAATAATGTGTAAAAATGTTAATTTTCAATACAAGTCTCATCATGAATTGTCCACAAGAGCCATCACTACATTTTTGTTCCAGGCTCAGACTTGAGTTCAGACTGGCAAAAATCCATTTAATCCACATGCTCCAGAATCCCCAGAGGCCCAACGTTTGTTTACATACAAGTATCATACACAAAGGCACACATATACAAACACAGCCACACCTTTCTCTTTCAACTACATTCAAATCCAAACCTCTGGCAAAGTTTCCAATGAATAAATCTGGCAGTTCAATCATGATGCTGCTTGTAGTCTGTGAAATTTTGCTGCAGCCATTGATCAAATGGTCAATTGTTTCATTCTTTTTCTACAAAGGCAATATTTGCTGTATGTTACATGTTGAATATTCACTTTCATGCAATTAATTGGCAAAGCTTGTTCATGAGCCATTTGAATAAAACCTCCCATTTCTTTTTTTTAACACACCTGGTCTGAACTAATTCCATGTGGCATTTTTGTCCGTTTTTCTTTCTATCTCCTTCAGTTATTGACCATGCATTGGCTTGATCTTCCAATTAACAAACCAGTTTTTTAATTGTTTTTTTTCTATAGATTCAGACTCTGTTGTTTCTATAAATTCAGGTGTCACCTTGTTGAGCTTTCCTTAAATGATTTATTATTATTATTATTATTATTATTATTATTATTATTATTATTATTATTATTATTATTATTATTATTATTTTAAAAGATTTATATTGCCCCCATCTTAAAATAACTCTGGAAAGCTCACAACAATTAATCTATCAAACATATAGAAAATTAAAACCTGGTGCTTGATCAATCTACCAAGGTGCCCCAATATCCACCTGAAGGCTCTACCACTCTACCTCCAATGTTTGGATAAAGAGTAAGGTTTTAATGACCTCCTGGAAGGCCGGGGGGGGGGGGGACAAGGGCCTGCCAGATTGCTCAAGGGAGTATATTCTATAAGGTAGCCACTCTTCCTAGGTCCAACTAGATGGAAATACTCCAGGGAAGGGATCTTGAGTGTGCAGAACCACTACTTTTATTTCTCATGGACATTCATTCCTCAAAACAGACACTCGACACCAACTATTTTTCTACCAGCACATTTGTACATTTTTTTCAATCCAGTTTCCCTACCAAAATATAACTATTCCTTTTTTGATAATAGTTCAGTCCACTATTTGGTTTTTTTACACATTAATTTCCAGAACCATACTATTCATTGTATCATACAATCTGTCCTGCATTCACTGCAAAGACGGTAATACAGATACTCAGCCCATAACACAGCATCATCTGCATACACAAGGTACACATACATGCATGTCTTAAAACAGCACCCCTCTAATATCACCATAGGTAATCCTTGTCCATAAATATGTTAAACATCTTATATCCATGTCTTACTCCCTAGTCAGTGTTGAACTATTGATGAAGCAATCTATCTTTTCTCATGCATGCTTTATTTATACAACTATTCAAAGTAGGCTGTAAACTCATAGATTAAATGAGTTCCACAGGCATTCCTGAAGCAAGTCACATTTATCCAGTCATACCATCTCTACAAAGATCCTTAACATTTTTCAATATCCACACACCTTTTATGATTTCATTTTAATCACTTTTTCTTAGATACTAAAATTTGCAATATTAATTTAAGTTCAGCTCCGACATATCACTATAATACTGTGCAAGTCTCTAAAATGCTCCTTCTAATATTACCTAACTTCAGTTCCACTGTATATGGATGTATGGCTATATACACCTATCTTTCCTTCTGATTGTGAAAGAAGCTTAGATTGCGTGAGATCATGGAAGACAACAAAAGGGAGCCATTGGGACATCTTTTTTGTCATCCTGGTTCTTTCTCGTGATAACGGGCGCCTCTTTTAAAGGCTGTTCTCAGTATAAGTGAAATGCAATGCAAGATGCATTCCATAAAATAATGTTTTCCTTCTGATGCCACAGATTCTGCCAAGGCAGATATTTTACATTCCATTCATGGATTTCCACTCATGAAGCAGGCCAGGGGTAGGTTCCTGCCAGTTCTAACCTCTTCCACAAATCTACAATGCCGTTTAGAACCGGTTCCAGCTCCCTCCACCCACCCGTCCGCACCACGTTTGCCCTGCCTGCCGCTTACTGATTGGCTGGCTCACCAATCACCGTGCCCGCCTCTAAGAGTCCTATCTAAACCTTAAAGTCTAAAAGCTGTCAAGTTTGAACATCCCTGGGAGGTTTTTTTCTAAAGGGTTAGGGGTGCAAAGGTCTTGTAACTTGACAGCTTTAAGACTTGCACACTTCAATGCCAGAGTTCCTGAGCCAACATGACTGGAGGAGGAATTCTGGGAGTTGAAGTCCACAAGTCTTAAAGCTGTCAAGTTTGAACACCCCTGGGTTTTTTTCTAAAGGGTTAGGGGTGCAAGGGTCTTGTAACTTGACAGCTTTAAGACTTGCGTGCTTCAAATGTCAGAGTTTCTGAGCCAACATTTTGGTTGCTAAGCAAGAGTGTTGTTAAGTGAGTTTCACCACATTTTACAAGTTGGCCACGCCCACCCAGTCACATGACTGTCAAGCCACTCGCACCAGTTCACATGGCCAGCAAGCCACTCCCACAAAGCAGGCCATAACTACAGAAGAGGTTCTAAAAAAATTTGAAACCCACCACTGAAACAGGCCCAATTCTCTACCGTGAGAAAACAGGTTATTCACAAGCCATGTTGAAGATTGGAGATGGTTGATCTGGAAAACGGTAATTCTGATTGAATTTTATGTGTAGACATGTGTTTTCTTTATCTAGAAATCCTGACTGTTGCCACATACTTGTGATTCAACATTTCAAGTTACTGGAGACTGTGGAAAAGGGCCTAGAAAAAAATCCACCTTTGTTCTCTCAGCAATGCTAAATAAGGAAATGGAGATGATGGTGTCCTTTTATTTTCTTCAAGGGAAGGGATAGCAAAGCAGACTTCAAAGCCATATTTTAGAAAGACAGCAGACTTGCTTAACTGGACTTTTACAGCTCAGCAGTAATCCACTATTGTGGGATAAAATCTTGGCCACCTTGGCCTTTCTAGACCTTTCCAATAGGCAAACTTTATGAACTTCCCACATGAAAAGTTTCTAAAAAAATTAAGTGATTTCTTCTCCCAGATAAAAATGAGGACAATTTCAGCAAAGATTCTAATATTCAAGACATAGCAGTTGTGCACGCACCCACATGCACATACACACACACACACACACACACAGAGTGTGGTATTTGTGTACATGTCTTTCAACTGACACATCAGAGAGAAAAATATAAGCATAAATCACAGTTCATTAAAAGAAGTTAGCATCTGCAAAGCCAGATTTTTCAAGTACAGTTGAGAGAGTATTTTAATAGAAAGCACAACAAGGCCATGGAGGATTCTGGCTTTGAAGAAAAGGAATGTCATCCCCTGTCAAGTTATGAAGAACTGTCTAAGTTTATAGAAAATTAAATTCATTTGTAATATTGAGTGTGGGTATACGGGATTTTTAAAGCCTATTGTTCTGCTCTTGTCCAGACAGACAGGAAACAAATCCATTGCAAAATGGTTTATGAAAACTAGCCACCACTCAAAGAACAAGAGATGGAGCAAGTCGGTTGAACATCACCAGTCTACTGAGGGGGAGAAGCTTATGAAAAACAAAATTTATTGTTTTCTGCATTAAAATATTAAGGAGATCTTAAGAACTGCAGTGAAACTAAACTGGAGGCCTGTCATCAACAGAAATGAACAACTGGAATACTTGACAACATGCATAAATCTCAAATTGAAATAAAGTCCAATCAAATTTTCTTCAGTAAGTGGGGAAATGTTCTAATGCTCGTTTTAAAAAAGGCCAGATATCTAAGTTCTTTCTGTTATGTACACTGACTTGTGGCTTCGCTGTGAGACACAAAAAAAGGCAATGCATATTTTTCACTCATGCTTTCTGTGTGACAATCAATCCCAAGGCAATGCCACACAGCAATCTAAGCTGTTTCTGAAGCCAACTTTAAAAATATTAAGACTGTGGCAGGTTGGTGTTGAGGCCATGTTGGTGCTCAGTCTTGGCAACGAGGTCCTGATTGTTTGTTTCTCTGGTTTTTTTGTTTTTTTTTTGCTTTTCCCATCCAGATAAGGAAGAAAAACCTTATTGGCTACCCCCTAAATGAGTGGGCCTGACTGTGCCTTTCTTTTTTTTATTTTAGGAGTTATTCTCTTGTCACAAGACCCCATTTTTCTTTCCTTTGCTTTCCCATATGCTTGCACCCATGAATGCCTTCATTCATCCTTCCCTTCTCTATTTGATACTCAATTCTCCTCCCTCCCTTCCTTCTTCCTATTCATTGTTTGGGTGCTGTAATGATTAAAGGAAAGAGAACAAGTTGTTCCTTCAGGCATAGTTCATCTTCACAGAAGCAAAGTAGCATTCACCTGAAACTTTTCAACTTCATTCTAATGTGCCTATCTCGCTGTCTTTGAAAACTCTAAGGGAAGGGAAGCTTTGAAGAAGTGCTTCTGGGTGAAAGGCAAGGAAAGCATGCTTCACTAAACCCAGGCAGAAAGATCCTTCTTTATAGATTGTATGAGATGAACAATGTAGTGAGTTTCTTGGGGGGTGGGGGGGCTAGAGGGGAATATAAAGCAAGGAAAGTTCATTTGCTTAATGGCTCATTGTTCATTCATAAAGTAATTCTAAAAATTGCAACTACTGACCATCTGAGAATGTAGTACCTGAGAGTTCCTGAGAGGAAGAAATGGCTACTGAAGATAGCAATTAGCCACCTGAGGGAGGAAGGGCATGTCAGGCATTTCAGCCAATCAGAGCTGCATTGTCACAAGATTGGAAGGAAGCTCTACAGACTTATCAGAAAGGCTAAAGGTGGCTCAGGACAGACAATTGCTGTCTTGAAATGGAACAGGGTGAAGGGATGATGGTAATTGGAGAATGATGTCACCCATTCTTGCACTCAAGAAGGGGGGATGCCAGTCCAGATAAGAAGCACAGACCATGAGTACTAACGCTATCTTTCTTATGAGATTATTGTAACAAAATCTTTACTTTCACAATTTGTGGTTATGATTGCACTTCCTATCCTACTTCTTTCTTTCACAGCCTAAAAAGTGCTAAAATAAATTAAAAAGCAGTGAATCTTATCACGTTGAATGTATAGCAAGAAGATGCATGCATGTATCTTTATTTTATAGAAAAAAGATGATCGCCTCTGATTTTTTTTTAACAAAAATCTTTGTCCCTTCCTTAACTGAACCCTAATTTGGTCTTAGCAAATTAGCAGTCAACCATCTATACTTCAGTGCTTTTCCCCCCTAAAAGAAAAGTATAACTTTGAAATTAGTATGTGATTGAAATGTTATTTTCACTTTATATATGCATGTATCTTGTTGCTTGAATCAATTCCATGAAATTCAGCAATCTACCAGAACCAGTGTAATGTCCCAGGAAACTACTAGTACTAATGTGGAAAACTCAAGAATTCCTAATAAAACTTTATTTAGAAGGAGGGCTATAACAAGGTTAAGGAGATGAAAGTAACAAACAAACCAAGGAATATATACAGTATTGCAGTCCTCGTTAAGACTACCATACTCCCTATGACTTGGTGTCATCATGATCCTTAACTCCAGCAAGTACTCCTTAGGGATTAGGAAATGTTTAGGAAGTACTTGCCCCTGCCTCTTGAAAGCCAGAGAGCAGTTTATTGTGATGCCCACTGGGCAGCAGTAGGAGAATCGAGAATGTCTGATCAGGATTAAGAGTTTTAGAAGAGTGTATTCACATTATTTGGCAAAACAGAGACTAATCACAGACGAAGAAACTCAATAGCACAAATATTTTTGGGAATTGCTCCTCCAACCACGAAATAGCTTATTTTGTTAACAATTGCAGATTTTCAAACATTTCTGCAAAGCAGTCAGCAAGAGGAAGACTAATAAGCAAGAGGCATTGGTCACCCAAGAAATGAGCCAAGATTTTCTATTTTCTATTTAATGAACTCAAGCCATGATAAATCTCAACTACAGGATATATTACAACTATGGATTCCTGGGAGTCAAAAATACAAGTGAGACCCAATGGAGTATACACTTGGGTCCAAAACACACCTTGTTGTTAATTGACCTCTCAGCCTCTGTTCATCATTTTTATTAAGGATATGAATGAGAGACACCACCAGTTCAAGAGATGACTTTTTAGGATGAAGACAATGGTAAAATAAAATGTATTGATCCCCATGATGAATATGTGATCTTGTATCTTGCAAGGATCTTTAAATCGTTTTGTAGTTGTTCTCTAAGCCCTCTGATGTTACAAGTAAACATTCACTCTATAAGGAAGAAAAAGATTTTTCTCTTTCACTTTTCTGTATAATTTTATTAAAGATAAAACCTTATACAAATAAATATAAAGTGAAAAAAGAAGAAAGAAATCAAAGAAAAAGCTAATCATGTCGGGGAGGGAAGTAAAAGAAAGAAAAAGATACTTCCAGCTTCCAATCTCCTTTACAGCAGCTATAAATAAAATTATAAATATGCCTCTTACTCTATAGTTACAAAATAACTCACCTCTTTATATAATATAATATAATGCATTTGGGTCAATATTAAAAGTTGGGGGGGAAACAAAATTGCCATAGGTCTATACTACAGGCCACCCAACCAAGCAGAGGAAGTAGATGAACTTTTTTGCTAGTCAGCTAACTAAGGTATGTAGGAAGCACACCACAATAGTAATGGGAGATTTTAACTACCCTGACTCATCAAATTTGCAGATGACACCAAGCTGGCAGGAATAGCCAACACTCCAGAAGACAAGCTTAAGATACAGAAGGGATCTGGACAAACTTGAACATTGGGCACTATTTAATAAAATGAAATTCAATAGTGAAAAGAGTAAGGTTCTACATTTAGGCAAAAAAAAACCCGAAATGCACAGGTACAGTATAGGTGGTACCTTCCTCAATAGTAGTAACTGTGAGATGGATCTTGGAGTCCTAGTGGACAACCATTCAAATATGAGCCAGCAGTGTGCAGCAGCTGCCAAAAAAGCCAACACAGTTCTAGGCTACATAAACAGAGGGATAGAATCAAGATCGCATGAAGTGTTAATACCACTTTATAATGCCTTGGTAAGGCCACACTTGGGATATGCATTCAGTTTTGGTCGCCCCGATGTAGAAAAGATGTGAAGACTTTAGAAAGAGTGCAGAGAAGAGCAGCAAAGATGATTAGAGGACTGGAGACTAAAACATATGAAGAACGGTTGCAGGAACTGGGTATGTCTAGTTTAATGAAAAGAAGGACTAGGGGAGACATGATAGCAGTGTTCCAATATCTCAGGGGTTGCCACAAAGAAGAGGAACTATTCTCCAAGGCACCTGAGGATAGAACAAGAAGCAATGGGTGGAAACTAATCAAGGTGAGAAGCAACTTAGAACTGAGGAGAAATTTCCTGAGTTAGAACAATTCATCAGTGGAACAGCTTGCCTCCAGAAGTTGTGAATGCCCCAACACTGGAAGTCTTTAAGAAGATGTTGGATAGCCATTTGTCTGAAACGGTATAGGGTTTCCTGCCTTGGCAGGGGGTTGGACTAGAAGACCTCCAAGGTCCCTTCCAACTCTACTATTGTATTATTATATCTGTTCTGTTTAATGATCAAAAATATAAATTATAAGTTCATTTTTGTTTCCTGTTTCATCCTAAAAATCCATAAGGGGTAAGAACTCTCTTCTCTTTCACTGATTGGCTAACGTGTGTGAGAAATATGCTGAAACTCAGTTACTTTCCACATCCCTTTCCTGTTTAAAAATGGAACAATCTCTGAATGAAGATGAAGTTGAACACGTGAGATGAATTAAACTGGCCTGTTTTTTATTTTTCAAGAGGCTCATTTGTATGAAAGATGAGGACAGATTTTAAATCAAGATCTGGAGCGGCAGCCAAAGCTGTTAGTATGTTGAGAGAACCAGTGCAATGTGGGCCAGATTTATTAAAAGCTGTATTTTAGCCAATCCTCTGAAATACTAAACAAAACCAACACTGAAATATATTTTGAAGGAAAACAAAGAGCATCTGGTTCTCTTTGCTGGTATACATAGCTGGGAAAAATATTGGCAGAACATTTGATTACTAGAAAAAAGACAGCTATGTGCAAAAAAACCCACAATATAGAATCAAATGTCTCAATTCAATCCCTCTCTCTCTCTCTCTCTCTCTCTCTCTCTCTCTCTCTCTCTCTCTCTCTCTCTCTCTCTCTCTCTGTGTGTGTGTGTGTGTGTGTGTTTGGACAAAACATCTGCAAAAGTTGGTCCAGGAAGCAAACGTGTTCTGGGGTGAGCAAACAGAGCCTCACAGGACATGGAACTCTGTGTGACCATGGCAAATTGATATTTTCAGTGAGGGGTCATTGCAAAACACTTGTAAAGGTGGAAAGGCCATTTTAAGCAAAAATATGATGGACGGGAGACAGACAGACTACAGTGGCAGATGAAAAGCAGTGGAGACATCCTGCCATGCTTCTATGGACACCCCAAAGTACACAAGCAGAACATACCTGTTAGATCTGGGCAACGAGAGAACAGACTGCGGACATGAAGTGACTTAACAGCTCTTTATTAGTAGTAGTAGTGATCCAGCTTGCCCTGTGGCCGGAGGGTTCCCCTTTTATAGCACTCGGGTACGCCTCTCGACCAATCAGAGCGATACCTGTTTCCCGCTGTAGCAGCGGACCAGAGAGGAGACTTCCTCCGATATATGTTAATATCTAACACCCCTCCCCTCCTAGACGGAACGTTGCGGTTAGTAACATAGTCCTTTAGGTATGTTGGAGTTTGCCTTACTCGGGAGGAGCGTCTCAGTTCGGGTTGGTTAGAAGTGGTTGCAGGATCGGATGCTTTTTCTGCTTCGCGTTCGGGGGGTTTCGTGCCTTCATTGCTAGGGCGTTCCGGAGTCTGCTCGGTTACGTTGCTTGGGGGTTGCTCTGCTTCGTGCTCGATCTCTTGTTCAGATCTGGGCTCACTGGTGTCGTAGTTCTCTGCGTTGGGGCTCTCGAGTGGCTGACTTTGCGTTGGTAGGTAGCTCTCGTCCTCGGTTCGAAGGTCTGAGTGTGCTAGGCGACCCCGAAGTTGATCGATGTGCCTTTTCCAGTTCCGCCCATCTTCCAGTTCCAACAGATACGATCGTGGACCCGTGATGCCAATGACCTTTGCCGGTATCCACAATGTCCCCCCTGCATAGTTGTGGGCGTATACTGAATCCCCTATGCTAAAACTCCGAATTTTGCTTGTAGAGTCTGGGGGAGCTGTGGCAGAGTAATTTGGGTGAAGACGGTCCAGGTGAGACTGTAGACGGCGGCCCATGAGTAGTTCTGCGGGGCTCCTACCCGTCGTTGCGCTGGGGGTAATGTGTTGGATCAATAGGTAATGGTCAATGCGTGTTTGCCAATCACCTGGACCCATCCTAGCGAGGGCCTCTTTTGCGAATCGCACCATTCTCTCCACCTGTCCATTTGATGCCGGATGGAATGGCGCGACGAGGGCATGCCAAATTCCCTGACCTGCTAGATATGTCTCAAATTGCATGGCCGTGAACTGGGGCCCGTTATCGGAGACCAGGAGGTCGGGCAGGCCATGAGTGGCGAAAAGTCGCCATAGAACCTTAATGACTGCCTCTGCCGTGGTTGAAGTCATTAGGACTACTTCTAGCCATTTCGAGTATGCATCCACAACTATAAGGAAGGTCTGACCTTGAAATGGCCCTGCGAAGTCGATGTGTATTCGCGACCAGGGTGCTTTAGGCTTCTCCCATTCTGTGGCGGGCGCTTCCGGGGGTGCTGGTCTCGATTCCTGGCATGGGTTGCAAGTGGCCACCCATTCCTCTATTTCTTTGTCCATGTTTGGCCACCAAACGTAACTTCTTGCTAACGCCTTCATCCTAACAATCCCCGGATGACCAACATGTAAGGCATCTAATACATTCCTACGCAAAACATACGGAATAACAACTCGATTCCCCCACAATAAGCAACCTTGTAACACTGAGAGTTCATCCCGTTTTGACCAAAATACTTTGAATTCCGGGCCCACGTTTCCCTTCGGCCACCCCCTCCAAACCCAAGTTTGAACTTGCTTTATTAAACTGTCTTTAGTAGAGAATCTTGCAACATCGTAGGAAGAAACCGGTCCTGAGTCCAAACAATCAATGAGCAGCACCGGTACTTCGGGAGTGGGGTCTGGCAAAAGGTCCGGTAGTGGGCAACGGCTGAGTGCGTCTGCGTGTCCTAGAGTGGAGCCCGGTCGATGAATTAATTTGTATGAGTACGCAGCCAGGAAAAAAGTCCACCTGGTCATGCGAGGAGAAAGGGAGACTGGAGTGGGGCGGTTTCCCGCCAAAAGTCCCAACAGCGGTTTGTGATCTGTAATCAGTTCAAAATCGCGGCCGTAGAGGTATTCGTGGAAACGTTTTACTCCAGCTACAGCAGCTAGCGCTTCCCGGTCCATCTGGCTGTAATTCCTCTCGGCCGATGAAAGAGTCCTGGAGTAGAAGGCGATGGGTGCTTCTTTTCCGTCGGGCATCCGGTGGCTGAGGACTGCGCCGACTCCAAAAGGTGATGCGTCGCAGGTCAATACCAGCGGTAGTGTCTGGCTGTATTGGACTAACAGTGAGTCAGTGGTGAGCAGGCGCTTTACTTCGGCAAAAGCTGCAGCTTCGGATCGTCCCCACTTCCATGTTGTGTTTCTCTGGAGTAGACGGTGTAGTGGCTCAGCAACGGTCGCCTTCTGTCTCAGAAAAACGCTGTAGAAGTTAAGTAGTCCGAGGAAGGCCTGCAACTCGGTCTGATTTCGTGGTGTGGGGGCGTCCTGGATCGCCTTAATTTTCTTTGAAGTGGGGTGTATTCCCTGACCATCGATTCTATAACCCAGGAATTCTACGCTAGGCACGTTAATTTGGCATTTTTCCTTTTTGAGGCGGAGACCCTTTTCTCTGATTCTGGCCAAAACAGTTCTGACTCTTTTATTTAATTGCTCCTCGTTTGCAGCGGACACCAAGATGTCGTCAAAATAAGGGACGACTCCCGGTATCCCTTGCAAAAGTCGTTCCATGATGCTCTGGAACAATCCTGGAGCAATACTCACACCGAATTGTAGCCGGTTGCATTTGAATGCTCCTCTATGCGTCACTATAGTTTGGGCCTCCGCTGTGGCGCTATCTACTGGTAAGCTGGTAAGCTTGTGCCATGTCTAATTTAGCAAATACCTTTCCTGGCCCCAACGAGTGCAATAAGTGCTGTACTACAGGCACAGGATATGCGCTTTGTTGTAGCGCGACATTAATTGTGCATTTATAGTCCGCGCAGATGCGGACTGATCCATCTGGTTTGACTGGGGTCACGATGGGCGTTTCCCAGCGCGCGTGATCCACCGGCTCAAGGATTCCTTGCTCCACTAACTTATCTATTTCCTTATCTATTTTTGGTCGGAGTGCAAAGGGCACCCGTCTCGGTTTAAGTCGGATTGGCGCCACTTTGGGGTCTAAATTGAATGAAATCGGTTTACCCACATACTTACCAAGACCGGGGCTGAACACATCCTCGAACTCCTTAAAAATCTGCTCAGCGCTGCTGTTTTCCACGGCGTTGATTCCGGTGACTTCTAGCCCCAAGGATTCAAACCAATCCAGTCCTAGGAGGTTTTGTAATGGTGCGCTGGCGATGGTCACGGGCAGCTGGGCTACGATGTCCTTGAAACGGATCTGGAACGTGCCTTGGCCTACGATGGGGACTTGGTTCCCCTGGTAGTCTCGTAGCAGGATGTCTGGAACGCGTAGTTGGCTCTTTTTGAGGCTAGGGATAGCCTGTTTCATGGATGCCCATGAAATGATCGTCAGGGATGATCCTGTGTCAACTTCCAGCTCGCAAGGTGAGCCCTCCAAGAGGACTGTGACTTTCAGCTTTTTTGGCCGCTTGGTGCGGACCTGACTTATTGTGGTGAGATAAGTTCGCAACTCCTCTCTCTGGGTCAACTCTATCTCAGCATCTGAATCCTGAAAATACTCTCGTTGAGCATCTTGATAGAACGCTCTTTCAGCTCTTTGTGTGTGATCTCTCTGGGGATACACTCGCTTAGCTCTTTGGGAATTTTCTCTCTGGGTAAACACTTGTGGATTTCTCTCTGGGCGCCCTTTATGATTTCGCCAAGCCCCTGGGTTGGGCTTCTGTTGGCGGTACATGGGTGGTTGCCTTGAGGCAGGGGCTTCGCTCCGGCACACTCGTGCGATGTGCCCCAGTTTGTCGCAGTGCGAACAAACAACGTTCCTGAACCGACAGGTAGACCGGGGGTGATTCCCTCCGCAGCTTGCGCAGGGCGGCCAACGGGATCCGGGTCTACCCCCAGGTCTCATGTGACTGCTCCGCATCAGGTGACTTTCCTCGAGCTCGGGATCCCCAAAATCTGGAATGGTGTCCTCGTAGTGGACTCTGGTGTGTCTTGGCGCTGGCTGGCCTATGTTGAATCCGCGTTGAATGGTCTCCACTGATCTGTCTGCTGCTTCTGAAGCTCTTGCCTCGTCGAGTACAATCTGTAGGCTTAAATTGGTTTTGGCTAACAGCCGTTTTTGTAGGGAAATGTCTCTCAGCCCGCTAACGAGTCGATCCATAATCTGCTCATCCAGGTTTCTGAATTCACAATGTGTGGCTGCTTTTCGTAGGGCTGCAACGTACTGGTTGATAGATTCTCCCGCCTTCTGGTTCCTTGTGTTGAATGCTTGGCGGCAAACATGGCGGGAAGGTTTTGGCGCGTAATGAGTCTGTAGAGCCTGTTGCAACGCCGCCCATGATACTGCCTGTATTGGAGTAGGCGCGGTGAGGTCTCTGGCCGTGTTGAAGACTTCTTTTCCGCAGTAGCCGAGGAAGATGTTTTTCTTCCGGGCGTCGGTGATCCCCGTGTATTCGTTCGCTTCGAGAAAACACTCGAAACGAATCATGAAGGCCTCCCATTCGTCGTTTTCTGGGTCGAAAGGAGCGGGGGGAGTGTGCATCGCCATCTTCTCTCGTTTGAAATTGCCGCGCTGTGGTGACCTGAGATGGCTGCCGGAATTTCTGCCGAATTCCTAGGCTGGATCAAATCCGGAGATTCTGGAGGTAGCGTTCTTCGTCCTATCTGTCTCTCGATCCCATCCTCGTCACCAATGTTAGATCTGGGCAACGAGAGAACAGACTGCGGACACGAAGTGACTTAACAGCTCTTTATTAGTAGTAGTAGTGATCCAGCTTGCCCTGTGGCCGGAGGGTTCCCCTTTTATAGCACTCGGGTACGCCTCTCGACCAATCAGAGCGATACCTGTTTCCCGCTGTAGCAGCGGACCAGAGAGGAGACTTCCTCCGATATATGTTAATATCTAACAATACCTCTTCAACTAATTGTATAATTTACCAGCGACCCCAATACATGACATAGCTAAAGAATTTACAAAAAAAGCTACTTGCATAGTTGGGTAATGAAACATTTTCAAGCAAACAGCCAGGCTCAGAAGGCATCAAGGACTCACCATTTCACTTTCTTTCCGAGTCCGTCATTGCAGACATCTTCTACCAATTGATCAGTTTCTCGCTGATCAGATATAAGTAGTAAAAGTGTAATGGGCTGATTAAAGACAGGATTTAACTACGGTACATTCCATGGAAGACTAAGATTCTGTAAGAACTAGTTCTGTGAAAGACAAAGGCAGAAAAAAATGTTCAAAGAAAGCCAATTTTCTATCAGTAGAGCTTTGTCATATAATCAGTGTTTCTGGAATTTCTTTCTTTTAAAAAAAATGCTGGCAAGAAAAGATAAAGGCATGAATAGGGAAATCTCACCAGGATTTCTGTACTTTGAGCATTTCTATATGTGCATTTTACTCTAGTTCAGATTTAACACTTGTTGAATGAGATGCTATTAGCACTTTATGTTACACTGTTTTCTTTTTTAAAAAAATCTGAAACACAACTTTTTTCTTTAAAAGCACTAGAGTTGTAAGGAGCTCCTTCTATTGAGAGAATAGGACAACTCCTTTTGCCTGTCCTTGGTTCTTAGGTTCATCTAAAACCATTAAGTCTTGAATTTCAGTTACATTTTAAAGTTAACCTCCTGGAACCTCTTTGCACCGTTTAGGGCATTTCTCTCCCTCTCCTCTCCTCTAGCTGCTATAGCAACATGCATCCTTGGTTACAGATACAGTATTGGGGGAAGCACCTGGTTGCAAAAATGCTGACAATCCTTTCATCTTCAGGTGTTTTCTCATGCAATATAAAGAAGGGACCAGAAGGCTTGGATGGTTCCTTTGTTGTTCTTACACACCACTATCCATTACATAGCTTTCAGGAGAGCAATAAATATAAGAAGGTGGGGTCCTTTCTCTTTTCTGATTGAGTAGGGGAGAATTGTTTGTCCAAGACCTAGGCAACTTAAAGGATAGGGCACCAAATGTAATGACCCAGATACAATATGCTCTTTGGTCTGTTGGAAGGAGCACAGATTGTCTTATGGACAGTTAATGGACTGGCTGAAACTTTATATATTATTCTTGGGAAATCATGGAGAATTAGTGAAGTGTCAGGTGCCAGAGGAGAACAAATGTTATCTGTATCTTCAAAAACGAGTGGGGAGGAGAGGAGAGAAAAAGATCTACTAAAATATAGGCAAGTTGATTTGATACCAATACCTGAAAAGTTTATAGAGAAATGTTTATAAAGAAATGTCTGTAAAGCTTCTTGTTTCCAAAGTCTTTTACAGATATTTCTTTATGAACTGTTCTACATGATAATTATATAACTTAGCATGGATTTGTCAAATATATTTTTTTTCTACACTAGTGCCATCTCCTTTTTTTAATCCTTAATAGATATGGGGAATGTTGTAGACATAATATACCTTGATGTTAGCAAAGAATTTGAAAAAAGTTCCTATGATATGCTGATTAGCAAACTAAATTGTTTTTTAATGTTACCAGTAGCATATAGGCCAATATAGTTATCAGTCAACAACATAACAATAAGTCATTCAAAACCACAGCTCAGGTGGAATAAAACTAAGCGTGGTTTTGTCCTTTCCCATTTGAATTTATGAACTGAGCAAAGGGAAAACGTAAGGTTCCATTTGATATGTTCTGAAAAATAATGATCTTCCCTTCAATCCACATTTTAAGTCAGTGTTTCTCAAACTTGGCGACTTTAAGTCCTGTGGACTTCAACTCCCAGAATCCCCCAGCCAGCATAGCTGGCTGGGGAATTCTGGGAGTTGAAGTCCACAGGACTTAAAGTCGCCAAGTTTGAGAAACACTGTTTTAAGTAAATGAACAAATCCTCGGATTAAGGTTGTTGAAAAAAGAAACATAGAACTGAACCTTGCATTTTTAAACTTCAAATATACAAACACCTCTGCTTTTCCAGAAGCTTGTTCAATTTTTGGATAGAGCAGCATAAATAAACTTTAGAAGGGAAAAATCCTTAAAAATTTAGGGAGAAGAAGGGGGGAAGCTTCTACAGTTCTATTAACTCAACTCAGAAGATCACACATGTTACAATTCTGCATGACAATGCACCTCAAGATGTTTTTGAAAGAGAAAACAATCAACAAACCCTGCACAATTGTATCCATAGAAGTAGATCACAGCAGGCTTGATCCTATAAATATATCTGAGGTGGCCTATCAAAGTTTACAAACCACAGCCAAAGTTTGGCCCCCAGACTAGGCTCTTCTTGCCACAGTACCAGCCCCAAGCAATTACCTTCTTCTACTTTCAACTCTCTTAGTTCCCATTGCTATATTTTTCGCTCCATTTTATATATCTAGACTTGCTATCTGATCCTTTAAACAGACATTCTTCCTTAGACTATTTTTATGCAATGCATATGCTTGGCCAAGATTCTCACAGCTGAAGTTTATGCTTTGGTTATGTCAGGCTGGTTTCCAATGTCTGACCCTCCAGCTAATCCCTCTTAATGCTAATATTTTGCAGAAGAGTATCTCTCTGGAAGATGCTGACTTCCTGACATTGTACCACCTGTAGGAACAAAGATACATCTGTTAGAGACCTCTTTATTCTACTTGCTACATCGATAATTAAAGCCCCATCTCTCTTCGTTCTCTTACATTTTGAAAATAAATTTTATATTCAATAATAAACCCCCATTGATGATGAAAATGTGGCTAGGTTTTTAAAATTGATTATATGCCATCATGTCATTTTTCAATGCCAAGTGATCACATGGATAGATTCTGTCCATAGTGATCTGTCCCTAAACTGGTCTTTCAGATGTTACAGCATGTAAAAGTCCGATCTTATAGAAAGAATGCCAAATAGATCTATAGATACCCAAGATGTCGATATGCAAAAAGTTCTATCATTTCTTCAGTTCCCAGATGACCATGCAGATGGAAATCCCTGTATCTTAGCTAGGTGCACTTCTCTTAAAGAATGTTGCATGATGGAATTCCCCAGCTTGCTGGCATTTTTTAGAGGCTACAAAGATGTTAGGACATGTTAGGTATTCATAGCACAGCCCACTAGCAACAAGCAATTTGGTCCTATATAAGTCTAACTGGAATAATAACAAACTGCAATAGAAGTAAACTTGGCTGAAAACATGCACAATGAATAAATTCAGCAGTTAATTCCACAGTTCTCCTTCTGGAGGAATTTGCTGGCTAGAAGAGACCCCGAACTACTAGACTGGGCTCAGGGGTGGTATTGACTTGCTTTCCCTACCAGTTTGCAAATGTGAGTACACCTGTCCACGCATACGCTCAGCCTTCCATCCATGCACTTTGATTGCACGCGTGGCTTGCATGCATGAGCTTGGCTTGAAAATGTGCCTAAATAAGGTGGCATAGAGCCAGGATGGGTGGGCGGGTGGGCAGGCCCACCTGTGATTTCCACTACCAGTTCAGGCAAACCAGTCCAAATCAGCTGAATACCACCTCTGATTGGGCTCATCCCCAAGATAGAAGAATCAATCTACTGTTGCCACCGATGAATTAAACATGGCCTTTAGCATGTTTTGGAGATGTTTTATGTTAAAGTGTGGGTATATTTTACTTTACTACACATAGGCTTCCTCTGTTTATGTGGGTAGGCAATAAAAACACTTTGTTGTGCCTTTTCAAAGTCTTTATAACTGGCGATGTTCAGGAGTAAGCAAAACCACCAACCTTACATCTCTGATTGCTTTCCATGATCCCATAAGTTCTTCTGGTCAGTCTCCCCCCCAAAGCACCCGTATTTTGGGCTAGACCAGAATGCAATCAGGCAGGCAAGGAGAGGAGGTTTCAGTGGAGCTAACTGGTTAGCCTTGAGCTTCTAGCCTGTCTCAATGTACAGGATGTTTTGACGAGGTTATCAGTCCTTGGCGAGAGGAAGGTGGGAGGGAATATCCCCTCTAGCATGGCCATGCCTGATTTGAAGGATGGCCTGGCTCTGACACCTTTACGGGGCAATCTAATCCAAAGCAAGCCTCACTGCATTGAATGAGATTTACTCTAGGTCAGCGCATATCATACTACATGAACTTACTCCATTTCCAGCTCAAGGTTGAATAAAACGAGCAACAGAGAAATAAAAGGAGATCTTCTCCACCAAGATCGTTTTTTAAAAGATTTTTTTATCACCTAGCTTAAGGAAATGCTGAGGTTTGAATATTGAAAGTTAATCCTAATGAAAAAAATATTACTGTACTGGCCCTGTGCATTTTTTCCCCTTGAAAAACAAATCTGACTTTATGCATATCAATTCCCTTTCTTCCATTCACAAGCTGCAGCTGGGTCAGATAGAGCAATATATTCACTCATAGATCACCGAGGGCTCATCCTCAAGCACTGATTTATTACCTCTATTCATACTCTAAACTTTCTCCAAAGAAGGGAAGAGTTTACCATACAAATGAACCTCCAGGTGGTTCCTGTCTAGATAGCCTGCAAGGCTACACCTGCCTTTTAGCCTTCATTCAGTAATAAAAAACAAATAATGCAACCAGCAACTTCATCATTCCGCATCAGTCTGACCTTAATAATTCATTAATAGTTTGTGCCTCAGCCTGTTGAGGATCACGATCAGACAAATGAAGAGCAACCCTCTCTCACCAACCAGGGCAGGGGAGGTTTATTGTAAGTTAAGATAGACGTGACCCTCAATTTTAATTTTATGTTCTGATTATCAAGTTAAAGCCTAACTCCATCTGGGATGATGGGGGTGGGATGGGGAGGAGTATATATCAAATAATATTTGAGACCAAAGCCCATTAGTTATTTGTGTTCGTATTTTTCTGGCCCAAAATGTAAGTCTTATCTAATACTGGAGAATGCTAACAATTTCTGATCCTGACTGACATCCAAGAATAATACTGAAGCTAATCCAGAAAGAACTCAACATCAGTAATGTGCTCTGTACCCAAACCAGATTAATTAGCCTTGCTCACTGATTTTTAAACATTCAACTTCACATCACTGATATAATCTACAAAGTTCATTAAAATGGAGCAACATCATTCAGAGAGAACAGGGTGGAAATGGGGAGGGAGAGAGGTTGGTTTCAAGTTCTGGAGCATTAAAATCACTTCATCTGTAATTTCTGGGATTTTAGAAATATGCTGAACGGTGGCTTTTAAAAACAACAAGCCATGCAATTTTTGAAAGGCAACCCCTTTTGAAAGGTAATTCCCAATTATGGATTGATCCATGAGAATTCCTGCCTTTTTACTGCCCACAACCCCGCTCTGCCAAATTGTAATTTCTAAAAGTGATTCTCTGATTCAGATATTGAGGGAAGCAATGTGTGTGTGTGTGTGTGTGTGTGTGTGTATTAAGCTGGACATTGTTCAGTGGCTTAAAAGCTGGCCATCTCTACCTTGGGTTCTCATCTTCTGGATAATGACAAGGTTATGAATGTTGCTGGAACTGAAGAGACTCTGGAATGAATGATGATTCCATGTGAAGCAGAGATAATGCTGATAAAACTCATGCCTAGGAGAGAAACAGATTCATTACAACTGCTTCTGTAATTCAGAAGCTTAGGAAAATATTTTAACAAGTTTAAACAAGATTCTCCCCAGGGTCTGTCTTGGACTTGAATTTATGACCTCCCCACAAGGAGTGTGACCAAAAGCCATGGATAATTGCAGAGCTGATCTCTTTGTGCCCACAACCCACCAGAGTGAAGTAAACAGCATTTCATCTTGGCCTGTTGTACAGATTTGAATAGCTGACACTAAACTGTTAAGCAAGAAGATGGAGTATATACAAAGTGTTGACAAAGTAGGGATCCTGCTCCACAATGCAAATGTTCCGTATCTCCTTATTTCCCTGATGCAAATTCCCTCATCACATTCCTCATCATGTTCAATGCTTTTGAGTTGTGGCTACACTGTGGATGATTTTAACCAGTTACCTTTTCATAACCTAATGGCAGAGAAGTGGTGTTGCAGTCTGTGCTTATTCAGCTTTAGTGGTGGTGGTGCTGTTCTTATCCTAAGCCAAAGGAGCAAGAAACCAGTTTGATATAGTAATTAAGGCATCAGTCTAGAGCCTGAGAAACAGTGAGTTCTAGTCCTGCCTTGTGCCAGTTACTCTCACACAGACTAGGAAGGAGGCAATGGCAAACCACTTCCAAAAAACTTGCCAGAAAAACTGCAGGGACTTGTCCAGTGAAAAGTAGTTAAGACTGTTTTGAAGGCATCTAAGAAAATAATAAAAAGGGAAGAGAAAGGAATATTTGGCTTTCCTTCCTTGAGATCAAAATCCAGTATTTCATTTCATCCTTTGATCTCACAACAACTAAGGAGAGAGACAGGATGAGCTACCTTGGGACATCAGTGTCTTTTTACCTCTTTTTAATGGGATCCAAGGACAGATAAGTGTAAATCCTCCCACTGGAGGCTTCTAACAATTAATGGGTCTCCTCCTGGAATGATACCTGATGTTAGATTGCAATCAACTGAGGAAATGGCCCAAGATGGTTTGGCCATTTTTTTTAACTTGCAAAAACGTATATGGATTTATGCCATGAACTTTGAACTGTCTGGTTTATCTCTACAAATATTTTACAAAAACAGTTTTAAATGTTTCTAGGAATTATGTCTTGAGATGTGTTATTATTTTCCATTATGAGTTGTTCTAAAATTACAAGCCTGTGCAGAGGATATGTGATGGATTCCCAATATGTGTGTGTTTGGACAATGATTATTAACTTCATATTTACAGCACTCTTCCTGATACTGCCTGGGGCTGAAAGCTAATTTGGCCCATTAAGGTAGCCATCCTTCGGTGCTGAATGGATATGTGTAGGATTGGACTCTAAGTTATTCTTGGAAACTGTAGTGGTTGGCAAAAAAAACATCCTAAACATCCATGCTTCTGTCAAATTAACTGTTGACTTTCAAGGTTATAGTTATAAGTTTGTAAGTGGAGAAAATGCTGACTCAGGCCTCATGTTGATTTATACTTGGAGCATTTCCATCTCAGCTTCTTTTGGTTTGTCATTTAATTTTAATTAGTAAGTCTATCACATTGGCTTTGTGCTCATCATACACAACAGAGCAAGTGATGAAAGTGGACTTCATTGTCCACTAGGTGGCTCAGACATGCTAAAAAGGATTTGAGAATCAGCCAAAAAAGGTCTGGGATCAGTAATTCCCAATCTCTTAATTCAGGTCACCCCAGATCACTCAGCATTGACAGAGAGCAATTCCTTCACAGCTGTTTGTATGTCAGGCTGCCCTCCCATGCCCAGAATGATTTGTCAGGCTACTGGCACATAAGGCTCCTGTCACTACCAGGAACAGAAATAGATATGTTTCAGGAAAAGGTACTTTGGAATATGCTGAGCAGTAAGATGTGTACATATTCTCTTTGCATCCCATTATGTATATGCTCCTTTTTAGCAATTAGATCCTTGTGAGTAATATCAAGAATATCAGCAAGAATAAAATTCCATCAACATAATACAGTATGTGCAGAGATAAAATTGAAGCCAGGAATCTGTTTGAATTGATTTATTTGTTTTATTCCATTTTTTGTAGGTTAAAAAACATTAAAATGTAAACACAGACACTTTATGGCAGCAACAGATAAACACCAAGCAAAAATGCTATATATGATAAGAATGAAAGATTTGTTTTATAGAGACTAATTTGATTCTGAATTTAACAACGGCAGCAAGATTGCTGGTGGTGCAGTACTGGAAGAAGGAAGAGTTGTCTACTATTCAAGAATGGACGTTAAAAGTAGTAAACTTAGCAGAGATGGCCAAAATCTCAGCATATCTCAAGGACCATTCAGATGAGAAATACAAGTTGGAATGGAGAAGATGGATTGAATATATTCAAAATAAATATCGGACTAAGAAATTCCAATTCGTGTATGAGTGAAAGAACAAGGATTGTTATAACTTATTTAAAGTTAGCTTAACAAAAGAAGAGTTAAAGTACAAGAGGAGGAAGATGTTAAAGTTAGTTATTTATGTTAACGTATGATTGCTAAATGTTTATACCCTGTATTTTGCTCTGGGAGGTTGGGGGGAGGGAGGGGAGGGGAAGGGGATATATTTGTAAAATTTATTAAAACTCTTTAATAATGGAAAAAAAACAAGAATGAAAGATTTGTTAATGCAAGGATAAAACAGAAAAGGCCAAAGAATATCAATACAAAGAAATTTTAGTGAGTAGTCCATCCCCACCCACCAAAAGGAAGGTCTGTTGCAGATATCTCATAATGTGGCTTCAGGTAAGGGCAAAACTTCATTCAAAGTCAGTTTGTATAATATGTTAAGCCCAAAAGTTCTGTTAATTAGTTCATAATACCATTTCCTTGCTATATTATTTTGCTATCCAAAACAAAAATGGCTATTGTTATTAGAGCAGACTTCAAAGTCCAGGATTTTTTTCTGGATAGCTAGGCCAGTTTGTGCAACTCCAAAATGGGATCCATTTCAAATTTGGACCACATAGTAAGCTCCAGAGCTTGCATCCTGCAAATATGCAAATTGTTATTAAGGTTTGAAACAGAGTATGCACAGGTTACAGACCTCATGGTGACATGGGCTACAAACTTTAGTTATATGGGCAAATGGGAGGAACTGTGGAAAACTGGTGTTACATTTACATTCTGTCATAATTTAAAAGAGAATTTTAGAAAATGGTGTATCAATGGTATGTGACACTGGCAAAACTGATTAAAATGCATAAAGGAATATCAAATCAGTGTTGGACGTGTGAAAAGTAAGAGCCGACTTTTTATCATGCATGGTGGATTTGTGAAAAAGCAAAGGAATGTTGGGTGCAAATTCATATAGTAATGCAAAAAATACTGTAGATTAATATTACAATGAAACTAGAATTATTCCTATTAAGTAGGGGTGTCCAAACTTGGGAACTTTAAGACTTGTGGACTTTAACTCCCAGAATTCCCCAGCCGGCCGGCTGGGGAATTCTGGGAGTTGAAGTCCACAAGTCTTAAAGTTCCCAAGTTTGGACACCCCTGTATTAGGTTTTGTGGATAAAAAGAAGTATGGAAAATTAATCATTATATGATACTTGTGGTTAGATTATTGTATGCAAAAAAATGGAAAAGTAATGAAATATCCACACTGAAAGATTGGATTGTAAAATTAACTGAATGTGCAGAAATAAAGAAGACAGTCTGGTTAGAAAAAAAACAACAACAGATTTTTTGGAACTGGAAGACTGGAAACTGTATATAGATGTTTATTGAAAGAAGAAAAAAACTGCATTGAGGATTGTTGGATTTAGGGGTTTTAATTAATTTAAGGGCCAAAGAGAACTTGATAGAAAAGATGGAAGGCATAACAATGTTTTGATTTCTTTTCATTCCTTTTCTTTTTTCTTTTTACCTTTTGTTTGTTTGCCTCACATACTTTTATTGTATATTAAATGTAAAATAAAAAAATATATTTTAAAAAATGCATCTGCAAGAGAAGCAAAACGTTAATAGTGTTTGGTAACTGTGTTTTCTTTTGACTTAGTGGATCATGCAAAGACAGCCAAAGCTATCCTTAACTAGCAGGAAATATCTGGGAATAGATATCACAATGTGGGCCAAAACAGTTTAAGACTTCGACGTTTGCCCAGCAATATACATGAAATAGTGATCCTCAGGGAACAGGGGTGAAACTAGGTATTAAGCATCTCCTGGGAAGGAACCTGGAAGTAGAGACTGAATAGAAAGCAGAACGTGTTGGCCAAATGCCTGGAAGTGACAAGGAAAAAAAAATGAAAAAGTGGGTTCTATTTAATTCCAAGACATGCATTTCCCTGAGATATCAATGAAACTCCTGGGTCCTTACACGTCCTGTCCCCATCACTCCCCCGCTCCCTTACCAGCAGTTAAATTGTTCACTAACCAAAACTGCTGAAACTCTTATAAGCCTGCATTATTGCAGGCCGTGATCTCATTATCACAGCAGACAATTAATAATCACTTCATAATGAGAGGCAGTCACTAGATATTCTGTCCCATATGTTTACTATCATTTGTATTTTTTAAACTTTTGTATTAAAATGTTTAAAGGGAAATAAGCAGTTCACATGCACAAAGCCAATCCAACATACTTTATGGGAATATGGGATTTAATAAAATGTAAGTATATTGTAAGTTGAAAAGGAAATTCAACTTTTTTTAAAATTATTTTAATGTAAACCATTTCCCGTAATTGTTCAGCTTTGCAACATTGCCACCAAATATCTTTTAAAAAATTATCTGATCTGATTGCTAATATTTTTAAAACAGTTTAAAAAAATAAACTATCATAATATACCAATGTTCTCAGCCCCTGGAACAACCTGCCAAAAGAAGCCAAACTGGCTCCATCCTGATTGGCCATTGTAGATGGGCAAACATGTTTAAATCCCATCAACCTTTCTTTGGGCATTTGACTCATTTCTGAATAAAAAATAGTTTAATCTGATGTGTGCTGGTTACTTCTTTCTTACTCATGCATTTTAGTTTTAATTCTAATTAGGGTATTTTAATGAGTTTTTAATTATATTTTAATAGATATGCAATTACGTTTTTTTCATATTTTTATTTATATGCTCTGATCTTTATTGTTAATGGATAGAAGGACACAATGTTAAAAACTAAACAAAAAAAGAGTATGAGACCTGTCTTGTTTTGCATCTACCTATGCTACAAGAGAAATCACCCATACTTTTTGGAGCTAATGTTTAGAAGTTGCAGAACATGTGCTCACACCGTGGAAGCTTACTCATTCACAAAGACAGAAATAAAGAGCCAAAATGGTGTTTTCTTTTTGTTTTTGTTTTAAAAAAACAGTTTACCAATAGACACATCAGATGGGAAGATAAAGTGGCCACCAAAGCAAGTTCACAACAAAGTATGGTAAATGGTAAATTGCATATTGTTAGAGACTCACCCTTAGAATGGAAAGGAAAACTGTTGGTGATTTAAAGATTTAAAATACCAACTTCTAAATAAGACAGTTGTTTGAAATGTATTTGAATATTAATAGCTTGGGTTTGTGGTTAGGTTGGTTTGTGCTCCCAGCTTGGCAATTTGGTTACAAATGTTTTGTTACCATTCAAGAAGACATTGTCAGTACATTTTGAATTGTGCTTGCCTGTCAGAGCCCTGGTCTTTAAAAACCTTGTTTGTGATGCAAATTAGTGTAGATCTGGTGTGTTCGGCTACTTCTGAGTCATGGTCTGATTTCGAACTGTTTGTTTGGCTGGCTGTTGTTACCAAGACATTTATTTATATAGAGACATTTATAAGACAGTTATTGGATTTTCATGATGAATTTAGGACAGAGCTTTTCTTTCTTGCTAAAAAAAAAGCCCAGAGCCCAAAAGTGATGTTATATACATTTCTTAGATTCTTAGGCATATATAACCAAAGTAAAAGGGAGTGGCTCATGATTATATCTCCAAAGCAAAAATAAAAGAACTGAATTATGGCCACAGTTTGAATCGGGAAACAAAGCTGTTTAACAGGCTGAGGGTGTCTTCTTCCTTCAGCAGTGGAGGTACTCACAGGTATATATCATTGCCATTAAGTCTAGCAGGGAGAAAAAGTTTAAAATAGTCAGGAAAGGAACAGTAATTACATGGAGAAGTTTTCTTATGAAACATTGAGAAGGAAATGGAGGAGTAAACAGGGATTTTTGGAAAATGCAAAAAGAAAAAAAAGAAAGTATTCATTTAAATGAAAACTGCCAAAAGAAATGCATTTCAAAATAAGAAAATTCAGAGCTGAGAATACTTAAGCACAGAAATAGGAAAAGCAAATCAGAATCTAGGACAAGATCTGGATAAAATACAACACAAAGATTAGTGGTAGGATAAGAAAAATTGCTTACTACAAGTGATAGATTACACCAGTGATGGCGAACCTATGGCACGCGTGCCATAGGTGGCACGCAGAGCCATTTGTTAGGGCACGCGAGGCGCTGCCCTGTCAGCTGGCCAGCGCACATGCGCACACTGGCCAGCTGAGTTCACCTTTTTAAAAGCCATTTTTCGCCCTCCCCAGGCTCCAGAGGCTTTATAGGAGCCTGGGGAGGGCGAAAAAAGCATGTAAAAATGGGGGGGTGTCGCTCGTTGTGCGCGCATGCGCACTGGGGGGGTTGCACATTGCATTATGGGTGCGGCACGCCTGCACACAACCCCCCTGCGCTCCCCCCACTTGTGGCACGTGAGCCAAAAAAGGTTCGCCATCGCTGGATTACACCATAGGAGTTTCGGAATATAGGAATATATTTTGGCTGTGCTTTTTTTTTAAAAGCATATCTTCTCTAACTTTTTTTATTTGTTGAAATGCTAGTAATGGAGAAAAGGAGCAGGACTTTTAGAAAAATCCATTTAATCAGATTAAAAATTTGTTCCACCAGATATAAAATATTTGTTAGATTCGGGCAACGAGAGAACAGACTCCGGACACGTAGTGACTTAACAGCTCTTTATTAGTAGTAGTAGTGATCCAGCTTAGTGTGTGGTCTGAGGATTCCCCTTTTATAGGGATCGGGTACGCCTCTCGACCAATCAGAGTGATCCCTAGTTCCCGCCCTAGTGGCAGACCTGAGTGGAGACTTACAGCGATATATGCTAATATCTAACACCCCTCCCTTCTTAGACGGAGTGTTCCTGTTAGTGATAAAGTCCTTTAAGTACGTTGGTTTCTGCCTCACGCGAGTGGATCGTCGGAGTTCGGTTTGAGTTGGAGTGGGTGTGAGATCAGCTTGTTCAGCTAGTTCCGTTCCGCGGTCGGGGGTTTGAAGGCTTTCCTCGCTCGGATGCTGTTCCGCTCCGTCGTTGATCTCTGGTTCCACTCTTAGCTCCGGGGTGCTGTAATCTTCTATATTTGGGCTCTCGGGTTGCTGACTTTGCGCTGGAAGGTAGTCCTCGTTTGCGGATCGTAGTTCTGAGTGTGCAAGGCGACCCCGGAGTTGATCTATGTGCCTTTTCCAGTTCCTTCCATCTTCTAGCTCCAGCAAGTATGAACGTGGACCCGTGATACCAATTACCGTTGCCGGCATCCACAATGTTCCCCCTGCATAGTTGTGGGCGTATACCGAATCCCCTATGCTAAAACTCCGAATTTTGCTTGTAGAGTCTGGGGGCGATGTGGCAGAGTAATTTGGGTGAAGATGGTCCAGGTGAGACCGTAGACGGCGGCCCATGAGTAGTTCAGCGGGGCTCCTACCCGTCGTTGGCTGGGGGTAATGTGCTGAATTAAGAGGTAATGATCAATGCGTGTTTGCCAATCACCTGGACCCATCCTAGCGAGGGCCTCTTTTGCAGATCGCACCATTCTCTCCGCCTGTCTGTTCGATGCCGGATGGAATGGTGCGACGAGGGCATGCCGAATTCCCTGACTTGCTAAATACGTTTCAAATTGCATGGCCGTGAACTGAGGCCCGTTATCGGAAACCAGGAGGTCGGGCAGGCCATGAGTGGCAAAAAGTCGCCGTAGTACCTTAATGACTGCCTCTGCCGTGATTGAAGTCATTAGGACTACTTCCAACCATTTGGAATATGCATCCACAACTATAAGAAAGATTTGTCCCTGGACTGGCCCTGCGAAATCAATGTGTATTCGCGACCAGGGTGCTTTTGGCTTCTCCCATTCCATGGCGGTTGCTTCGGGGGTGCTGGTCTAGACTCTTGGCATGGATCGCAAGTGGCCACCCATTCCTCTATCTCTTTGTCCATATTTGGCCACATATTTATATCTGGTGGAACAAACGTAACTCCTTGCTAAAGCCTTCATTCTAACGATTCCCGGATGCCCAACATGTAACGCTTCCAAAACATTTCTTCTCAAAGCATATGGAATAACAACTCGATCCCCCCACAACAAACAACCCTGTAACACTGATAGCTCATCACGTTTCGCCCAAAACAGTTTAAATTCCGGCCCCACATTTCCCTTTGCCCCCCCTCCAAACCCAAGTTTGAACTTGTTTTATTACATTGTCCCTAGACGAGAATCTGGCAACATCGCAGGAAGAAACAGGTCCTGAGTCCAAACAGTCAATTAATAAAACCGGTACCTCGGGAGTGGGGTCTGGCAAAAGTTCTGGAAGTGGGCAACGGCTGAGTGCGTCTGCATGCCCTAGAGTGGAGCCCAGTCGATGTATCAGTTTGTAGGAATACGCAGTCAGGAAAACAGTCCACCTGGTCATGAGTGGAGAGAGTGAGACTGGTGTGGGGCGGTTTCCCGCCAAAAGTCCCAACAGCGGTTTATGGTCCGTAATTAGTTTGAAATCGCGGCCGTAGAGGTACTTGTGGAAACGTTTGACTCCAGCCACAGCGGCTAACGCTTCTCTGTCCATCTGGCTGTAGTTCCTCTCGGCCGATGAAAGAGTCCTTGAATAGAAGGCGATGGGTGCTTCGTTCCCGTTTGGCATGCGGTGGCTGAGAACTGCACCGACGCCGAATGGTGATGCATCGCAGGTCAATACCAGTGGTAGCGTCTGGCTGTATTGTACTAGTAATGAGTCGGTGGTGAGCAGGCGCTTGACTGCGGCAAAAGCGGCTGCTTCGGAACGTCCCCATCTCCATGTTGCATTCTTGGCGAGGAGTCGATGTAGTGGTTCAGCAACGGTTGCTTTCTGTCTCAGAAAAACGCTGTAGAAGTTAAGTAGTCCGAGGAAGGCCTGCAACTCGGTCTGATTTCGTGGTGTGGGGGCATCCTGGATCGCCTTAATTTTCTTCGATGTAGGGTTTATGCCCAGACCATCGATCCTATATCCCAGGAATTCTACGCTAGGCACGTTAATTTGGCATTTCTCTTTTTTGAGGCGGAGACCCTTCTCTCTGATTCTGGCCAAAACAGTTCTGACTCTTTTTAATAGTTGCTCCTCGTTTGCAGCGGACACCAAGATGTCGTCAAAATATGGGACGACTCCTGGTATCCCTTGCAATAACCGCTCCATGACGCTCTGGAACAGACCGGGGGCAATACTCACACCGAATTGTAACCGGTTACATTTGAATGCGCCTCTGTGTGTCACTATAGTTTGGGCCTCCGCCGTGGCGCTATCCACAGGCAGCTGCTGATACGCTTGTGCCATGTCTAATTTTGCAAATATCTTTCCTGGCCCCAACGAGTGCAATAAGTGTTGGACTACTGGCACAGGATATGCGCTTTGTTGTAGCGCGACATTAATTGTGCATTTATAGTCCGCGCAGATGCGGACTGACCCGTCTGCTTTAACTGGGGTCACGGTGGGGGTTTCCCAACGCGCGTGATCCACCAGTTCAAGGATTCCTTGCTCTACTAGTTTGTCGATTTCTTTGTCTATTTTGGGGCGGAGCGCAAAAGGCACTCTTCTTGGTTTAAGTCAGATTGGCGCCACGTTTGGGTCTAAGTTGAATGAGATAGGTTTACCCACATACTTACCAAGACCGGGGCTGAACACATCCTCGAACTCCTTAAAAATCTGTTCAGCGCTGCTGTCTTCCACGGCGTTGATTCCGGTGACTTCCAACCCTAGGGCTCCAAACCAATCCAATCCTAGAAGGTTCTGTAATGGCGCGCTGGCGACGGTTACTGGCAACTGGGCTACGATGTCCTTGAACTGTATTCGGAACGTGCCTTGGCCCACGATGGGGACCCTGTTCCCCTGGTAGTCTCGCAGCAGGATGTCTGGTTTGCGTAGTTGGCTCTTTTTGAGGCTAGGGATAGCCTTTTTCATGGCGGGCCATGATATGATCGTTAGGGACGATCCTGTGTCAACTTCCAGCTCGCAAGGAGAGTCCTCCAGGAGGACTGTGACTTTCAGTTTTTTAGGCCGCTTGGTGCGGACCTGACCTATCGTGGTGAGATAGGTTCGTAATTGCTCTCTCTGGGTCAACTCTATCTCAGCATCAGTATCCTGGGAATACTCTCGCTCAGCGTTCTGGTAATATGCTCACTCAGCTCTTTGTGTGTAATCTCTCTGGGAATATCCCCCTTCAGTTCTTTGTGAATAATCTCTCTGGGTAAAATCTCTTGGGGTTCTCTCTGGGCGCCCTTTTTGCTTTCGCCAAGCCCCTGGGTTGGGCTTCTGTTGGCGGTACATTGGAGGCTGCCGTTGTGAGGCAGGGACTTCGCTCCGGCACACTCTTGCGATGTGCCCAAGTTTGTCGCAGTGCGAACAAACAACGTTCCTGAACCGGCAGGTAGACCGGGGGTGGTTCCCTCCGCAGCTTGCGCAGGGTGGCAAACGGAATCCGGGCTTACCCCCTGGTCTCATGTGACTGCTCCTCATCAGGTGACTGTCCTCTACTTCGGGTCCTCGAATTCTGGGTCGATGTCTTCATAGTGAACTCTGGCATGTCTGGATCCGGATTGGATCGCGCTGAATCCGCGTTGTATAGTCTCGGAAGATCTATCTGCTGACTCGGACGCCCTTGCTTCATTTAGCGCTATTTGTAGGGTTAAATTTGGATTCGCCAACAGCCGTTTTTGTAGAGAAATGTCCTTTAACCCACAAACGAGTCTTGCCAGGATTTGTTCGTCCAGATCCCTGAACTCGCAGTGAGTCGCTGCTTTCCGTAGTGCTGCAACATATTGGTTGATTGATTCTCCCGCCTTCTGGTTCCTCGTGTTGAACTCTTGTCGGCAAACATGGCGGGAAGGTTTTGGCGCGTAGTGTGTTTGCAAAGTCTGTTGTAGCGCCGCCCATGATACCACTTGAATCAGTGTTGGCTCGGAGAGGTCTCTGGCCGTCTCGACAACCTCTCGCCCACAGTAGCTAAGGAAGATGTTTTTCTTACGGGAGTCTGTTATTCCCGTGTATTCGTTCGCTTCGAGAAAACACTCGAAGCGGATCATGTAGGACTCCCAATGGTCGCTCATTGGGTCGAATGGAGCAGGAGGAGTGTGCATAGCCATCTTCTCTGCGTTGAATTTCCTGCGCTGCGATGGCTTGAGATGGCTGCCGGAATTTCTGCCGAATTCCTGGGCTGGATCGAATCCTGGGATTCTGGAGGTAGCTTCGTCCTATCTGTCTCTCGATCCCATCCTCGTCGCCAATGTTAGATTCGGGCAACGAGAGAACAGACTCCGGACACGTAGTGACTTAACAGCTCTTTATTAGTAGTAGTAGTGATCCAGCTTAGTGTGTGGTCTGAGGATTCCCCTTTTATAGGGATCGGGTACGCCTCTCGACCAATCAGAGTGATCCCTAGTTCCCGCCCTAGTGGCGGACCTGAGTGGAGACTTACAGCGATATATGCTAATATCTAACAATATTGATAATTCATTTTACAAGGTCTAGTGGCAATTTGGGTCTGCATATAATCCCAGGCAGTCAACAGGCTCTGCTAGAGGATTAGAACATTGTTTTGTTAGCAATAACTTATTTTGCTTGCTGATTTTCCCAACATACTGTGCAGCCTTTCTAATTTAGTACAATATTTTGAGAGATAGGAATCACTCTGAGCACTGGACTAGAAGGAGTCCATTTTGATTGGCTCTAGCTGAGTTGAACATGCTGGACATCTGTTTCCAGTTGTAGACGCGGCTGTGACCCAAAAGCAAGAATCAGCAATGCGGAATCCTTTTTCCTGCTTGTAAATGGGCCCAATCTAGAAGAATGTCTGCATGGGAAAGCTTCTTCTTGCTGAATATAGATTAGTTTTGCTGGGTCAGAAATACTGAGCTGACAATACAGAGTATTATCAACAGGGGCACCAATGTGTCCATAGATATGGTATATCCTTTAACATCTGCAAAGCTTCCTATTTTGCTTGATTTTTTTTTAAAAAAATGACATTGTTTTAATTTTAAGAAGAAAATAAATGGCATGCTACAGTACAAAGCTTCAGCCTGTAGCATCGTTTTTTTAAAAAGAATTTCTCTGGATCCATCCAGACCCAGTGGGCATTCTTGGAAAATAAGATTCATGCATGTTTGGAATTCAGGCCTTTGTCTAGATATGGCCTTCTGAGCACAAAGCAAACAAAGAATCGATACAAGGCAGGCTGGATTGGGAGAAAGCAATCGGGGGGGGGGGGGGACGACTCACAAGAGGCTTCTTACAATTGGGTGTTTTATGGCTGTCTACTCTTACTATGACAAGTATTGTGTGGAAGGACAATCTGGCCCCCTGGCTGCCTTTCATAAGTATACCCTGGACTGGGTCTCAACATTCTACATGTGCTCAACACCCCCAAGTGTTTGCCTTCTGTAATATGGGAATCAATGTAATGCAAAGCTAATGAGGAATAAATACAGGTAGTCCTCAATTTATGATTGTTTAACAATGGTTTAAAGTTGCAATGGCCTTGGAAAAAGTAATTTATAACCTGGATTTGTACTTATGATCATGGAAGTTCCTCCCACAGTCATATGATTGCTATTTATGACCAATTGCAGTGGCAATTTCCAAAAGTTTTTGTCAAAAAAAAAAAATCCATTGGAGAAGCTGGTGTTGCTTAACAACTGTGATTTCCTTAATGGCTGCAAAAATTGTTGTAAAATCCAGTCTGTCTTGACTTATGACACAATGACTTACAACAGAAATTCCAGCCCCAATTGTGTCCGTAAATTGAGGATTACCTCTAACATCTAAAATCAGTACTGGGAAAATGCATACCAATATGGTAAAGACACATCCCCCATACTCTGATGCCACCAACATATAGGCTGTATTTGGAAAAGTTCCAGTTCAACTGTCTACTTCAGTTTTTCCTACTCAAGATTATCTGTAACTCATTATAACCTGATTGCTAGATGAAGGCGTAGTAGTCTTTTGCCAATTACAGGTTGCTGTAACCAGGGCCAATAACATAACCATAGCTGGGAAAATGGTATGAAATAACATCATATCTTTGCCTTCTGAGTTGAAGGGGTGGTTATCTCTTTTCAGAGATACATTTTGATTTCCCTGCTTTCCAGTTCCTGGATCCTGGCCTGGCGCTATATTGACATAATTTTTTTAAAAAAAGCCAAAATGCAGAACTGCTGGCACTTAACATTAGGAACTTTGAAGGGAACAGAATGATGCTATCAAGGAAAGAATAGAAATATAGGGAAGATTTAGCAATATATTATTTTTATTTGGGGGGAATTTATTTGGGGGGAAACGAGAATGTATGATTGCCTATAAATCTGAGTGGATAGAAGGGCTATCAAGCAAGCACCCTTGCCGGAAAGGGCAAGAGATGATTGGGTGGCAATTATCTGTGAATTTGAAAAACTCATGAATATGTGAATATGATATGCAACCAACATCCTGATGTCCAGAGAGTCACAGACCGGAGTATATTCAAAACAGCTCTGTAAAATCTTGTGTGTGTTTCAGAAGGCTTGGGAAAGGGAAAGCTTTTTATTATTATTAAACCTTCCAATATTATCTGGTTTCCTCTTAATCTTAATTTATAATTGTTCTTAGCATTTCAACTCATGGACATTGGCTTAGCAATCCTTGCATCAGTCTCCAAAACGGGCCTGGGTTTAAGAGTACAACCTCAATTGCTGGCAGCAGAGGATTGAAGAAGGGTGGTTTGCCCACAGACATCAAGTCAATTTGGGTCATCAGGAAGATTAGAACACACTCTGAGAGTTCCCAGTGTTTGCGTGAAAGCACGACAGCTCACAGTGGACTCCTAGAATTTTAAGATTGAGCCTTGGCCTCATCTAAGGCAATTAAAGCGAATGCAATCAGGCTGGCTTTTGCAGTACCGGATGAAAAATTTTCAAATAATTTAGAGATAGTGTCATTCTCTCTCGGAGCTGAAGCGAAAGGCCAAGTGCACAATCACATCTAATCACCCAAACTTCCAACCTGATCATCATGAGCAAATGTAAGGACTTTTCATTAATTCTCAATGAGGTGCTCATGTCATTGACACCGGCTGAATCATCTCCACTGCTGAGACGGGTTTTGGTTGTTGCTGTTTTTTGTATGAGGATATCCTGGAATTAACTGCTCTCAGGTATGCAATTTTTTTTTAAATTGGGTAGCTAGGACACTACTCCTTTAGGTGAATATGGAAATCTTTTTTAAAAGGTTCATGCCAGCCACATTGGATGGTAGACACCAGGTTCTAAGGGCAGAGAGAGGCTAAAAGTCAAGGGTGCTGAATATACTACATACTTGCTGCTGATATTTATGACCTGAATATACTGCCAGAGATACACTGACATGACACAGTCCTGCAGTTGATCAGCTTGGGCACCAGAAACTCTCTCCCTTTGCTCTGCCAGGGCATAGAAGGCTATCATGATCGGAATGCCTTCTTTGCATGTCAGTCTTGCTCTCAGTGCTGGGCATTCAAAAGCGAGGCTTGTCCTTTTTTTGTCAACATTCCTGGGGTAAGCAGAACCTATAGGATACAAATATGATTATGGATATATGCTGTACGAAGAATGGGAAGGTGTGTTAGGTGACCTTTTATGTATTGCAGAGAGGGGGTGAAAAGATGGCAATTCACATCAAATTTTAAAGGTGCCGATTCAGTCAACTGATGAAAATGGGGAAGTAATTACTATAATTCGAAAGGAAAAGTATCCATATTATTGGGGAGGTGACCATCTAGTGTACTATATCCGCTCTACAGGTGTTGCTATTGGTGGAAGACTTACCAGGTAGAAAGAATTAGCTTGAAAGTGGGTTGCAAAGTGGGGGAATATATGTTCAAGTCAAGTTTGGGGGGAGATAATGACAACATATGCTGCTCTGCCAATGTGAAAACTGCCTGCTTTAGTGTACTGCCATTTTCTTTCCGCAGGGAAAACATCCATCAATCTGGGGCGTTGCTCAGGAACGGAGTGGCCTCGCTTCCCATTTGACTGTCCCTCCTCCTCTATCAGGCAGATCCAGCTATGACTGTGTCACTAGCTGGCCTTGTGGAGCCCAAGGGTTGGAACTGCTTGAGGTGGGAGTGTATGACTGAAATTGACAAACAAAGGAAAATTGTTACATCGGCAACAAAAATCTGATTGCTATAATCAAATAATGATGTGTGAATGTGCCACACAGAACTATGAACGCTGATAGGATTATCATGCCTTCTTTCAGTCAGAGCTCTTCAGGGCAGCCCATTCTCACGGACAGCTGCAAATCATCAAATACAGGGAGAAAAATCAAGAGATTATGCAGAGGTTTGAAACCGCTCCCAATTTCCACTTTTGATGGTGCGTAGTACACGTTTTAATCCACTCTTTGTTGCTGCAAGAGCTATCATCAGAAGAGAGAGAATTAACAACTTTCCACTACAAACTTCTCCAGAACATAAAAGACTGCTATTAATTTCCATTATCATTTTTATTGTAGCTATTTTAATGTTGTTTTCATGGATGAAAAATAATGGGAGTTCCATCTTGGATCTGTTGTCGGCATAATCAATACCTTCTGGTGATGCTGGTGAAGTTAAACATTAGTATAAGAATCATCAGTGCTGGCAACCAGCCAATTGTCTTCCCTCCCTGTGAACACCCCCTCCCCTCCTGCCGGCTCAGCCTTAGCCCTGTGAGATTCTTTATAATTGATCATGAATGCACATCCTGCATCCTGCAAAGTCTGGCTTCTTCCCAGGTTCCATATGTCAAATGGTGCTATCGAGTCTGTGATGCTATAGAAAATCTTGACCTATGCCAAAATGCTGCTGCGTAAAGCAATCAGTTCAGGTATGACTCATCAGGCAGTGCATTCTGTGACATTGTGCAAAAACAGGCGGTTGCCAGTTCTCAGGATGGACCACTCAGAGCAGGCAGGAGAAAGGAACGATCTGTCAATTGCAAACCAAATGAGGAACAAATCCATAGAATGTGATCTTGAAACCAAGGTAGACCTTAGGGTTAATGCATCAGTAAATGACATGAAAACTCCCAATTCCCTTTCTGTGATATATAGAAGAAGACTTTGGGCTCTGGTTAATCATCCCACACCTAGAATTATGAGCAAATATTACTAATTATGAAACAGATGCTACAACATTACTCTAGGTTCAAGGGTCTGCCAACATACTGAGAATCCAGTTGGAATGGACTATTGCATAATAAATCACAGGCACATCCTTGGCATTCATTGGGAAAAATCTGATTTGTTCCTAATATGCTGTGTCTGTCAATGAGTGTAGGAGTGTTCCAAATACATTTATGATCCTTAAATATAATTTTGGAACAAACTGGAACAGAGCTCAGTGAAGAATAAAGAAGAGAGGCAAAAGAGCTTGCCTAAGAGGAAACAGATAAAGACGATAAGAAGACCTGTAAGAAGGAGAGTAGCTGTTGAAACTATCTTTTTCAATATTTCTTCTTTTGTCAAGTTGAGCAGTTCCAGTAGATTATTAGACTGTCTGTGAATATAATTACCAATGGGAAGCTATTTGGAGATTATGCTTCTCTCTGAGCTTCCTCAGGGAGTTTATTTCTTTTTAGCATTTTCCCCACTTACAGGATCTGATATTTCAAATCAACTGAATGTTGATCTATTGGTACCCTGTTTCCCTGAAAATAAGACCTCCCCAGATAATAAGCCCTCCCCAAAAATATTTAAATGCATACGCAGCCGGTCCCTGCCATTTCCTCTGGTTGCTTGCTGTGCAAACAACATGAGATGAGGAGGCAAGGCGGGGGGGGGGGTTGAAAAAGGAGGTGTCAGATCTCAAAGAAGAACTGAGAGGTGTACAACACCATATATCAGAAAACAAACAAAGAATTAAGGTGTTGGAGGAGGGGGCGGCTGGGCTGGGGGAGGAGGTTAAGGCGGTCCGGAAGGGGAATTTAGAATTGGAAAATTTTATGGCAAAAATAGAACTTGAAAGAATGTCCTTTTTTCTCAGATTCCAGAACCTACCAGAGACAGAAAATGAAGACCTTAAGGATATTACCAGTACAATTTTAGCAGAATATATTAAGAGAGACAAAGAACAGTTGTGGTGGGATCTGAATCTGGTTTACAGGATTAATTCAGCATATGCTAGAACACATAATGTTCCTAGGGAGGTATATGTTAAATTTCTTAGGAGGACCACGAGGGATGAGGTTCTAGGGGCTCAAAGGGGGGCACCACTAAAATATAAAGACAAAGAAATCAGCATTCTTAAGCAAATTCTGAAAAAAATAAGTGAGAAGTACTCCTCCTTATCCAAGAAATTATATAATAAAGGAGTTTGGTTTAGATGGTTATTGCCAGAGGGAATGCTGATCTTTTGGGAGGGAAACAGAGTTAAAATTAATACAGTGGGGGAGGCAGAAGCCTTCATTAAAAAACACAGTTCTCTCCTAGAGGACGAAAATATGGGAGGCAGTGAAAAAGGTAGTAATGTACAAGATATGAAGGAGGGATGGGATGTGACTCCATCTGGGGACAGGGAGGAGGGAGCAATATTGAAAAATAATAATAATAATAAATAATATTTAATGCTTCTAGACCGTCCCCTCTCCCGCAAGGGACTCAGGGCGGTGTACAGTTCATACAAAATATAACAGGATACAATAAAATTAAATTAAATATGTACAGTTGACAATTGACATGGAGGAGGTTAAAATGTAGTTAAAAGAACTGTACAAAGCAGATATAAAATAAATTCGAACCCCTAAAAACAAATACAGTAAATTAAAAAAAAACCTAAAATAACCAGATATAATACATTTGCCAGGAGGGACAGTTGAATTATGCCAGGCCTGCTAGTCGGAACAGGTGGGTCTTCAGTTTTTGCCGGAAGGAGCGGAGGTCAGAAGTGGTTCTAATGTCGGGGGGAGGTCATTCCAGAGGGTTGGGCCCATCACAGAGAAGGCCCTACTCCTCGGTGTCGCCCGCTGGCATTGCCTAGTGGACGGCACCAGGAGAAGTCCCTCCCTGTGTGAGCGTATTGGCCGCAGGGATGTATGTGGGAGGCTCAGATCACAAAAATAAATGCATTTGAAATATTATTGTAATTGTTGATATACTAGAAAGTGACAAAAAAGAGATGATTGAACACATGGTTGACATAATGTAGATCAAGATTCTGTTTTTGCTTATCTTTTATACGTTGTCTTTAACATTGTAAAAATTGTGAGATTTGGAGGGATTTCTACCACTAGCACGGGAGCTGCCAAAATTTTCTATGTACCCTTTTACCTTTCCCCATAAATGTTTAAAAACCAATAAAATTCTTCAAAAAAAAAAAGAACCATATGTCCAAGGCTGAGAGCACCTTAGCCATTTGGCAGAAGTGTCCCATGTCTGAGTGTCTTTCTGTCTGGATGCTTATTTCCTTGATATTGCTTGCGGGAGTAAGCAGCTCTCGAACACCAACTCTTTGACATTATTAACCAAAGATTTACAGCCTGGACTTCCTTCACCTTGTGCTGTTGGCTGAGCATGGGCAGCCTGAGGGTCTTCTGCCTCTTAACCAACAACTTAATTCAGAAAGCCACGGGAGTGGGACACCTAGTAAAATACAACAATTAGTTAGTGCTGCTGGCTACAGTGCAAATAATTAACTTTCCAACAGCAGCATCTTTCGTACTGAAGGAAGCCGCAGGGCTGCTTCTGCCAGCATGATACATTTGGTTGCATGCACAAGAGGGAAGGTTCAATTGCACATTGAACAGATCTCTTACAGATGGCCTGCAAGTATGGGGAGAAGGGAGTATCTTTCAAACACCAGCTTCACCAGTTACAGAGCTGGGTTTAGTGAGTTGGCCTCAAATTGCTATCTAACCACATTGAGATGCTCCTCAGTCAGCCATCTCTGCTAGGAATTATGCTGCGGGAAGAACAGCTGCTGTGTCTGGTTTGCTTGCTGCTTAAATCACCTTGACCTGGCCTTCATGAGTCTTGCAATCCAAGTTGGTGCATCATTTTCTGAATGCATGTTGTCAGGTAGTGGGCTAACACACTCTTCACACTGTTGTAAGGTAAACATTTCAGTTTAGTAGCAGAAAACTAAGTAAGAAGCATTAGTCATATTCATTTTTGCTAGGATGGCTTGTATATTCTACATAAGTCAATATGCCAGAGGGAGGAAAGAAAAGTGGAGATGCCATTTGACCTATCATCCCCTCCCCCCTCATTTGGAATCTTTGCAAAGACTGAAATAACTTTGGAAAAGAGTGCCGCCAGTTGCCATTGTTGCCCCCCCCCCCCAAATTTAATGGGAATGGCAAAGAGTGAAGAAAGAGATTAGGAACAAATATGAACCAAATTTCCAATCCCAAAAAGAAACAGCCTGTGCTCCTCGTTACCCTGAAGAGAGGAAGAAGGTCTTCCTTCTGGGAAAAGTATGCATTGAATGGATTGAGAAAACTTCTTTCTTCCTGTGAGGCTGATGCAAATCATTATATATATATTTTTTAAGAAAAATGTATAGATTTTTATCCTTCCTTTTTTTTCTACTACAACTCAAGGCTTTCTTTTGGCAACTTTAGGCAACCAGACCAGATAGTTGCAGAAGAAGGTGCAACTATTGGGTCCTTCACAGTAGATACTAGGAGAAGCCAACTGAAGGTTATATCTTCTGAGGAGTATTTAAATAAATCAGAATAATATGATTGCCAATCATATGCAGTGCTTAATGGTTCCAAAGGGATGTGAAAGTTTTCAGCTTGTGAAACAGCAAGGTGTCCCCTGCAGGATGCCATGGGACTAAACTACATTTATAGGATTGATGATTTCCATGCATTTCCACTAAGAATACAGTTGTTGTTTTCTTTACAAGATAGGAACCCTGCAGAGTAGAGATCAGGTTGAAGACTGACAACTGCCTGCTGCTGAAGAAGCGAGAGCCATGTTGCTTGGAAACTTGTAATAGTTTGTATTTATTGCTTAGCCTTTAGTATTCTATGGGCTTGCACTTCAAAAATAGGTTGTTTGATCTATTTTACACATGTGTGTGTGTGTGTGTGTGTGTGTGTGTTGTATTTGTGCTGATAAATAAATAAAGGGAGACTAGTATAGATCTATTTCAAGCTATTTAGCTCTCATCAGCTAGCCATACCCTTACTGGGATTAGAACCTGGGCTATATATATATTTAACTGGACATAGATGGAGTTGGCATAGCTATCCCACATCCTTTTTGATTTATTTGGAAGATCCCCTGTATCACTGAAAAGTAGCCCACTTCTGACACAGTTCCTATGCACTCATTTCAAGGCAAATAATTCTCCACTCCCACCATCTCAATATTTAATATTTTCAGTGGGAAAACTTAACATTGGGTAACACGCTACTCCTTTCTTCATTTTTAGCTTCTTAAAAATATTTTTAAAAATATCTACATCAAAATATACTGTAAATCCAATACAGGTAATCCTTGTCTTATAGCAGTTAATTCAGTGACCGTTTAAAGTTACCAAAGCACTTAGAAAAGTAACTTATGACTCTTTTTCATGCTTACAAGCATTGCATCCCTAATAGTCACGTGCTCAAAATTTGGGAGCTTGGCAACCGACTCATGTTTATGATGGTTGTCATGTCCCGGGGTCATGTGATCACTTTTTCTGATCTTCAAAGTCAATGGGGAAGCCAGATTCACTTAACAACCATGTTACTAACTTAACAACTCCAGTGGTTCACTTAACAACTGTGGCAAGAAAGGTCGTAAAATGGGGCAAATTTTATTTAACAAATGAATTTTAGCAACAAAAATGTTGGGCTCAATTGTGGTCGTCAGTTGATTGTAGTTAAAAGTTAAAAGTGGGTTTGAATCAGGTCATATAGCAAGATCAGATAATGAATAAATAAAAGCACTTTGATCATCTGGTATTCAGTAGTCTGTTAGCAGGATTTCCCTACAGCAAGCAAGAAATTTGACATGCTTCATTAGAGGGGGATTCAGAGGTTGTGCAGTTGGCATTTCATCATCATATGCAAAGATAATGCAGGATGCATAAAAGTTTTGGTGTTCTCTGGGTGGTGCATGCCTGGTCCATGGAAAACCCCAGAGAATTTGGGGGGAAACAGCAAGCCATCTAGTTCATCTATTGCAAAACCAATCAAGCAGCCCAAAAGGTCTCTTCAAATCTGCTTACAAAATCCATATCAGACTGGCTGCATTTTTGCTCTTTAACATAAAAATAGTTCCTCCTCCTCCTCCTTCTTTGCAACATGCAATATCAATAAAGAAAAAGGTCTTGCACTAGAACAATGCTATCGTTAGCATTTTATAAAAATAGCAAGAAACAGCTAATGTAGTTTGTGCTGGGTAAATCACAACCGTCCCAAATTCTGGCATGATCTATAGTAAAATTTTGTTTGATGCTCTAATCACATCAACTGTAAATGTCAAACACAGATTACTAAATATATCAGAAAAACAGTTATCCTTCATATCTTTTACATACTTTAATATATAAAATAAATAAACATATCAAAGGTTGATGTACCCCACCTTTCTATTTCTCTAACAACAGAATAACAGACTTGGAAGGGACTTTGGAGGTCTTCAAGTCCAACTCCCTGCTCAAGAAAGATACCTTATACCGTTTCAGACAAGTGGCTGTCCAGTTAAAAACCTCTTAAAACCCCTTAAAAACCTCCAGTGATGGAGCACCCACCACTTCCAAGGGCAAGCTGTTCCACTGATTAATTGTTCTCATTGTCAGGAAATTTCTCCTAGGTTAGTTTTCTCCTTGATTCCATTGCTTCTTGTTCTGTCTTCAGGTTGACCCTCTTCTTTGTGGCAGCCTAAAAAAAATTGGGTTGCTTTCATGTCACCCTTATAACAGTAAATACTTTATGTTTGTTTTGTTTGTTTTATTGGATTTATATGCTGCCCTTCTCCCAAAGGACTCAGGGTGGCGTACAACATTAAAAAACACACATCCCAAAAGTTAAAAAGAAATTAAATACATATCCAAAAAAACAAACCCAATTTATAAGACAATACATTTTAAAAATGAGATAAAATTAACAGGCCAGGCCGGCTTGCTGGAAAAGCCAACTTTTTAGGGCACGTCGGAAGGACCGGAGGTCAGGGATTATGCGAAGCTCCAGGGGGCAGCTCATTCCAGAGGGAAGGCGCTCTCACAGAGAAGGCTCTCCCCCTGGGGGTCACCAGCCGACACTGTCTGGCCGACGGCACCCTGAGGAGGCCAACTCTGTGGGATCGCACTGGACGGTGGGAGGCTACTGGTGGCAGTAGGTGGTCTCGCAGGTACCCTGGGCCTAAGCCATGGAGCGCTTTAAAGGTCATAATTAATACCTTGAATCGCACCCAGTAAACAACCGGCAACCAGTGCAGGCTGCCTAAAAGGGGTGTAATATGGGAGCACCTAGGTACCCCCATGATAACCTGCGCGGCCACATTCTGGACCAGCTGAAGCCTCCGGGTGCTCTTCAAGGGCAGCCCCATGTAGAGAGCGTTGCAGTAGTCCAGGAGAGAAAGGACGAGGGCATGAGTGACTGTGCACAGAGCATCCCGATCCAGGAAGGGGCGCAACTGATGTACCAGGAGAACCTGGTAAAAGCCCCCCCTGGTCACGGCCATCAGGTGTTCTTCTAAACTAAGCCACGTATCCAGGAGGACTCCCAGATTGCGAGCCTTCTCTGATGGAACAAGATGCACAAATCGGGATGACGGAAACCACAGCCACTCAGTCTTGGAGGGATTGAGCTTGAGCCTGTTCCTCCCCATCCAGATCTGCACAGCCTCCAGGCATCGGGACATCACGTCGAGGGCATCGTTTGGGTGGTTTGGAGTAGAGATGAAAAGTTGGGTATCATCAGCATATTGATGATACCGTACCCCAAAACCATGGATGATCTCACCCAGCAGTTTCATATATATGTTGAACAGGAGGGGTGAGAGAAACAACCCCTGGGGCATCCCACAAGTGATGCATTTGGGGGTCGATCTATGCCCTCCAGTCAACACAAACTGCGACCGATCCGACAGGTAGGAGGAGAACCACTCTAAAATGGTGCCCCCCACTCCCAACCCCCGAGTCGTCGCAGTAGGATACCATGGTCGATGGTATCGAAAGCCGCCGAGAGGTCTAATAGGACCAGGACATAGGAGCAGCCCCTGTCCCAGCCCCGCCAGAGATCATCGACCAACGCGACCAATGCCGTCTCCGTGCTGTACCCAAGCCTGAAACCTGACTGAAACGGATCCAGGTACACAGCTTCATCCAGATACTGTGGAAGCTGACGTGCTACCACACTCTCGACAACCTTCGCTACAAAGCAAAGGTTGGAGACCGGACAATAGTTGGCTAAAGAAGCTGGGTCCAGGGAAGGCTTCTTAAGGAGGGGCCTCACCACCGCCTCTTTCAAGGTGGTGGGAAAGAACCCCTCTCTCAATGAAGCATTGGTAATCGCCTGGAGCCAGCCTCGTGTCACCTCCCGGGAAGCCGAAACTAACCACAAGGGACACGGGTCCAGCACAAAAGTGGCAGCACTGAGTCTCCCCATAATCCTGTCCATGCCTTCGGGGGTCACAGGGTCAAACTCATCCCAGATTGTCTCCTCAAGATTCATCCCCGTCGGCTCGCCCGAATCTACCCAGTCCGAGTCCAAGCCTGTCCGGATCTGAGCGATTTTATCCTGCAGATACTGAACAAATTCTTCATCCCTACCCTGCAAGGGGTCTTCCCCAGTTCCTTGGTTAAGTAAGGAGCGGGTCACCCTAAACAGGGCGGCTGGGCGGTTATCTGCGGACGTGATAAGAGCGGAAAAATGTTGCCGTTTTGCCGCTTCTATCACCACTCAGTAGGATTTAATATGAATTCTTACTAGTGTTCGATCAGATTCGGACCGGCTGGCCCTCCTGCCACTCTCTAGGCATCTTTTCCGGCGTTTCATCTCCCAGAGCTCCTCGATAAACCAGGGAGCCACCCGGGATCGACACCGGGTCAGAGGCCGCAAAGGAACAACATGATCCAAGGCCCCAGCGGCTGCCCTATCCCAGGCTTCCACTAGGGCTTCGGTTGAGTTGTGAGCAAGGGATTCAGGAAAAGTCCCAAGCTCGATCAGGAACCTTTCGGGGTCCATCAGGTGCCTGGGGCAGAACCATCTAGTCGGTTCCGCCTCCCTGTGGCGAGGGGTAGCAGTATGGAAGTCAAGCCTGATGAGGAAATGATCAGACCATGACAAGGGTTGAATAGAAATATCCCCTCAATCTAGATCATTCATCCACTGCCCAGAGACAAAAATCAGGTCGAACGTGTGTCCCCCATTATGGGTGGGGTCTTGAATTAACTGAGTTGGGTCCATAGCTGTCATGGAAGCCAGGAACTCCCGAGCTGACTCGGATGTCTCGCCAATGGAAGGCAGATTGAAATCCCCCAGGACCATAAGCCTGGGGAAATCAACCGCCAATCCAGCTAACACATTCAGCAGCTCCGGCAGGTCCGATGAAACGTAGCAGGGAGACAGGTACGTAACAAAAAGGCCTACCTGAGCTCCAAGGCCCCACTTCACAAAGAGGGACTCACACCCGCCTATCTGAGGCACAGTGACCTCATGAGGTCTGAGACTTTCCCTAATAACCACTGCCACCACCACCCGCCCCTGCCCTGGGCTCTTGGCTGGTGAAATGCCCGGAAGCCTGGTGGGCATAGTTCGCTAAGGGGCACACACCCCTCATGGCCCAACCAGGTCTCCGTAATGCACGCCAGGTCCGCTCTACCCTCTTGTATGAGGTCGTAAATGAGGGGAGCCTTATGTACCATGGACCTGGCGTTAAGTGACACCAGCCGGAGACCAGGGTCCTGTAATCCCGGGCACCCAGGGGTGCGAGAAGGGTGATGAGGGTCGGAATGCGCGATCGCTCTTAAACAGCAAACCCGTGTCCTCCGAACATCATTTGGACCTCGGCCCCCACCATATCTGCCTCTCCCACAAACAGTAGAGATGGTGAACCCCCCCAATGGAGTGGCTTAATGTCTCCCCCGGAATCCCAACCCTTCCTAGCCCTCCCAACCCGCGCCCATTAGTTGGTTCTGGCCTGTGCCCTGGCAGACTCCCCCCCAAGCCTGTCTGAGCCATCCAAATCAACCCACCCCTTACCCCCTTAAAATTTGGTTTAAAAGCCCCTGTAAAAAACCTTTAAGAAGTCTCTTCTTTGCATGCCACTTCTCGGGATCCCAAGATCCGTCATTAAGGAAGTGTCTTGATAGGCCAGAAGGCCATCCCCGGGAAAGGGGGAGTTCCCAGAGGGAATAAAGTTCTGTCGCAGTATAACGTAGAAGAGAGTGTGGCATCAACCAAACGGGATGACCTTATGGGGAGATGGAACGAGATGACATGTCCACGGGGGGGGGGGGCAGCCAGCAGTGTTCAAGGGGGTAGCAGGAAGCTTATGTCCATCATAAAAATAGTCAGTGTTGGGGACAATATGTAAGGGTAATGGCCAGCTGTCCAAAATCGCAGCAGATGCTAGCTTGCAAGGTGGTGAAGCGGCCAGTGATGGCAGCAACGAGGACAGCGGCGGCATTGGCGGCTGCTCCAACTCTGACTCCAACAGCTAAGCTCCGCCCACGCCAGCCGTACTCACATCCATCGCCAGGGCCGCACTCCGTTGACCCAGTCCATAATATCACAGGAGGTGGGGCCAAATGGCCAAATGGCACAGTACGGTGGCCCAGGCAATGGCGGTAATACTGGGGGGGCACAACGAAGGACCCCACCCACTCCAACCACGCCCACGCCAGCTCCCGAAGCCATCTTCCGCTGGCGTTAATATCCATGCCAGCTGCCTCAGCCACTCCCCGCTGATCTAATTTATCATGTTCATAAGCAAGGAGGAGGGGGGGAACAACCGGGATAACACCATGGCATGGGGAGCGGCAGCTGTGGAGACCCCAAACCGGGCATCCCGCCGCCACCGCTGACCATACCCACGCCGGCTGCAGAGACCCCAGGCTGGGCGTCCCGCCACAGCTGCTGACCACACCCATGCCGGCAGCCACCGACGCTCTCCATTTTCCTTTCACCGCTAACTGCCCCATTTCACTCACGATGTTCCGGCTATAAGGCAGGACATCGCAGCTCAAGGGTATCCCCCGAGGTCCCAGGAAGTTCTCATATCTGGACCTGGAACCAACGATGGAATAGGGTACCCCTGCAAGCCCCAAGAAGGACAATCATCTCCCCGAAGCTCTCCTCAAACGCGACAGGACACCATCTTGGGCATGCGTAGTCCCTGGTTGTTATAAGTTTATAACAAATCAGCTGGTTGATTTTGGGCCAATCATTATTTGTCAGCTCAAACCACCTCACAGAGTTGCTGTGGGGAAAATAAGAGGGAGAGGCAGTATTAAATATGTTAATTATTTATAAAATTAATATATGTTGTATGTAAATAAAATTAAAGACATACTTTCTATGGTACCAGTAGTGATATATAGATATAGAAGGCACTTATGGGCACTTATGGGGTGGGAAAGAAAAGTATTGCTATACCAGTCATTCTTTTTTTACTGAAATTTGGTGAAATATGTTTGGTATAAAGTATAGAAGTATAATACAATTTGTTATGTTCAGTGCCGCATGGCTTCTATAGTTGTATGTGAACACAACAAGATGGCTGCATTAAAGTGCTATCTCAAGTTCCTGAGCTGGCAAAAAAAAATGTGCCAGCATTAAATTTTCTCCCCAATAGCTACTCCCTATTTTGACTCAATAATAAGGCCAATAAGTGATGCAGGACAGATTTAAGGAAAAATGATTCTCTGGTTTCCTTTTCCCTCCCATTAAGCATCATCTGCTCTTAGGAAAAGCAAACACCAGTCAGTCTTCTTAAAGCAGAGTGGAACAGGACTAGATGAATGCCAAGATTACCCACAAATCAAGTTGCCAAAGTAACAGGTGGTAAGCATGAAGATGTTCTATGTCTGACCACTTGGGCTATTTCTGAAAACATCTAGCAGTAGTCCAGTTGTCGGGATGCCATCTTGGAGGAAGCCTCAATTAAAGTGAGAGAAAATGCCCTACCTGTGTTAAAGTTATGTTTAAAAAACAGGTCTAGTACTCTTTCAAAAGAGCACTAAATCTGTGTATATAAGAGGTCCCCTGTAATACTGGACAAGTGCTTTGGAAAGCACAGTTTAAGTGTTACATAGGCAAAAGTAGATGTACAGTCCATCCTACAACCAAAGCCGGAATGGCTATAGAATGCAGAGGCCAGAGGGTACAGGGCATCCTCACAGCAACCTAAGGTAGCTAATTGGAGCTGTATCTCAGCCTGTGACTATATCATTAATTCTATAATCAGAGAAACATCCTAGAATGCAGTGGTAATGATGTTGGCAGAACCTCTTGGTGATCGTGGTTTCTGCTCCTGCAAGTGGTAGGGAGTGTATGTTAAGTTGTGCTGGAGACATAAGCTAGAGAGCCTGTTGGTGTGGTGGCTGCTCTGCTCCCAGAAGGATTCCTCCATGGGCTTCTGGACCTGATTGCTGGACTGGTGGTAAAAACACTCAAACTTTTGGTGTTGGAGGACTTCAATCTTCAAGTCATGGATGATGGGTTGAGTCAGCCACAAGAGTTCATGGAAATCATAGACTTGTTTTAGATGATCCCATATACGGTATGTAGGCCGACACACTTTAAACCTTGTCTTTGCTTCAGAAGAGTTGGTATGTGATCTGGATGTAGGGGCTAGTACCACAAATAATTTTCCAAGTTGACTCTCTTCATAATACAAATGGAATTGACCCAGCATCATCTCTCTAGGGCTGGACTTATTTGAATAATTTATTCCTGGTATGGCTTCCATATGGTGCTTGGCAGAGTTTACTGAAAACCAAGTAGGTGAATCTGTGGAAGGCCTGGTTTGTTGTTGGCATTGAGAGATGACTCGGGCCTTTGAAAACTCAGCTGCAAGGGACCTCTGTGGCCAATCCTGGATTGTTCCTTGGCTTATTATTGAGAGTTTGTGGGAGATGAAGTGACTGAAAGAATGCCTAGAATGCCAGTGAAGAAAGCTGAGAAGTGAATTAGCTGCATTCTGGCCTATTTCATCATTTCTCCTCTCTTATCACTTCAGTGCATTGTCCTACAGCCATATTTCAGGTGGCACATTAGGAAAAATATGGCATCAAGGGCCCCATGACATTTCACTGACACTCACCCATATTCACTTAACTGTTAACTCCACAGGCTGGGCAATATCATGAGGACAAATAGTATAGAAAACATTATTAGGATACATTTGATTGTGAGGGCAAGCCTTGAGGTTGACATTTATATAAATTGTATTTTGTAATGTAAGAGTTGTTCCACCACTTGGTCATCTAAATTACCTTTTTCTCCCAGCTTTTCAAGAGTAGCTTTTTTATTATTATTTTAAGATCCGATGATTCATAGTGCAGACTGTATTCCAAATTTGCAGTGCTATAGTTTTGCATAAAGGTGTTATGACACCAGCAATGTTAGTTGTAATTCCTTCTTAATAACCCTAACATGAAGTTAGCCTTTTCCCAGTAGTGTCATGATGAACTCAGCCCCGGGGTGGGATCCTACCAGTTTAACAACCGGTTCTCTGCGCGCACATGGGCAGTTCAGAGAATACTTACCTTCCGGATTGCTGCTTGGGAAGGAAAATAGCTGAGGCATGGCAATCCACTCTGCCACGCAACTCAGCTGAGAAAATAGATAAAGCACCGGGGTGGGAGGGCGGGCCCACTTGCTCCCAGCTGATCTTCGAAGCTACAGGTTCGCACGAACTGGTCCAAACCTGTAGAATCCCAGCCCTGATTCAGCCCTAAGATTTCTTTTCTGATCAATCACCAATAGCTTAGAGTCCATCAGTATTTATAGAGAGAGTTTGGGATTTTGTGTAATAGCAGTGTACCACAGCAAGTGCAACTGTACATAGAGTGTGAGACGAACTGTACAAGGACTTTGGTCCTTGTACATTTTTATCTCCATAATCCAATGAGGCAGTATTTCACTCTGGGATCCTAGTGGACCAAATTTAAGCAAACCAAGCCATGATCAGAAGAAGTAACAGTTGTGTGATCCAGCTGCACACACATTAACAGATGATGAAAACATCCCCCCTCCCACTTTTCAGAGGGGCCTGTAATATCTATTGCAGTCAGCTGGGAGTCTCTCAAGTCCAACCACATAACGTAATTAAGTACAGTGATTTCCCTCTACATTACTCTTAAAGTGTCTCATTTGCATCCTATGGCTCAGGTAGGCTTTAATTTGGGCTAGACATGATTATAAAACATAATGTGTATGCCTTTTCCAATTGTTGCATAGGAACCTATTCAATTCACTTTCTCAGAGGAAATCACATCATGACAGGGTGAGTTGGTGGAGTCCAACATATATAAAACCAGGGGTTCAAGACAACCAAGATCTCCGGAAAGATACTCTGGAATAAGTGGCGAGAGGCTGCAGCATCAATATGGATGATATCAGTTAGCTGTAATAACTAAATCTGCATGGAACAGAGATTTCAGGACAGCTTGATGTACTCATCAAATAGCATCTAATGAATTTTTATTTCTAATAAACAATATTACTGGTAAACAATGAACAGCTTGAAAGCAACTTCCCAGTGCCCATGCTCCTATTATGTGAACACTGTCATTAAGAAATCTTTTAGTGACACTTCAAACAGATCATTAATCCTGGATCACTGCACCATAACATATTGTTTTGTTTTAAAAAAATGATGCAATATATGGTTTTTAAATGTAAAACAAATCAAGACAAAGATGTATGTTGGGATTAAAATTTGGCTTTCCATTCTCAAACTTGTTTTAAGTACAACTGAGCCAAAGTTGATTGTTTTCCAAAAGCAGCAATGTAGACTCTTGAGGACAAAAGATTTAGCCCTTCTAATGCTAATACCTTATCAATGAAACAGAGTTATAGCCTATTAACAAAGTTACCAGCTGGTTTGAATGTTGCTGTCTTTCCTATTTAAGTTTGAGTTGGCTGCCAAACTAGACAATCCATAACCAGGTAAATGCTTGCAATATATAGTACGTAGCATTATTGATTCCATTCCTTTTCTCCAAAAAAATAGCACAGGAATCGTGAAATCAGTAGCATGAAATTGAAATTCCTAAAACCAAAACTCTCACAGTATTGCTCAGAGAGGACAGAACCATGGCTACATGGTTTGCTTGTGGAAGATCCCCAATTCACTCCCCAGCTATGCATATTGGTGTCACCTGGGCAAGGCCTTGACCCCTCCCTTTGCATTCCATTTCACAGACTGCTGATTTCTTTATTCTGCATTTAAATAGTAGGGGGTTAGGAAGAGGTACTGAGTAACTGCTTGGTCTCCCCTTTCCCTTTTCACTCCCCATCACCTTTTCCATATTAATCCCATGACATCTTATTGCATCACTCAATAATTTTAAAAAGTCTGGTCATTACTGACTCATAAACACAATGGTGGCTATAATGTCTGAACACTATTGTGGAAATCGGCTCCCTTTCTGATATTTCTCTTCATGTGTAGCACGGACAGGATTTTCATATCTGATGTCAGTGAGTGTACATATGCTAACCAACCAAACTCATATCAGCACAGGATTCTGCCAGCTCCAGGACAAGTAAAAGACCCTAATTCAGCCAAAGCAAAAGGCTCTTATGCAGTGATGTGAAGAGCTTCTCCTCTTCTTTGAATCTCTTTTTCTACACTCAAATTGACTTATTTGATTAGAGAAAGATCATTGTTGACATTCAGCAGGACTGGAAACCCTGCATGGACTTTTTGCATAAGAAAGAAAATGATTTTGTGACTTATGATTTTGATGATTGGGAAGAATAGGTTATAGGTAATTATGATGAAATCATGGAGATAGAGGTTTGATTAGGATTGTGTGTACACCAGGAGGAAGTTTGCACACACAAACATACACACACACATACATACAAACACATACTACAGCTACTACATTTACAATCATTTTTCTCTTCTTTTACCTATTTTTCTTTCTTTTTTCTATCTTCTTTTCTCTCTGTTTTCCCTTTCCCTTTTTCACATTTACTATTTTTTTCTTTTTTGAGTGTATTTCTAATTATCAGTGTAAAATCTTTTAATAAAACTATTCTTAAGAAAGAATCTCTTCTAGGAGAGAGATTCCCAGGAAGATCCCTCATTTGAAGTCTAATGGATGAACCCATTCAACAAAAGTATGTAAAAGTAGCAGAGATAAGAATTTCTCTCATGTTCCTGATGCTGTGAAAGCTTTCTACAGTTTGTGTGTGTGTGTGTGTGTGTGTTTGTGTGTGTCTTCTCAGTCTTGAATTCTAAATAACAAGAGAACCACTGAACAAATGAGTCGGATCTGATCTGACACTTTCTTTCCATGCTGTTTCTTAGGGTCTTTTTCTGGAAGACAGACCATCACAGAAGGAATTTCCCAAAGCTTCTATGTGCCTCCTTTGACCCATCCATTCATCCATCCCTGCCTCTCTGTAGTGCTGCAAAAGGTGACTTCTCCCAAACAGTAAAACGTAGCCTTTCTTGAACATGAAACGTATGGCATTGCATTGTGTCTTTTAAGGGGCAAATTACATAATGTTTTATATGGAGATCTCAAGAGAAGACTGTTCTCTCCTGATAGATTGTAAGAAAAGGTCAATGCCAATAAAGCTGGCAGGCCAACCATCTGCCACTTAGCTGTCTGAATGGCAAGGCTGTCAAGCCAAAATTATCCTTGTTTAAGAGGTTGTTCTGCTTCTGGCTGGAATCTGCAGTCCAGAAAGTGTAATTCATGGAAGATCCATTTTTATTTTTGTATTGATTCACAGGAATTGTACTACAATATGCTCAAACAGCTGTTGGTTTCACAGCATAGTTCAGGTGTGTTAGCAATGTCTAATTCTGAAGTGATTCTAAATTCATGACATTTTAAATGTACAGTTAAAGAATATTGTTAAGATGGTTGTGTGTCTGAGAGGGGGGAGATGCTAACTCTTCGAAACAATGCAGTTAATTCTTAAGCAATAAATATTTTGTTGTTCTTCTGGGGGGACTTACATTTTATTATATGGTCTCTTGGGATATTATTGCTGAAGGGTGCATAGTCACCTATTACATAAATCAATAAAACAAAACAAAAATCAAGGAATCTTACTGATATAGTGTGTACTTTACAGTCCACTGGCAAAAGAAACAGACTCATTAATGCAAAATCAAGTTAGTTCCAGTTTTCAATGGGCAGCTGGGAATGTCTTCCTCCACACATACAATTAAATGGCTGGGCGTTGCCAATCCGCTCTCACGGGGAGGGGCTTCTCCAGGTGCCGTCCACTAGGCAATGCCAGCGGGCGACGCCAAGGAGTAGGGCCTTCTCTGTGATGGGCCCAACCCTCTGGAATGACCTCCCCCCCAATATCAGAACCACCACAGACTTCCGCTCCTTCCGACAAAAATTGAAGACTCACCTGTTTCGATTAGCTGGCCTGGCATAATTATAATTGTGACAACTGTTACCTCCTGGAAACATATTCTTACCTGGTTATTTATAGGGTACGGTTTTAAATTTAACTGATTTTAGGGTTTTTAGAACCAGACTTATATTCTTCCGTACAGTTCTTTTTAAATTTTTAACCTCCTCCTTATGTGTATTTATATCTGTATTTATATTTGTATTTGATACTTATTGTTTGTTGTGTGGACTGTACACCGCCCCGAGTCCTTTTCGGGAGAGAGGGCGGTCTAGAAATTCGAAGAAAATAAATAAATAAATAAATAAATTATTTATAATCATCTCTAAAAGGCACTTCTTTCTCCCAAAGTACCAAGATCTGGTCATCATTTCTGAGGTAAGATATTACCTGAAGAAGCAAACCATCTGAATCTAAACATGGCATTAAATACAGCAACAGTAAACCTTGACAGAAGAAATGTAGGGTCACAAAGATGAGTGGCTTGATTAATGGGAAAATCTCCCAGCTGAAAAGGTCGCAATGAAAAGTTTTATGGCCTGACTTTTTATGCAGTGAAGCCTTTATTGCTCCATGCATAAAAGCTAACCGGTGACCTTTCCCGTGAGGTGGCAATGCACAGAGGGCACCTGTTCATTTCTACCTGTTGTGCAGTCTCTTAATGGAGCTGGGAGAGACAGTGTCCTTCAGTGAGGGGGCAGCCTTGACAATATCCTTGCAGACACCCAGGAAGCACCCCTTTGTTAAAATCTGACCTCAGAGCATCCTGTGATGGCTGATTCACTGGAAGTGCTCATTTAAAGTGTGTGAATCATTCAAACTTAGCTAAAAAGCTTTAAATGGTTTAGAGTGTTTTTCTAAAAAACCATGATTGTGCCTACAATTAAACCTGGGTCAAAGAGCTCTCAACTGCACTATCAGGGTATCATGGTTTGTGTTGAATAGGAGAACATTAGAGGAATCCTTCTAAAGGAGTAAAATGACCCAGACTGTTGGAGGCAATGTGCTAAAATCGCTTAGAGAGGGCTGTAAAGCACTATAGAGCAATATATAAGTAAGTGCTACTGCTATTGCTACTGAGTCCTACAGAGACAGAGGCTCAAGGACAGGGTTTTGTATTTTTTATTTTGTATGCACTTCAGAAGCTCTCTCATCTCATATATATAGTTTTAATTCCAATGGTAAAAACAAATGCAAAGTAAACTTAAAGAAAACAGAAGAGAAAAAAGAAAAAGCACAGGAAAAAAGCAAAAGAAAAAACATAATAAATAAAATATATAAAGTCATGATTTCCAAATGTCATCACAAGTATAGACAAATTTAATAATTTTTCATTCTCCACAAAGTTACAAGCATGTCTCTTTATCCCATGTGCCATTCCTTATCTATAAGCAACTTTTATAACATCAACTTTTCAGTTCTGGTGTCAGCAAAAAGTTCGTACAGGGTTGCCAGGATTTTGTAAGAAAAAAAGTTGTATTTAATCTTAATCAAACAAACCAATTCACATTCTTTCTTTTTATCTCTTAACAGTCTTCAGTTCAATCAAATATTGTCATAGGATTTGATTCATCTTTAATTCTACTTTATCCTATTGAAAATACTTTTTCAAGAATATGATAATCCTCTTTTGTAGATCCAACATTTTTCAGAAAGAAAACATTTTACAAGTCAGTACCTTGATTTATTATTTGCACATCTCCTTAAATTTTTAAAACTTCAACAAATTTCTTTTTATATCCAGTAAAGCACCTTTTCCCAAAGAATTCTCTTGGTCTGTCATTTGTAGTTTCACTTTCAGTATTTTCTCTGTCTTGTCAAAAAAAAATGTTCCAAATCTGACACTTCTTTATTAACACCTTTTAGACATAGCCTATCCATAGAAGCAGATATCATCACTGACAGTATTGACACTGTACTTACTGATTTTTGGCTCCAGTTTTCAAAGATCTCCTTTAATATTTCTGACATTATAATGTTTTGTGTCATTCTGTAAATCTCAATATTAGATGACCTAAAAAAACATGCTTTTTAAAAATCTTCTGTTTAGAAACCTTAGTCCCCTGTAGTCGTCATTTCCAAAATCATATTTTATCTTTGTTCTGATTTACAAAAGCCAGGATAGCTTTTGTTTCCCATCAGATGCTGTTTATATTTAATTCCAGATCCTATAGTAAAAGTCCATATTCCAAATTTATCTGAATCCTTAATTATTTTTTGGTATTTATTTCAACTTCTTTAATACTTAAGCTTATAATAGTTTTGTTCAGAGCTGAACGATAATTCACCTAAGGAAGATTTTTAAAACTTACTGTTTTGAAGGTCTCTAATAGCTTTCAGTTGATTATGAGGCAATTTCCAAAAATGATTAGAAAATGAGGTTTGTGAACTTAATGTCCTTTAAAAAGGTTTGCTGCACTTGCAAGCAAGAAGGCTGTTTTTGCCATCTCCTGGCACTCAGATCCACAGAAAACCACTGTCCTGTGGTCTACTCGTGAGAAGCAGCTTTCCAATGCACATGTAGGCGATTTGCCATTATCTCCTTATCCAGAGAGGTTCCAAGGAATTGGTCTACTCATTGTTGTTTTTGGTCTTTGCTGTGGTTATTACTTTGGCTTTTGTGGAGCAGTCTTCAGTTTTGCCCTATCTCCACCAGAAATTTCAGGGACCAGAGAACTTAAGCTTGCCTATACTGGTTGGCAGGCAGTTGTCTGGAGTTTAAGAAAAAGCTTTTTCAGCTGTGCTTGGTAATGCCCATGACCAAAAATGGGGCCTCCTGCATGCAAAGCATGTGTTGTACTACTACTACGACTATGACTACGACTACTATAGCAACATACATATGTTGGGGGCAAAATGTCAAGATAATGGTCAGAACGAGGGTCAATGCACATAAAAAGGGGGTCAATGCATACAAAAGGGGCAAGACTTTAATCATACTTCTGAAATAATCATATTGATTCTTTTGATCATCACTCCATACCCACACATATTGCTGACAATATACTTCTACCATTATACATAGCTATGTATACTGTTCTTGAGGTAGTCTATTCTTCACCAAATTGGTTAGCCCAAACCATCTCATAGAGCAGGGGTGTCCAAACTTGGGAACTTTAAGACTTGTGGACTTCAACTCCCAGAATTCCCCAGCCAGCATGGCTGGCTGGGGAATTCTGGGAGTTGAAGTCCACAAGTCTTAAAGTTCCCAAGTTTGGACACCCCTGTCATAGAGAGTTAAATTACATAATAAATTTCCAAAAAGTCATGAAACTTTACAAAAATTTTACAGAACTTTACAAACTTTATAGAAGTTTGATTGTGGTGATGATGATGAGCCATCAATTCATTGTCAAATTTTGGTGACCAGATACATACAGTGTATCTTCTCCATAGCAATC